>NC_073238.2:47393888-47702500 GCF_029281585.2 Gorilla gorilla gorilla | reverse complement strand
TTTTTTGACACAGGGTCTCACTTTGTTGCCCAGGTGGGAGTTCACTGCAGCCTCGACCTTTTAGCCTCAAACGATTCTCCTGCCTGGGCCTCCCAAAGTGCTGGGATTACAGGCATGAGCCACTGTGGCCAGCCTTACTGCCAGATTCTTCTCCATGTGTAGTATTCTGTGGTAAACTCAGCCTCAAAGGAAGTATACGCTACCCATGTGGCATGTCTGTGAGACAAAGAAAGGGAAATAGTGGGAGAAACATGAAATGTCTTATGAGGGAATCTAAATAAATTTTGAAAGTTTGATTTCCAATATTTCATTTTTCAATTTATAATGGAAGCTCTAACTAGATGTTACCCACCATCCCAGACCAGCCCAGACCCACTAGGCCAAAAATATTTAAAGTATGTAAATGCCAATTATGTTGCATATATAAATAAAGTACTGCCTGGAAGCTAGATATCATGGAACGATACTAAAGGCAGTTAAGTTTCCGTTGTTCACTAATTATAACAGTAATAGCTAATATTTATTTAGCTATCAACAGAATAGCTAAATCATAGGAATACCATTTTTCTATAATGCTTATCGATGGAAGAGCGTTTATTTCTTATCAGTGTTACCAATGTAATCACGTTCTTCTGTAATTTCAAACATAAGATAGCCTATTTGTTACCAATGGAATCGCATTTTTCTGTAATTTCAAATGAGGCCTAGGCTATAACCAATATATGTAGAGTCTCACAATTTCTACTTTCTTAAATTATGGCCTTTTAGAGTTCTTGAATCCATGTTTATTTGTTTACTTAACATTTGTGTGCTGGATGCTACAATGCAATATCGAGCAGAATCAGGGTCCCTCCCTTCAGAGATTTCAGAGTCTACTGAAAGGACCAACAGTAAACAAATAACCACATAAATAAACTTACAATTACAGTTGATATCAATGCTAAGTAGGAAAAGATACATGGCATCCCGAGCATTGATATCAGCGATCTGCCCAGTGTGGGGAGGGTCTAGGAGAAGTGGCATTTCAGCTGAGGACAGTGGAGAGTAGGAGTTACCTGTGGGGAGGGGACAGGGCACAGCACCGCAAAAGCCCTGGTTGCCAGGGAGCTTGGGCACAACTTCTATAACTGGATTGACTTAACTTGAAATGTAATTTGCTCGAAAGAAATTAAAATTAAAATTCAGGGCAAGTGACCTGAAGTTACCCAACAGAACACAGAACATCAGATAATTCCACTAAGAACATTCAATTCTGCATGACTCAGTGCCTGCAAGGTATGCCATGCTTCGTTTATGATGGCAGCGTAGCCTGGTCTCCTGGTCTATGTGTTTGCGCTAGGAGCCAAGAAGATCTTCAGCTTATGGAGTTCATGTGACCATCCTATCCTTTGTGGCCATGGACAAGTCAGTTCCATCTCTGTAGGAAACTTAAAGGACAAGCCCTAGAGGGGGCAGGTGTGGGAAATTATTGGATGGTATTTTGACTTTGATGTATCATTATGCAAAACCATATCGAGGAATGAATTTTTCATATTCCAAGAAATAATATTGAAAACACTTGAAAGTAATTAAAGAAGCAGATCCTTAATATATAATCAAGGAATTTTTTATGTTTTAATTTATTTTTAGTTTTATTTTTTTATTTTTGAGAGGGAGTCTCACTCTGTCACCCAGGCTGGAGTGCAGTGGCACAATCTCAGCTCACTGCAACCTCCACCTCCTGGGTTCAAGCGATTCTCCTGCCTCAGGCTCCTGGGTAGCTGAGATTACAGGCGCCTGCCACCACGCCTGGCTAATTTTTGTGTTTCAGTAGAGAGGGGGGTTTCATCATGTTGGTCAGGCTGGTCTCGAACTCCTGACCTCAAATGGTCAGCCCACCTCGGCCTCCCAAAGTGCTGAGATTACAGGCATGAGCTACCGTGCCCAGCCAAGGAATTATAATTTCTAAAATTCTATGAGCATTTTCTTCTGAATGCTTTTCTGAATATGTAATGTATGTGCCCATATGTATATAGCCTCTCCTGGGTCACACCCTTATTGCCTATTAGCATAAGTCAACTGTGAAGCGTTTAATAGGCGTTTTGTAGGGGGTAGGGAGCAAAAAAATTCAATGGTTAAATAAATTTAATGAAGACTGGAGTAAGCAAATAGATTTTCTTACTGCCAAAGTGGTCAAAGTGTTTAATATTTTTATATTAGTCTAAATTGTGAAATTCTGATAAGGTAATACAATATTTGGCATCTACTAAATTTATTTTCTCAGGACATTTTTTCCCTCAAATATACGTTCCTCAGAACATAGCATTCCTATATACTCGTAGAGGTGATCTAAAATTAGAAAAAAGTCAGTCAGTGATATTTTTGCTTCTAGAATTTGTTCCTACCTCATTGCCTTTGTGATTATGTCTACAATTCTGGGCCAGGCCTGTAAGACCATTCACTGTCTGGACTCAATCCAATTCTGTCTGCCATGCCATGCTGTGCCACCCTTGCCCCTGCACTTTATGCTCCAGACACACTGACCTTCTCCTTCTCCCTCACCTTGAACACACCCCCCTTCCCCACCTGAACCTGGCACGGGTACCCTCTGGTTGGAAAGGCCTGGCCTGCTCTACACCTCTCTCTGCCTGAGCCCCACTTTGGCTTGTCAATTGCCTGTTTGTTCTTCAAGGTCTAGTTCAAATAGCTTCTCTGGGAACTTTGTTCTTTCTTCTCTGACAGCATTGACACCATTGTATTCTCTTGCATCTGTTTACCAGATCTTCTCCTGCCTGCCGCTTTGACTAATTTCTTGCTTCAGGGCCAGGGCAGAGACAGTTCCCTCGTTTGCATGCAGTCTTACCTAAGAAAGCACACAGAGGAGAAAGGTCTATACCAACTGGATGAACTTGAATTTGTGTGTGTGTGGGGGGGTGGTGTGTGTGTGTGAAGGTAGGGGTATTCCACCTTTTTTTTTTTTTTTTTGAGACAGAATCCCGCTCAGTTGCCCAGGCTGGAGTGCAGTGGTGCAATCTCAGCTCACTGTAACCTCTGATTCCAGGGCTCAAGCCATTCTCCTGCCTCAGCCTCCCGAGTAGCTGGGACTACAAGCGCCCGCCACCATGCCTGGCTAATTTTTGTATTTTTAGTAGAGACGCGGTTTCACCATGTTGGCCAGATTGGTCTTGAATTCACCACGTTGGTAAGGCTAGTCTTGAACTCCTCACCTCAGGTGATCCGCCCGCCTCAGCTTCCCAAAATGCTGGGACTGCAGGCATGAGCCACCGCGCCTGGCCTCCACATTTTAAGTAAAATAAATAAGTCAAACTATAAAACATCTGTCTGATAAGTAACTCTTCTCTGTCTTGCACGCAGTTATTTTATCGCACTTATCAGAGTATTAAAATTATGTGTTTTTATGAGTCACGTCTGAGAACATTGTCCTTGAGTGCAGGGACCTTATCATATTCATTTTTCATCCTTAGCACTTAGCATAGATCTTGGCATTTAGTAAATGTCCAATAAATGATGCTCAAATTAAATGGAATCAAATCTTGCTCAGCTCTTTGCTGCCTTGTCACAGTGAAGTGACTAAGCAAGCATGTGAACCCTGGGATCAGAATGCCAGGTGTGAATCCCAGCTGGTCACCTGCTGTGTGACCTTGGGGAAGTTACTGAACTGTTTTGTTCTCTGTTTCCTTATCTGTAAAAGAGGATGTGAATATTGTCCACCTCCTGGGCCTGTTGTGAAGATTAAACTTATCTATATTTACATCCATCTCTACATCAGTATTATCTATTTATTTTAATTATACAAAGTGTCTTTCTCATGCCTTCCCAGTGAGAGAACAGGCAATTAAATGTTGTGATATACAAACAGAAAACCTCCTACCCTTCTAAGTCCTATTAAATGTCAAATCAGAGATGGGGTCATGTCAATAAAGGAGTTACCAGAACAAACATGAAAGTATAATTTATATTATGCATTATAATCCTTCCAATTGAAACCCCCATTGTAAAGGGATCTGATTTCTAACCTTTTAAATATTGTTATATGGCTTTTATGAAAAATTCTGCAAATGTCAGGAAAAAATACTATAGGGTGTATTTTTAATGTGGACTATTTTACAAGGTGCTTTCAAACATATGATAGGATATCTTAGTCAATTGTCATAAGAGCTCTCTAAGGAACATCAGATCCAGTTTTATAGTCCATTTGAGCTGATGGTACAAAAAAATGACAGTTAAGATCAAGTACACTACATGTCAGATCACGTTTCTTGTTTTTTTATTTTGAGATAGGGTATTATTCTGTTGCCCAGGCTGGAGTGCAGTGGCATGATCTCGGCTCACCACAGCCTCGACTTCCCAGGCTCAAGAGATCCTCTCACCTCAGCCTCCCTGGTAGCTGGGACCACAGGCAAATGCCATCACACCTGGCTAATTTTTGTATTTTTGGTAGAGATGGGGCTCCACCATGTTGCCCAGGCTGATCTCGAACTCCTGGGCTCAAGCTATCTGCCTGCCTCAGCCTCCCAAAGTCCTAGGATTACAGGTGTGAGCCACCACGCCCAGCCTGTTTCTTTTTTTCTTTTTTTGAGTTGGAGTCTCACTCTGTCACCCAGGCTAGAGTGCAGTGGTGCCATCTCAGCTCACTGCAACTTCTGCCTCCCGGGTTCAAGCAATTCTCCTGCCTCAGCCTCCCGAGTAGCTGGGACTACAGGTGCCCGCCACCACACTCGGCTGATTTTTTGTATTTTTAGTAGAGACGGGGTTTCACCATATTGGCCAGGCTGGTCTCGAACTCCTGACCTCGTGATCTGCCCGCCTCAGCTTCTCAAAGTGCTGGGATTACAGGTGTGAGCCACTGCGCCCGACCACGCCTGGCCTATGTTTCTAATAAGAAGTGCAGATTTTCAGAGAATGGAATTATTCCTGAGAACCACAGCAAGTCAAGGTGTAGTGGAGGAGATGGGGCTCCAGGTGGGCCTTGGAAGGTAAGACTAATGCAGGTGGGAAGAGGAGAAAGGACATGAGGACAGGGAGAGCAAAGGTGCAGAGGGTGGAAAGCATTTGGTATGTTTGGGGTGACAGCTCCCTGTGTGGCACAGTGAACATTCAGCCTGGCCTTGGGAGTGGAGTCTCAGCTGGTCTCAGTAGGGAGTGGGGGTGCTGAAATGCCAGGGCTTGCTTGCTTTGCCAGTTTTAAGTTTAACCACCCACTTCCCTGAGAACACCACTGGCTAACTTGCTGCATGAATTACAAGTATGATAACCAAGGAAACTCTGGAGACCCCCCTTTAAAATAAACTTCGCTCAATTGCTTCACTGGACAAATAGTAACTAATACCAGCATTGTCCCAGGGCTGTAAAAGTAGCCATCCAGCCACTAAGAAATTACCCAACATTCCTACCAGAATTGTATTGGCTATTGTGAATGGCTTTAATAACAGGACCTTGTTCATTTGGTTTTTAGATAGGTTATTACTGATTTACCCATTCAATCAATTCCTGTTTTCCTCTGCTGGGTGTAAAAACTGCTCCCAGCCCCAACCTCAGGGTTTAGGACAAGGGAAAAACGAAAAAGGACTACATTATAACCCAGAAGGTGATCACGTACCTTCCTGCTCTAAGTGTAGGCTTTTCTATTGTGATATGGATTATCCAGGAATATTATATCATCTTCCCTAAAAGCATTAAAAATAGGATGCATTCTCATCCTCTGTAAGTGGAGCTTGCGTGGTTGTGTGTGTGTGTGTGTGTGTGTGTGTGTGTGTGTCCTGGGGGAGATGAGAGTATAAGCGGGGGTGGGGGAGAATAATTTAAATGCTCTGCTAAGATTTCATTTAGTCCCATGAGTCTACGATAACATTTTTCTGTCATCATGCAAAGATCAATAGAATTAATAAGAATAATAACAGTTGTAGTACTGACAATTCTGGATAGATGAAAGACCTTTGACCTTCCAGAGAAAATCCAGTATTTTTTTCCATTCAGTATCATTAAAGTCACACACATACCTCTTACTACCTTCAGTCTTTTTCCCAGATGTCTCTTCACATTCAAAAGAAGACACAAAGTAAAATTAAATGTTTTTTTTTACCAGAACGTGGCTCTTGTTTGCTACTTCAGATTTTTAAAGCACACAGGCATTATCTATAACCCATCCTCAGGGTAATCCTGTGAGAAAAAATATGTACTCATTATTGATGGAAAAGGAGATGCTTACAGCTTTTGCTTAATTTTGTTCCAAGCCTCTAGGAGCAATAACAACAAAATGGTTGTTTTTACTAACAATAGAAAAAAATAGCATAAAATACATAAAACTACCTTAGAATAAATCGGACACCTTAAGAGTCTCAGTAAGTTTTTCTTATGTGCTGAATACCATGTAGCATCTTATTGACCAACCCCCAAGTACATGTTCATTCCTTCCCAAAGCCAACCCTCCTTTTCCCCACAGTGGCCCCAGGCCTGTCTCCTAGAACTCTCAGCAGCATTTGATATTGTTACCTGGAAGGCCCTTGACCTCCCTGCTTCCTTGGCTGTCATAGAGCAGTGTCCTGGTGCTTCTTTCACCTCCCTAACTTCTCCTTCTCAGGCTTACTGGCTCCTCATTCTGTCCCCTAAGCCTAGGCACTGCCCAAGGTCTCTTCTTTCTTTGGTCTCTGTCAGGGAGATATCTCACCCAATCCCAAAGCTTCATCCTTCCATAAAAATCCATATCTATATCTAAATTGTCAGCTTCCTCCCTTTCAAATTCTAATCCTTTTTTTTTTTAAAGATGGGGTCTGGCTATATTGGTCAGGATAGAGTGTGGTGGGTATTCACAGGTTCAGTCACAGCTCACTACAGCCATGAACTTCCAGGCTCAAGTGATCCTCCAACCTCAGCCTCCTGATTAGCTGGGACTATTAGGTGCCTGGCTAATCCTTCATTCTTGATTCTGTGCTTGACACTGCCCCAGCTGTAATTCTTGCACCTTCAACCTGCTGCCTTCTCATTTCCTCCTCCACCCCACTTCTAGAATGTGTAAGTACCCACTAAGTCATAAACTCCAGGAGGACAAGGCTTTTTGTTGTTGTCATTTTTATTTAAACTTAGGTATCCTCAGCACTTTAGAACAGTACCTAGCATATAATTGACATTTGCAAAATACTGAATGAATGAATGAATGACTATCACTTCATCTCTACCCACTACAAACCAGCCTAACTCATCTTTATGTCCTGTTTGTCACCTGTGCTTAAAGCTAGGGTGTAGCTTTACACATTAAGCTTACATTAAGTAATATGGTCAAAACCATATTAAGTAATATGGTTTAAGTAATATGGTCAAACCATACTTAAGTAATATGGTCAAACCATATTTCTTTTCTACTAAGTATGGTTTGACCATATTACTTAATATTAAGTACATTAAGTGATGTGGTCAAAACCAGTCAAGTATGGTCAAGTATGTTTTGACCATATTACTTAATATTAAGTATGTAAAGTAAAGTGGTCAAAACCAGTCATATTACTTAATCAGCCAAACCAGGGCATTTTTTGGTGTGAAAGGGGGCTGATATGGTTGGCTGTGTCCCCTCCCTGCTAATAAAAACATACCTGAGACTGGGGAATTCATTTTGGATTGTAGTTCCCACAATCTCCACATGTCATGGGAGAGATCCAGTGGGAGGTAATTGACTCATGGGAGTGGTTACCTCCATGCTGTTTTCATGATAGTGAGTTCTCACGAAATCTGATGGTTTTATAAGGGGCTTTTCCTGCTCTTTGCTCAGCACTTCTCCTTGCTGCTGCCATGTGAAGAAGGATGTGTTTACTTCCCCTTCCGCCATGATTCTAAGTTTCCTGAGGCCTCCCCAGCCCTGTTGAACTGTGAGTCAATTGAACCTCTTGCCTTTATGAACTACCCAGTCTCAGGTATGATTTTATTAGCAGGGTGAGAATGGACTAATACAGGGGCACTATAAATAATTATGCTGGGATGACAGGCATAAACTTAACCAGATTGAATGCTTACCCTAATCATTAGCATTTTTTACTTTTCCTCCTCATCTATTCCCTTGCATTGTCAGCTGCCAAGACACACATCTGCCTTTGCACTGTCCCCTCACTTAGTCTTCCCTTTGCATTCTCACCCCTACTTGCCTCTTCAGGCTTCGGCACATCTAGATTGGTTTCTATTAACAGCCTCTTGACTGGTCCCCTGAGCCTAACCAGTCTCCCCAGCGTCTGTCTCTGCCCATTCTATTGCCACCTACACATGGCTGCTGGATTAATCTTCCTAAGGGATAGCATGAGTAATATAATTTCTCTACCCAGAAGAGTTTCACCGGTTCTTCACTAATTCTGAAATCCATACAAACTTGCAGCTTTTAAAACCTTCAATCTTGGGCCAGTCTAATTTGTAGGTATGGATTCTCAAGACATGAGTACTAAGAGTGGAATTGGCATCACCATTTCTAATAGGGGGCCTATTAGCAATAAAGAATTTTGGATTGTATATTAGAATCTATAGAATCAGAGTCTACAATTTAGCAAGATTCCCCAGTGATCTGTATAAAGACTAAAGTTTGACAAACACTGCTCTACACTGTAGTCTAACAAGGAGAAATCACAGCTCTAAAATCATCCCCAAGATTTTAGCTTCCACGCTTTGTTTGTATGTGTCACTTTTTGTAGGATACCTGCCCCCACCATCTCTATTCAGTAAAATTGCATTAATCTTCCAAAGATGAACTCCAGCAACTATATACTCCATGAAAAATTTCCTGTAACCACTGAATATTATCTTTGCATCCCCTGAACACCATAGTATTTAATTTCTAGTGGCTTGTTGCTATCTCTCTTACCTTGAATTACAGATATTCTAGTACTAATTTTATACACACACTCATCTCCTCCTTACATTGTTAGCACAATATGGGTAGTTACATTTTTATTGTGATAAAATATACATAACATAAAATTTACCATTTTAACCATTTTAAGTATATAGTTCTTTGGCATTAAGCACATTTACATTGTTATGTAACCATCACCACTATCCATCTCCAGAACTTTTTCATTATCCCAGACTAAAACTTGTACTCATTAAACATCAAATTCCCATTCCCCAGCCCCTGGAAACCACCATTTCTACTTTTTGTCTGTATGAATTTGACAACTCTAAGTACCTCATACAAGGGGAATCATGTATTATTTTCCTTTTATGACTAGCTTATTTCACTTAGCATAATGTCTTCAAGGTTTATCAATGTTGTAACATGCACCAGAATTTCCTTCCTTTTAAAGGTTGAATAATATTTTACTGTAGGTATATACCACATTTTGCTTAATCATTCATCTATTGATGGACATTTGGGTTTCTTCCACATTTTGGTTCTTGTGCATAATGCAGTTATGGATATGTGTGTAAATATCTGTTTGAATCCCTGATTTCAATTATGTGGGGTATATATTCAGAAGTGGAATTGCTGGATCATATGGCAATTCATTTTTAATTATTTGAGCAACCTTTATAATGTTTTCCACAGTGGCTTTGCCATTCTACATTCCTGCCAGCAGTGTGAAGATTCCAATTTCTCTACATTCTCACTAACACTTATTTTCTATGTTTTTTTTTCAATAGTGTCCTAATGGTATAGGTCTGAGATGGTATCTCACTGTAGTTTTGAATCATATTTCCCTACTGATTGAAGATATTGAGCATCTTTTCATGTGCTTATTGGCCATTTGTATATCTTATTGGCAGAAATATCTATTCAAATTCTTTGCCCATTGTTTAATTGGGTGCTTGCTGTTGTTGACTTTTAGGAATTCTTTATATGTGCTGAATATTAACCCTTATTAGATATGTAACTTGCAAATATTTCCTACCATATTGGCGTTTTTTTTCTCTGCAGTGTCCTTTCTTATAGGAACTGTTCAAAGAACAAATGAACTTAACTATAGTGCTTTCAAATGGTATCCAATCAATATTTACATTTTTTAATTTGAGTTGTTAAACTCAATGTTGTTAAACGATAATGCTTAATTAATGATTTATCACTGTGCTTAAATTTATGATGAAACCTGACTAAATGTAAATTAACTTTGCTTTAAAATTATTTTGGTCAAATCCAATGAGATCGGGGAATGCCAAATATAATTGTGAACAATTTCAGGCTTGAGCTCTGTTTGGGGTGCACAAAGGAAGCTTCAAAACATAGACTGACAATGCCCCATCGTTGTCCTTAGATTTAAAATCTTAACACTTACACAGGGAGGCTCTGAATATTACTTGCTAGCATATGGCAAGAAAGAGATTAGAAATTATTTGTAGTACAGTTGGAGGAACGTTTAAATTCCTGTTTGGTTAGGGCTTGTAGCATAATAAAAGTCAAATGAAAAATAGAAAGTAGCTCTGAAAGAAATAAACTTTCAGAGAAGTAAGGATGTTTATAAAAATTCAGACTGTACCCTGAAGCATGACCCTGTTGGTCTTAATGTAATCAAATTCATCGTTGATATGGCAGTAGCAAATGAGAAAAGCTAGTGGACATTTGTGGGGTAATAAAAACAGAAGGATAGTAGGTTATTTATTTTTTCTGAATTGTATTATTTGGCTAATTTATAGGCCAAGAAAACTACTAATAATAGCCATAACAATCCTGTCTCGGTTTTACTTTCTCACCCTCTGGCCTTTTTGCTTTGTGATTTATTTTTAGCTCAAGAACTTTCTACCACAAACTATCATTAGGCCACAGAGTCACATTGGTTGTCTATGGCTATAACCATGTGCCTTCTGTGGAATAGTTTAATGGGAATTCGGTTGGTTCATATTTGAAAGGATTACATAAAACTTCTTTGAATAATTAGCACAGCATCCCAACAAAGGGTTAGTTGATTTTTTTCCAATGAAAGGTCAGACAAGAGAAAGTCATTCAGAAGGCATACGAGATTGCTTTCCTGGGGTCATTTTCATTCTGAATTACGAAACAACTTCAAAGACATGAGTCAATCACTTAGTATTTTTTGGTACAAAACATTACTACTGAGTAACTGTAGTTCAATGACAACATCTTCACTGGATTAACATAAATGAGAGCTAATAATGGTGCATTCATGCACATATGTAGGTGTATTCAAAGGGTATGTGTGAGGACATTAGCCAGGGTCATACTTAGCCCTTCATTATGACTCCCTATTTACTCGACCCCTGACTTTATGATGAATGATCCATTTGGAATGAACTTTTTGTGCCCTTTCAGATATATGGAGGTTACATATGTTCCCCGACTGCTTACGTCTAATACTTTAAACTTTTTTCTGGCTTTTGTTGACTCATTCACTAACCTTTGTTTTGAAGTGATTTGTCTGATTGCTTACATTAAAAGGGGTTACACATGAACAGAGACTCAGAGTGGGGAATCCATAGGCCCTCACACTTCTTTCTGATTGGTTGCTTGGTAAGTCGAAAATGTGGCAGGTATTTCTGAGATGCAATCAATTCTTTCAAGTTTCTTTGTCTGAGCTTTAATTGGAATTCAAACAGAAATAAATTTCATGATGACATTTTCCTAATTTCAGTTCTGAAATAGAAGAAATATGGTATTGTATAAAAACCTTGAATTGAAAAATGAGGAGTTCATGCATTAGGTATAAAACGTGTACCTGTAATTATATAACTTTAGAAAAGAGACCTCGGAGGGTCTCTGTTTTATTTCTCACTTTAGAAATGGAAAGCAAATGAGAGCTGGTGAGTTTAAGGGACCAACCGAACATTCTCTAGCTCATCAACGGCAGAGCAAGGATGAGAACTCAGGGAGCAGGAGGGAACTCAGTGCAGTGTCCTTTTTACTATTGCACATCACCTTCCTTCAGTGAGTCCTTTTCAGAAGCAGCATATTAATCAATTCTTGCCTTTTTAATTAGAGAAACCCTGTGCAAAGATGAAATTAAAAGATTGTTTCTTTATTATATGTTGAAGTTTTTCTTAACCTTCACCATGAAAAAACAATGCTTAAAATAGCAAATATTTTTGGTAAGGTGACAAAATGCTGTCTAGTATGAAATCCTTAATGGCATCAGTCTAAAATTCATAGTGGTTGACAACTTCATATGCAGACCCAAAGAGGGTCCACTTTCTCAGTGGTTTTTCAGAAAGGACATAGTGTCTAACAGATGTTTAACCAGAGCAGATATGGGAAGAAAAAACAAGTGCTGACCTTTTCTAGAGCATACTTTCAGATGTTAGTAAGGGTGAGAGTAGACAAGGCTTGGATAGCATTTCAAAGTATCTCTTTGCTCAGATGGTAGAAGCATTGACATTGAAGGAGGAAAGATAACGAAATCCTTTCTTTTATTGAGGAGGAGCCCATGTAAAATTTCTGTGAGCATAATTCATGCCTGTTTATTTAGAGATGAAGTGAATTGATCTTGACTGTGAGACAGATTTTTAGACGAAACTAATTATTTCTTTGAAATTATTATTTCTATACTTAAAGAAAATATGTCAAAGTGGCCAGGAGCGGTTGCTCACACCTGTAATCTCAGCACTTTGGGAGGCCGAGGCGGGAGGATCACCTGAGGTCAGGAGTTCAAGACCAGCGTGGCCAACATGGTGAAACCCGTCTCTACTAAAAATACAAAAAAAATCAACCAGACGTGGTGGTGGGCACCTGTAATCCCAGCCACTTGGGAGGCTGAGGCGGGAGAATCACTTGAACCTGGGAGGCGGAGGTTGCAGTCAGCCAAGGTTGCGCCACTATACTCCAGCCTGGGAGACAGAATGAGACTCTGTCTCAAAAAAAAAAAAAAAAAAAGAAAAGAAAAGAAAAGAAAAGAAGGTATGTCAAAGGAAAGCAGAGTGACATTCAGAAAATACAATTTTGTTTTACCTAAGAATGCTGCAAAATACCAGGATACTGATTAAATTATAACCAAGCACCAAATAAATCCTAGAATATTTTTTAAATGGTATTAGCAGTGTTGTACGTGTATTTCTTCTTCTCAAACTAATTGTACCATGAAAACCATTGTTCCCTATTCTCCAGACCCTGCTGAGAGTGAGAGATGTATGGAAATTCAGCAAAAGTGGCCCATAAATATCAAAATTAATTCATTCTAGGAATTCATTTGATTCTGGGAGGATCAAATCATTTATTTGATTCTAGAAGGATCAAAGGTGGTTAGTATAGGTGCTTACAATAGATTCAGTTTAAAAAGCTCCCAGTGATTGATGGTTATATGTGCCAGGCCCTGTTCTAAGTACTTTATAAATATGATCTTATTTAATCTTTGCAACAGTCCTATGAGGCAGGGAATATTATTGTCCTCATTTTACAGATGAGAAAGCAGAAACACCAGAGAAGCTATAAATTGTTCCAGCAAATAGCAGAGCTCAACTGGAAAACATCTAGGATAAAGGCCATGAACAATAAGCTTATGTACTTTCTCATGTAGCTTCCAGTTATTTCTAATACTTTAAGCTATCATGATAATTTATCTTTTGAATGTAACACTAGAAACATCTGGAGAAATTAAGGTTAAACAATTAAAAGCTTATGAACTGATCGATATTTCTTGAATCACTTAACAGATATTTACTGGGGGGCAACTGTGAGCCAAGCCCGGTGATTTTCTATTCCATTAATGATAAGCATCTCTCAAAGCAAGGGAAATTTCTTCCAACTGCCTTCAAAAAAAAAAACTGTATGTAAAAAATATATGTAATGCACTTATATGTGCATGTATGAACATATATACACATTTTTAAACAAATAGAAAGTGAGCTTTCAGATCCTTTGTACAAGCCTAAAACAAGTGACATTTGATTAGAAGAAAAATATGTTCTCAAGTTGATTTCCATTTGCCTTGAACTACTAGATCTGTTTCCACACCATTAACTTTGCTCAGGACAGACAAATAAGGATCCATTAGAAAACGTTATTAACTTAAATGTAAGCTTTTTTGAAGTGGGCATTATTTTTTTGGTAACTAACGTCAAGTGCACTGAAATGGAATAAAGATGGTGATTTTTCAAGGTATTTGAAGGGAGAAAAGCTCAGCAAGAGTGGTATGCATTTTCGCTGCAAAAGGCCAAATTTAATTTGGCAGTGGAGATCGAGGAGCAGGTAAGATTTCATCTGTGTCAGCAGAAAAACGAAACAACAGAGGCACCTGCCAAATGTCTCAATGCTTTCAGAGGCTGACAAGGGTGGGAGGAGGCTACTTCTGAACTGGTCTAGGATGCCTGATGAAGCTAAACAGAAGTAAAGATGTCACCCCACTTGTAGAGTGGTGGGATAAAATGCAGAACAATACAGACACCAATGCATTTTATGGGACATATAGGGAAAAATTATTTGTTTGTTTAGTTGAAATTCAAATTGAACTAGGCACCCTGTGTGTCTATTTGCTAAATCTGGTAGCCCCACTCACTTCCCAAGTCTGCAGCTCACCTGGGCTCCAAGCTACTGGTGGCTTCCATGGTCTTGGTCAGAGATGCCAGTAGGGGATATAAATGTGTTGTGCTGGAATCTCTAACAAGGAGTATAGGAAGGGCCTTCCAGAAGAGTTTCCTGGAGGCCGGAAACTCCTGCCTGCCTAACCCCATGGGAGACACACTAAATGGTGGGCCGGCTCCTCTGAGTGCTGCTCAGAGGAGGGTTAGTTGGCCTGCCTCATATCTGCAGCCACCACCTTGTTTCTGTCCAGACTCTCATTCTCAAAGCTTTCCTTGTCTACATTCTTATTTAAGACCCTTCGCAGCACAGGCCCTTTTGTTCCTATGTTGCTATCTCCAGCACCAAGCACAGAGCCCAGGATATAGTAGATGTCCAGTAAATGTTTCCTGAACTTGATGTTTTCAAAGGTGGTGGTGGTGGTGGTGGTGCTGCTGCTGCTGCTGTTTCTTGCTAAAAACAGAAAGGAGGAAACAGGGATAAATTGTTCCATCCTAGTCACTCATTATTTTTCTTAATTTTTGAAAGCCCATAGTGAAAGACAGAGCTGCATGCATATAATGCCTTTATACTATGTGCCCAACACAGTGTCTGGTACATAGAAGGTACCCAACAAATATTTGTTGAGTGAGTGAATGTTAATTATGACATTTGAGTATAAAGAGAGCCGGCATAGATCTATCTACGATTCTCAGGAGTACCATTTCACTGAAAGAGCTTTTCTATGTTACAGGCACTGGGCCAGGATCGAGGAGGGAGGCTGGTTAGATGTGACCTAGCTTGGGACACATTGAGAAGAGTTGGTGGGGGCTTTAAGGAGGAAGTGGAGGCAGATATGAGTCATGGGGTTTACTCCCCTGAGATAAGAAGTGTTTGAAGTAAGGGGGAGAGACTGGGGTACAAGCAGTACCAAACAGCAGTAATAAGAAAGAGAAAGAGGAAGGAAGCCCCAAACCACATTATCGGGAAGCTGGGGAGAGTTCTTATAGTTACTGGGCCTTTGGAACACTTTTTCCAAATGGCCACATATCTGGCCATGACAGATGTAAATTAATATGCACTAATTGTGAGAGATTACTAAATCCTTAAATTCACCTAAAACAACACACTTTCTTAAATGTAGTTCAATTTGAAATCCTTATCACACTCCACTACAATATTGGATACAGGCAGGAAAAAAATACTTTCAGTGAGAACTGAGTTTTCCCCAAAATTGCCTCTAATTGATTTACATTATATAATAAGATAAAGGCATGCTAGATAGGCAGCCTGATGCCATCTTACTTTGGGATGCTTTTCTGATGAGGATGAAAGCAGAAATAGACCGGCTTAATGCAAATCTATCACTGGGACACTCAAGAATTAAACAAATGGCTATGAAACCATAAGGAGCTTACTGCTGGGGGTTCTAATACATGAGGTATGTTTTATTGTTGTTTTTACTATCTAAAAATTTTTTTGTCCTTCTTTTTTTTTGAGAGCTACTCACCTTTGGGAAGTGATAGTTTTAATCTTTTTTCTCCTTAATGCAGTTAACTGAATCGCAGATATCACAGACTGAATTTAACTGAAGCCAGCTTGTATGTGTCATTGATTAACTGTTTAAGGCAGAGAACTGTCTGCAGCTTTCAAAACTCAGCTTGAAGTTTTTACCCAAATGTGTGCTTTATTAGAAATAAATTGAAAGAAGATCTGGAAACAGCTGGAAACATTCTTTTTTTATGTCTAACATACATTTTGTAAAAGAAAAGTAGTCAAAAATTAAGTCATTTGAACTATGATAAAGCTCATCTCTGACCTGATAAAAAATATGCTTTTCCCTTGTTCTTGATATATTATCTCCATAGCGGCAGAAAGATCGTGAATGTGCATGCTGTTAATGCTGCCATTAATCACTTGGCTATATACTGATTTTAATGTATTTTTAAGGCAGACTTAGACTACCAGATACTTAAGTGGTATTCTCTCACAGGCCATGGGTAACCTCCTGTCATATGACTCAAAATCCCTCATAGAAAATAAACTTTTAGCTTGAATCCAAAAGGTTAGCTTTCATAAGAGTTCATCTTTGAACCCCCAGCAATAAGCTCCTTTCACTAAATGTTGATATAATATCCGGCCTATCACATGAAATCAGTGTTTGATGTTTATGAAACTCGTAGGACTGTACAAACGTGCTATTTTATAAGGCATTAATCCAGAGGTCCAATAATATGTATAGTGAAGTTTATCTTGACAGGTAAATCAACTCATTGCTAAGTAAAATAGCCAGACAATACTATCGTTGTTACTGAGCTGCAGGTGTTTAAAGAGCTTAGTGAACTAAGGGGGAAACTTCCCAGAATCACATGGCAGGAATGAATGGTAGGGAAGGAAGCAAAGCTTGGTTAGTTGGTTAGGCAGGTGTTTAGAAAATTTAAAAAGGAAAATAAAAAATCTAAAATCCAAAGCAGGTACCCGATTAAGTTTTTATGGCCTTATTAGAAATAATAAAAGAACTAAGGTTAGAAACAGGAAGATGAAGTTATTTCTAAATAATCTTTTTTAGAATAATAAAGTGAAAGTTTTGGAGATAACCTCGCTCTGAAAATTTACAGTGTCCAGATTACAGGGAACTTCAGTTATCTAAAAACAAATACTGGCTATCAGCCTCAGAAATATTTATTAAATCCCTCCAGGGTCTGTGACAGAGTTCTATCCTTGATCCTGTCTTTCTTAAGCTAACTGTAATAGAATGGCAAGAAGTATTATTTGCAAGCATTTTTGACAATAGTAGTCCAGTAATATATACATATAAGTGATACATTCATTGACATACTAAGCAAGTATAAGCCATTCTGTATCTATGATACTATACCTAGAAAAAAATTCTATATAATTTTTGATACATATATCAAAAGTGATATATATATATATCACTTTTAGTGATAAAAGTTTCTAACTGGCATTATTAAGAAAACAACTGCCTAAAATTTTAAAAAGAAAACTATCAATGGATGTATTTTTGGTATGCTAATAATACCTTAATAAACATATTTAAAAACATGAGGGTGGCACAAAAAAAGTAAAAGAAAAGCATTGAAAAGAAATTAGGAAAAGAACAGAAAGGGATTTGTGAGCAGCAGCAATTAATGGCTCAAGTGAAAACTACTACGTTTTATAATTGTACCAAGAAAGCCATGCTGAGTAGAGAGAAGACAATCCGAGCAAAATGTGTTACTAGTCCATCACCTGACCTGCAATGAATTTATAGTTCATGGGTGAGGGTTACAGTGAGCATGATTTATTCTTCAAGGTATTAAAACCTGAAGAATTGCATTTAGTATTTAACTCTCCCACTATTCATCCACAAAGCCCTTTGATGAAATCGTGGCATTTTATCTTCTAGATAATCTTGTGTTCAGTCTTGGCTGCTACTACCTAAGGGTCAAGGAGGGAAATCTCAAGTCTTGGTACCCCCCTTACCTTCCCTGGCAGGGCTCCCTTCTCCAGCCCCGACTGTCGCCGTCCAGCGTACAGAGGTGTTCAGATACACAGTTTAACCTTATAACTGTGCAGTGAATGCAGAGGCACCAGCTGTGTACTGTTGATGCACATGAGAAGCATACCTTTATTCTGCCTAGTTCCCTTTGCTCGATTAAAGGCTCTAGAAAAATCTTCCAGCACCTCCTGTTCCCAATTCCTGTTACTTTCTAGATTTCTCTATTAGGAGCCTCAAAGCTGTGGATGTTTGTTTGGTCCACCTCTTCCCACCCTTCCCCACAGACTCCCCCATTCCCTTCAGCATCCCTTTCTTACCCTCATCTCCTAGGAACCCAGGACCTTTACTGCTTGAGGCTCACGTGAGCCTCAGTCCCTTCATTTTGTGATCATCTCACATCAGTGTGGAAGGTGCCCAGCTGATTCGAGTCCAGAGTTTTTTACCTCTTGCAGTCACCTCTCTCCAGAGTAAATTCCCGCAATTTCTGTTCCTACTCCAGCCCTTTTATATGTTGTATTTGAGCCCCTTTCTGTTCTCCTGGTTTCATGTAACAGCTACCTTTCTTTTCTCATGCATACCCTATAGTTTTTCTCCTGTTTCTTTCTTTTTTTTTTTTTTTTTTTTTTTGAGACGGAGTCTCGCGCTGTCTCCCAGGCTGTAGTGTAGTGGCGCCATTTCAGCTCACTGCAAGCTCCGCCTCCCGGGTTCACGCCATTCTCCTGCCTCAGCCTCCCGAGTAGCTGGGACTACAGGCGCCTGCCACCACGCCTGGCTAATTTTTTTGTGTTTTTAGTACAGACAGGGTTTCACCATGTTAGCCAGGATGGTCCCGATCTCCTGACCTCGTGATCCGCCCGCCTCGGCCTCCCAAAGAACTGGCATTACAGGCGTGAGCCACCGCGCCCGGCCTCCTCTTTTTCTTAATCGTTATTTTATTCTCCTTTAAAACCACACACACCTTGCCCACAAGGAAGTCGTATTTTTCCCCTAGATGGGACATTTAAAAAAATATTGTTTTCCCATTCAGACACACAACAAACTTGCACGTTAAATTCATGATAAACTCTTAAATATTAAGAGTAACCCATTTCATTTTTATTATATTTTTAAAATACTGATGACTGTGCATTTATCTTTTCACAAAGAACACTCCAAACTCCCACTCTGGTTTGAGTGGAGTAAAGATTTTATTTTATTATGTTTTTAAATTTTATTTTTTGTTGAGAAGGAGCCTCATGATGTTGCTTAGGTTGGTCTCGAACTCTTGGCCTCAAGCAATCCTTTTGGCTTGGCCTCCCAAAATGCTATGATTACAGACTTGAGTCACTGTGCCTGGCTGAGAGAAGGGGTTAATCTATGATAGCATTAGTTTTATCAAGTGTAAACTGTGGATTTGGGGGTGGGGGGAACCTTAAGTAATGTTTTAAATTAATCAGCTTGATCAAATATTCCAAAACGTTGTTCATCACATTCACCCATAATGCATGGCTATTATGAAATTTCCTATAATTCATGGCGATTTAATCAACTGTGACTTAATAGTTAAGTGTTTGTATGTACATTTTCTATCTTTTTAATGGATTAATGCTAAATATTTCAACATTTGGAAGGGTAATGCATAGGCATATCTAGCTTCTCTAGCCCACTCTGCAGCCCCAGTTTTCAATGCTTAATTCATTCAGTAAATATATATCGAGCATTTACTATGTTCTGAGCACTGCATTCACTACTAGGGATGCAGACATTAAAAATCCACTTCCTACCCTCAGGAGGGTTATAATCCAATGTAGGAATAAAACTGTTACTTTGTGGGGCTTAGGTGTAACTTTAGAAAAGAAGTCAGTGTGCTCCAGGCAGAAGAACACGTGCAAAGGCACTGAGGCAGAGAGTGTGGTTTATTTAAGGAACTGCCAGTTCCTCTATTTCTTCTGTGAGTATCTGACAAGTATTGGTGTTGAGGGTAAGAGGAAGAAAGTGTACCAGGGCCTTGAGGACAGTGATGAAGATTTAAGCTAACCACTGTGACTGTTTCTGGAAAACAGGAACCAGACCCTGCTAGAGACATGGCAAAGATTTTGCTGATAATTCTCACCCCATTGGCATCATGTCATCAGTCTGTGCAGTTTTGGAACTTCATTGACAGTGTGTGGTGGCCTGCATATAAGACTAGAAAGAGGGGTTTTGCCAGATAGACATGGAGTAACTAAGAAATAAAATAGCTCTGTGTGTACATGTGTGTGTGTACTGAGAAAGTTTTGAAAGTCTGGTTCATGGAACTTAACCGAAGGCATGATGTCAAGAAAAAGGACTGATTAAGTAAAGGAAAAGCAAACAAAGATCATGAGACAAGATGAGGAATGCTAAAAGGATACAAGGTCCGTATAGAAACTAAGATAAAGGTTCAAGATTCTGGAAGCACAGTGATAGTGACTTGGCCCAGCGTGTGTCCCTGGGAGTACATGGGTGAAGTGGAGTGGAGACAAAGGTCCTGGAGTTGTGAGTTGAAATATTTAAGCTCTCCAGATGATGCAGGACAGACTCTTCTAGGATTGATAATTTCCACTGATGGCACTAGCTTTCTTGGCAAATGATGTGTGATTCCTTGAGCATCTACTGTGTATCAAACACTGCTCTAGGTGCTGGGAATCAGTTTCTGGAAAGAAAGACAAGGTCCTTGCTCTTATGGAATTTACAATCTAGTGAAGGGGCAAGTCAAGCAAGGAATAAAAAATAATCACAAAATATTATGTGGACATATGTTCTGGTCAGAGTTTAGTGAAATTTGATCATAAAATGGACAGGAAAGGCTTCCAAAGAGGGGACAGCTATGCTAAGACCTAAAAGTTAAGAAAATCAAATTCAACAACCTTTGTTGTTGTGGTGGTTGTCGTTGTTGTTGTTGAGATCACCATGTGCCAAGCAATGTTCCAGGAACAGGGGATGCAAAGAGAGATAAAACAGAGACCCAGGGTTACACAAATAAAATAGAGGTATCAATAAAATCCGTTAAATCCAAAAGATTTCTCAGGACTCCAAAGATCGATTTGAACTTGTCGTTTTTCCCTTATTGATATGGTTTGGATGTTTGTCCCCTCCAAATCTTATGTGGAAATGTGATTCCCAGTGTTTGGAGGTGGAGCCTGGTGGGAGGTGAATGGATCATGAGGACGGATCACTCATGAATAGTTTGGCACCATCCCTTTGGTGATGAGTGAGTTCTCACTCAGTCAGTTCACACAAGAGCTGGTTGTCCCTCACCCTTGCTCTTGTTCTTGCCATGTGATCCTTCTGCCCCCTTCCCCTTCCACCATGATTGTAAGCTTCCTGAGGCCCTCACCAGAAGCCAAGCAGATGTTGGTGCCACACTTGTACAGCCTGCAGAACAATGAGCTAATTAAATCTATTTTCTTTATAAATTACCCAGCTTCAGGTATTTCTTTATAGTGACACAAAAATGGCCTAACACACTAAGTAATATCAGACATTTTTATTTTAAATGGTACTTGCAAAATAATATATAAAAATAATTACAACAAATATATTATTAGCAATGAATGACCACTACTGAAGTGATATAGAAAATATAGTATTTTCTCATATGGAAGGTAAATGCAGTTGACCCTTTGATATAGTTTGGCTCTGTGTCCCCACCCAAATCTCATGTTGAATTGTAATTCCCATTGTTGGGGGGGACCTGGTAGGAGGTGATTGAATCATGGGGGTGGATTTCCCCCTTGCTGTTCTCACGATAGTGAGTTCTCATGAGATCTGGTTGTTTAAAAGTGTGTAGCAATTCCCCTTTCACTCTCTTTCTCCTCTCCAGCATGGTAAGATGTGCTTGCTTCTCCTTTGCCTCTTGCCATAATTGTAAGTTTCCTGAGGCCTCCCAGCCATGCTTCCTGTACAGCCTGTGGAACTGTGAGTCAATTAAACCTCTTTTCTTTATAAATTAGCCAGTCTCAGGTAGTTCTTTACAGCAGTGTGAGTATGGACTAATACATCCTTGAACAATGCAGGAGTTAGGGGGACCAGGTCCTCCTACTCCCCCGAGCTACAGTCTAAAATCCAAGTATGACTTTTGACTCCCCAGAAACTTAACTACGAATAGCCTACTGTTAATTTGGAAGCCTTATCATTAGTATAAACCATTGGTTAACACGTTTTGTTATGTTACATGTATTATATATTATATTCTTTCAATAAAGTAAGTTAGAGAAGATATATTCACTATTCATTGAGTGCAAGTGGATTGTCACAAATGTCTTCATTCTCATTGTCTTCACATTGAGTAAGCTGATGAGAAGGAAGAATAAAAGAGGGTTGGTCTTGCTGTCTCGGAGGGCAGAGGAAGAAGCAGAGGAGGTGGAAGGGGAGGCAGGCACACTCGGTGTAACTGTTTTTGAAAAAAAATCCAGGCCAGGCGCGGTGGTTCACGCCTGTAATCCCGGCACTTTGGGAGGCCGAGGCAGGCAGATTACGGGTCAGGAAATCGAGATCATCCTGGCTAATGCGGTGAAAACCTGTCTCTACTAAAAATACAAAAAAAAAAAAAAAAAATTAGCCGGGCGTGGTGGCGTGTACCTGTAGTCCCAGCTGCTGAGGAGGCTGAGGCAGGAGAATGGCATGAACCTGGGAGGCGGAGCTTGCAGTGAGCTGAGATTGCGCCACTGCACTCCAGCCTGGGTGACAGAGCAAGACTCCGTCTCAAAAAAAAAAAAAAAAAAAAGAAAAGAAAAAAAATCCACATATAAGTGGACCCATGCAGTTCAATCCTATATTGTTCAACGATCAACAATATGTCCTTCTGTCTACACAGAAGGAAAATGTGTATTAAATAATAAAAGTAATTTCCATTGCCCCAGATACTCTTAAAACTAATAACTCTCCTTTTATTAACGATGTGATCATAAGGCACTAACAGGAAGACACTTAAAGTTTAAAAAAATCGACTGCTGGCCAGGAGCAGTGGCTCACGCCTGTAATCCCAGCATTTTGGGAGGCCGAGGTGCGTGGATCATGAGGTCAGGAGATCGAGACCAGCCTGGCTAACACGGTGAAACCCTGTCTCTACTAAAAATACGCAAAACTAGCCGGGAGTGGTGGCACGCGCCTATAGTCCCAGCTACTTGGGAGGCTGAGGCAGGAGAATAGCTGGAACCTGGGAGGCGGGGTTTGCAGTGAGCTGAGATGGCGCCATTGCACTGCAGCCTGGGCGACAGAGTGAGACTCCGTCTCAGAAGAAAAAAAAATCGACTGCCTTTGAACTATTTTTGTTGAAGAAAGAGGGAATTACATCTTGAGGCTCCCCCATTTCTAAACATCATAAATTGACACTTTGTTTAAACTCCTAAGAGTTCTGTTACTGATAACAAGGAAATGTTGCAGGACATTGGCAGAACCCAGTCTGTGTCCTCATAACCCCTTGTTTATCTGAAAGAATCAGAGACCAGTTATTTTGAAGTAATCATTCCCTTAAAATGCACTCAGTCTTAGAAATCATTTTAGATAACCAGACGTTTTCCAAGGGCTTAATGATAGATTTAAATATAAGGTGAAATAATTCTAGATTACTTTAAAGAATGAAATAGGTTTAATCTCATTGCTGATGGAGAAGACATTTCTATACTGATCATAATATATTATCTGACAACCTCCAAATTTCTACAAACTAGTGGGGAAATAGCCTATCAAGTTAAAGGGACAACTTTGGACATTATCCTATGGCCTCTGAAGAATGGCAAGGGAGCTGTAGGGAGAAGAGAATGAGACTGGATTTTTTTTTTTTTTTTTTTTTTTTTGATATGGCGTCTTGCTCTGTTGGCCAGGCTGGAGTGCAATGGCATGATCTCAGCTTACTGCAACTTCTGCCTTCCAGGTTCAAACAATTCTCCTGCCTCAGCCTCCCGAGTAGCTGGGATTACAGGTGTATGCCATTGTGTCTGGAATTGGTGGGTTCTTGGTCTCACTGACTTCAAGAATGAAGCCGTGGACTCTCGCAGTGAGTGTTACAGCTCTTAAGGTGGCGTGTCTGGAGTCTGTCCCTTCTGATGTTCAGATGTGTTCGGAGTTTCTTCCTTCTGGTGGGTTCGTGGTCTCGCTGGCTCGGGAGTGAAGCTGCAGACCTTCGCGGTGAGTGTTACAGCTCTTAAGGCAGCGCGTCTGGAGTTGTTCGTTCCTCCCGGTGGGCTTGTGGTCTCGCTGGGCTCAGGAGTGAAGCTGCAGATCTTCACGGTGAGTGTTACAGCTCATAAAAGCAGCGTGGACTCAAAGAGTGAGCAGTAGCAAGATTTAATGCAAAGAGCGAAAAAACAAACCTTCCACAGTGTGGAAGGTGACCCGAGCCAGTTGCCAATGCTGGCTCAGGCAGCCTGCTTTTATTCTCTTATCTGGCCACACCCACATCCTGCTGATTGGTAGAGCCAAGTGGCCTGTGTTGTCAGGGCGCTGATTGGTGCGTTTACAATCCCTGAGCTAGATACAAAGGTTCTCCATGTCCCCATCAGATTAGTTAGATACAGAGTTTCCACACACAGGTTCTCCAAGGCCCCACCAGAGCAGCTAGATACAGAGTGTCGATTGATGCATTCACAAACCTTGAGCTAAACATAGGGTGCTGATTGGTGTATTTACAAACCTTGAGCTAGATACAGAGTGCCGATTGGTGTATTTACAATCCCTGAGCTAGACGTAAAGACTCTCCACGTCCTCACCAGAGCAGCTAGATACAGAGTGTCAATTGGTGCACTCACAAACCTTGAGCTAAACACAGGGTGCTGATTGGTGTATTTACAAACCTTGAGCTAGATACAGAGTGTCGATTGGTGTATTCACAATCCCTGAGCTAGACATAAAGACTCTCCATGTCCTCACCAGAGCAGCTAGATACAGAGTGTCGATTGGTGCACTCACAAACCTTGAGCTAAACACAGGGTGCTGATTGGTGTATTTACAATCCCTGAGCTAGACATAAAGACTCTCCACGTCCTCACCAGAGCAGCTAGATACAGAGTGTCGATTGGTGCACTCACAAACCTTGAGCTAAACACAGGGTGCCGATTGGTGTATTTACAATCCCTGAGCTAGATATAAAGACTCTCCACGTCCCCACCAGACTCAGGAGCCCAGCTGGCTTCACCTAGTGGATCCCACACAGGGGCTGCAGGTGGAGCTGCCTGCCAGTCCTGCGCCGTGCGCTTACATTCCTCAGCCCTTGGGTGGTCGATGGGACTGGGCACCGTGGAGCAGGGGGTGGTGCTCGTCGGGGAGGCTCGGGCTGCACAGGAACCCATAGAGTGGGTGGGAGGCTCAGGCATGGCGGGTTGCATGTCCCAAGCCCTGCCCCATGGGAAGGCAGCTAAGGCCCGGCGAGAAATCGAGCGCAGCACTGGTGGACTGTCACTGCTGGGGGACCCAGTACACCCTCCGCAGCCACTGGCCCGGGTGCTAAGTCCCTCATTGCCCCGGGGCCAGCAGGGCTGGCCCGCCAAGCCCACGTCCACCCGGAACTCCAGCTGGCCCGCAAGCGCCGCACGCAGCCCCAGTTCCCGCTGGCGCCTCTCCCTCCACACCTCCCTGCAAGCTGAGGGAGTGGGCTCCAGCCTTGGCCAGCCCAGAAAGGGGCTCCCACAGTGCAGTGGGGGGCTGAAGGACTCCTCAAATGCCACCAAAGTGAGAGCCCAGGCAGGGGAGGTGCCGAGAGCAAGCGAGGGCTCTGAGGACTGCCAGCATGCTGTCACCTCTCACCATCACACTCGGTTAATTTTTGTATTTTTAGTAGAGATGGGGTTTCATATGTTGTCCAGGCTGGTCTTGAACTCCTAACCTCAAGTGATCTACCCACCTCGGCCTCCCAAAGACTGGATTTAAAGATGGATGGTAAACATTTGAGTCTTGGTTCCGCAACTTATTAGCTGATGATCTTGATCAAATCATATAACTTTTCTGAATTTGTTTCCCTGCCTGTTTTGTTTTGTTTTTCTAAAGAGTAGCTGCTGACCTCATGTGCTTGTTATGTTAAATAATGCTTACAAGATGCATTATCCTGGGTAGAGCTAAGCTAGAGCAAGGTCTTATTAATGATGAAATTCCTAAAGAAAATGCCATACCTACATAGATTAATGAACAAGGTGGGAGTTAGTACTGAGATATCTCCAAAAGATTTTCCTCTAGAATGTGGAACACATGCTGCCTGTCTTTAGAGATGCCAAAGGTTTTTTCAATACATATTTGTGGAATAAATATAACTGGAGTGGAGGGTTACCCCATGGAAGGTGACAAGAGTCCCAGCCCCTTTCAAGTGTCCACACCAGTAAACATACTTAATCAGCCTTGATTTATGTCAGCAGTTGGAACACAACTAGGGCCACCAGGAGAAACCTGTGTCACTCTAGGAATAAAGATCTTTGTTGAATAAATATCTTTTTATGCATGCAAGTAGGAAATGTACTTGCTCCATATGCAGATTTTCCCTAAACTTTCCTATTATTTACAATACCTTTCATTTTGATGACACTTTGAATTATAAAACACTCTCACATATAGTTTAAGTATGAGCAGGGTAGGTAGAACAAAGAGTTCCTTGCTGCATTTGACAGATAAGGAAGTCTATGTTTAGGGATATCAAATAGCTTCTATCTCTCCTACACCTTATCATTCCCAGAGCTAAGATGTGAATCCTATTCTCGTACCTCCCACATCCAGTGCTAGTTTATAATTCTCATTAGTGACTTCTTGCTGTTTAGCACGAGGCTATTCAGAATTTGGCTGGACTGGAATCTCATGAGAATTGCAGAAATGGTTTAGGCAAAATAGTAACAACAACAATAGCAATTAAAATGTAATGAATGCTCATTATATGCCAGGAATCATTCTAAATATTTTGCATGTATTATTGCATTTGATCCTTGCCAAAAATTCTATGAGGGAAGCATTATTATAATCCCCATTTTATAGATGCTGAGGCTGAGGAACTCAGAAAATGGGTAACTTAGGGAGATCACACAGCTAGTAGGTGCGGAGCCATGGTATGAACCTAGTTGGCTACCTCCTCTGTCTATGCCATCAGCCACTTCCCTGTACTGCCTATGGGAGCTGGGGACTGGGGCTTTCACTGCTCTTCAGATGACGTGTTCATTGACCTTAAGAAGCTCAGTAGCAATGGAAGAATGCTTCACAGTGTATGTTTGAGGTCTCAAACTACTCTATGTATACTAAGACAGTCATAACAAATTACCTAAATCGATATGCTAATGCGAGGTTGTGTGGTAAGCTAAATTACTTACTCAACCTTTATAAAACAGACAGTCTGAAGGATAGCACAAGTGTCGTCAAGATGATTTCAATCACTGGAAACGTCTTCAATCCAATGGCCTGTGAATGCCATCAGAAATTTGTAAGACACTTACCCAACATCTCCCATATGGTAATCATGGTCCCCCCAAAGTGTACATGAAAATATAGAAAGGAATTGTGATATTTGTAAAGTTGATGACTATGATATGACATTGAGCTTGAAGATTCAAAGCATTTACCAGTCTACATCAGGAAAATATGAAACACAGCCAAACTTATTAATTGGCAATGCAGAGCTTACAGCTAACACTAAATTTTGCTTCCAAGAAAGTGTGGAGCCTGATGCTTTTTTAATTAACAGAACAAAACCCGAAAAGCAATCAAAATTGTTAGCATTCAAAGACTGGCAGATTCAGAGCATGGCAATGGGACACACAGATAGACCAATCAGGGCAGGCACAGATTGGTGACTGTGATTCAAGGACCCAGCTTGAAAAGTCAGCTTTTCCAGAACTTTCAGCAACACTTTTAAAATGAGGAAATAAGTAACATGAGATTGCATTTCACAATCTCTAACAGCATGTCCCTGAAATGGAGCGAAGGATACACCAAAGGAAGAGTTGCTACATCCCATCTCTCCTGGGAAAGGAACATGCAGGGAGAGAGTTGCGAGAGCTCTTCACCCTTCTACCCTGCAGCAAAGGAAAATGGGTCTCCTCAAGGAAGGCATTTCCCCACAGCAAAGCTGCAAGCAACATGAAATAATGCACCGTGACTATGGATTCTTGGCGAAAGATTCCTGGCCTGGTACAGTTAGAAATTGGGCTCTATTCTCAAGCAAAGGGTTCCAACAAAAAAAATACCGCAGCAAGCAGACCGTGGAATATGCTTCTCCACTCTTCCATAGGGGGTGATGGCACAGAATCAGAGTTGAACATGGGAGGGAAGTGGAAGGGATAAAAATGTAATGGAATTGCAGAGTTGTTGGCATTCAGATATGCAGGTGGTGGGTGGCAAGTCCTGCTTATTGCCTGTGGTTGTGAGAGGCAATGGTGATGGGTCTTATTACATAGCAGTAAGAGAAGGAGAAAAAAATATATATCTTTTCATTTGTCAAAGTTATTTATCACAAGATTATTTGTAATTGTAGAAATTTGGAGAAAAATATTCAAAATTGTGAAAGCTTTAAAATAAATTATAGTGTGTTTATCCCACAGAATTTTATATATTCATTAAAAACTACATTTTAAAAGAAAATACGTTGGAAAAATGCTCACAATCTACTGCTTAGTGAAAAAAAAATTAAAAACTTGGTATAAAAATTCTTCCAAGTTTTTTTAATATGCAAGGAAAAAAATAAAAAGGAAAATTTTCAAATGTTATCAGCTCTCTTTTTGGTAATATTACAGGTACTTTTAATGTTTCTATTATAATTTTTGTGTTTAAAAAACTATAATTATCAGTATGTATTACCTCTATATTTAAAATTAATAAATATTATATAAGAAAAGAGTGATAATTAATGAGAATGAAGCAATATCACCATAAGCATCCTTAAAATTTACACCTAGACTAAGGAGCAGATCCTAGTGGTAACCAGTCATTTAAAACTATAGGAATAGTCATTCAGTCAGTAAATGATCCTACTCCTACTATGTGCTGTTCACTGAAAAAGGTACAAGAGGTTGAGAAATAAAAGTTCTGTACTAGTCCTATCTGGAGGAACTCAGGACTGAAGGGACAGCTGAGAAGAAACAGGTAAGGACACTGAACTCTGGCTCTTTGATAAGTGCTCCTCTGGCAGTATCCCCAAAGCATGGAAGAAACACAATGGAAGAGGAATCCATCCAGCCACTGGGATTTGTAGAAGGATTAAGGAGGAGGTGACATCTGAGTACATCTGAGTTGAATCTCAAAGGATGAGTGAAGAACAAAAAAATTAGGGTAAGGGCATTCAAGCACAGCTAATGTATAAAGACGTAGAGTGCAGTGCGACCAAGAGCTTTCAAATGGGACTCTTTTTATGCTGAAATTCAGGGAAGGGAAAGAGAAAACCTGAACTAAATCAGTTACTCAGGAGATAGAGAAGTGGGGGAAGATTGAAGCAGCATAGGATGTATGGAGGAGTTTCAGATGTCTTCTAGATTTCTCTCTCAGTCACTAGATGGGTGGTAGCACCAGGTGGCTCACATAGGAAATAGAGATGAAAGAGCAGGTTTGGAAGGAAAGTTTTGGAGATACCCATCAGGAAGGGAAACAATACATGGCCCTAGAGTAGAATCATTCATTTACTCTGCAAGTATTTACTGATCATAACTGTCTGGGACTGTTTTAGGCACTGAGGATGCACAAGCAAGTAAGACGGACAGGGCCTCAGCTCTTATGGAGCTCACAGTCTGCCTGGGAGACCAACCACAAACAAACAAACACAATGTCTGGAAGTCGAAGTGCTATAAGGAAAACTAAACTGGAAGCCGTGAGAAGGAGCTATTTTGGTTAGGTGTCAGGGAAGTCTTCTTGAAAGGGCTCAGGATAGATTTGGGCTAGGACAGTAATGTAATTATAATAGTATTGTTGTTGGAAGCATAGGTTAGGTCCTTTCTATGTGCCAAATGGATTATTTCATTTAATCCACAATGCAATCGTCTAGGGAGGTACTACTGAGAGGCAGAAACATATGCAGAATCAAACGGGACACTGCCTTTAGCCACACTCTTAACCACGTATACTTTCTATCTATAGCCTGTCAGGCCTTAAGAAGGACCATGTGAGGCCATCTGTGAAAAGGAGGAACCCAGGGGAGGGTGTCGCCTGACAGCCACGAGACAAGCCTGTGTCAGAGGAAGGAAATGGGCTGCAGTGTCCAATGGTCCATGCACCCTGGAAAGGACAACAATAACTGGAACACGTCGTTAGATTTAGCAACCAGACGATTATTGGTGACCTTGGCAAGATCATGCTCATCGAGGAAGGGAGGAAGCCCAGATTGCAGTGTTGACAGGGAAAGACTTCTTTTCCCAGGGACACAGGGTAGAGGCAGTGTGCTTTAGGATGGCTGCTGTTATTTTAGTTTTGGTTTATTTAAAAGCAGGGTGAGACTGGAGGGTTGAGCCTGTGGAGAGGCAGAGATTGAGGGTATGTGAGGGAGAGGAAATAACCAATGTAGCAAAGTACCTGTAGGGACAAGAAGGGAAAGAAAGCCCAACACAGGTGAGGGACGTGGTATCGGGCTGGAAGAGCAACACCTCTTCTGCTGCGATGGGAGGGAAGAGAGTAAGCAAGAAGGGAGGTAGGGCTAGGGGGTTACCTGAGTTCTTTTCTCCTAATAGGTGATATTTTCATCTGATGAAGGCCCCACAGGGGATGCTACCTAAGGTTCAGCTTTGAAACAGATCTTGGGGAGAATGAGAGCGGATGCTGTACAGAGTACTCCAAGTAGCCCTGAGGTTCCTGTTGAGGTTGGAACACTTGGCATTTGTGGCGGCTCCATCTGCACAGCTGTGTGGTTTCTTCCAACAGGGCCAGCAGCCGGGGCTGGCAGAGAGCTGGGCCATGCTGGGTGGCACACACTGCTCAGCCGGCACCTGTTCCAGGCAGATCATTTCCATCTTTCATCTGGCTTCTCTTGGACAGTCCTCAATTCATGGGCCATCCGACAGCCAGAACTAAACAAATGTGCAATTCCAGAATTTAGTCTTCAAATTAGTCATTTAAGGAAAACTCCTAATCAGTGGCATCTGAATATAAAATACATGCTAGAATAGAAAGTAGTAGGGGCCCACACTCTTGAGAGCTAAATGATCACTGAAATAGCTTGAATGGTTATGTTCTGTTCCCGTGTATATAATGTTAAAACTATTGCATCTGTTTGATTCAACAAGAGATCCCTTCTAAAAGTCAAATATACAACTTTCCTGGGAATGTAATTGATAAACATTTTGTTGTTACACTGTATAGCAGCCACTTTAAGATAACAGGAGTCTTGTTCTTTGCAGAGCATTTTGTTACCTCTACATGCATACAAAGCAGAGGATGGAATCAAAAGGGTATTTGGCTTGGGTCCAGAAAGCAATCTGGATTAGTCTATATAACTGGCTGTCACAGTTTCAAGTCTGTTTCTGATCCATGACTTATTGCTTCATAACTGACTATTTCAAAGGTTTACCAGGATTCTACAAAAAAAAGTATCTCATTACTTTTTAGTTCGTTCTGAGGTATGTTTCACTAGTTAACATTTTTAAATATTTAAAGTAACAAAATAAGATAATAAAGACTATTTCTTACCATCATCCCTGTCATTCCCATTTTCTACCAACAAGATAAACTGATGGAGGGAATATTTACTAGAAGTGTAGCAGAAGTGTTGAGGGAATACTTTAGGTAGAGGTTAGTTTGCATTCCCTAAGTCAGTAGCAATTTATATAATAGAGGAAGGACTGAATACTTTTAATTTTCAAACTTCCTGTGGAGCACCTGGAATTAAAATGAATATCTGATTAAATTTTGGTTCTTATGTGGCAGCTTGGTACAAAGACATTTAAAAAGAAGTGAGATTCAAGCAATTTTGCAGATTCAATAATTCAGAAATTCCTTTTGAAAAATTTGTTCCCCTCCCCAAACCTGAGGTGTAAGGCATTAATCACATCTCTGAATTAGTTAAATGTTGTCACAGTTACTTTCTTGGAAGACCTCAAAGCACTTCAGAAACAAAACTTTGTGAATTGCAGGACACCCTGAGGCCTGAGACAGTATTGTCTTCTCCTTATGAATGAGTTGAAGTCCAGGAAGTGGGCTTGGACTTCAGTGATGATGTATTTCTTAAAGAGCCAATACCTTTCCTTCTTTCCTTCAGGAATCAGAGTTCATTTCTAACTACAAGCCTACTTTACGTTTTTGGCTAAAATACCTTAAAATTCTTCTATTTTCATATTTCACTTCTTCATAATACCTACTTCTTTCACTGCATACAGATTGTAATGCTTTCTCAAAGTACGTAAATCTATTTTAGGTAGGTTCCTTATGGTTTGACCTGAATATTTTAAAGTTATTTTTCTCCTCATAATGGCTATGCAATGGAAATAATATTTTGACACTTCAAACCGTATTAATTTAATTGTAGTTTGCAGCCAGATAATTATTTCATTGAAGAAATCAGGAAGGATTAACATAATGTTCAGATCACCAATATTGAACATCAAAAGAATGTCAACCAAACCGAGTAGCTGACTTCAAGTAACTTGAATTTAGGGAAACTGGGATGAGTTATGCTCTCACTGTGGCATATATAAATTTTTGTTGTTGTTGTAGTTGTGAAGGTGGTAGTTTCTGAAACTGAAAAATAAAGGAAAGTATCAAGAAATAGGAGGAGTATGGTCCAGCCCCTGATTTCTGGGTAAAACTGGAAAAGAAGCTGGAAGCTCCTTGACTGGGGGGCCGTGGGGACCAGGCTGTCAGGTTGGGCGAGGGAGGGAAGGGGAAGCGCGCTCCTGGAAGGAGTGGGGCGCGAGGCAGCCAGGGGGAGGGCAGGGGAGGGAGGGGAGTGGAGGAGCGCCCAACGGAGGGGAGGAGGGGAGGAGAAGGAAAGTGGGAAAGGAGTAGAGGAGTTGGCGAGCGCAGAGGTTAATAACCTAGCGCGGCGCTTCTGGTGGCCAGGCATCCCGGTCCTCGCGCGTGGCGCAGCCTCCCAGCGCCGGACCAACCCATGTCGCGCCCGCATTGGGTCCCGGGACCCCGGCGGGAGTGCCGCGTCCGTCCTCTTCAGTCGCCAGGAGTCTGAGTCGCGGGCCACGCGGGAGTGGCGGTGGAGAGCCCGCCGGTCGTTATGAGGACGGATCTAAGATGACCAGCAAACGGAAACCTTGCCAAACGCAGCTCAGGAGATCCATCAGTGAGCAGTTGCGGGACTCCACGGCCAGAGCCTGGGATCTGCTGTGGAAGAACGTCCGGGAGAGGCGGCTGGCAGGTCAGTGCCCCGGAGACGCCGGGACCCACGGGGGCGGGGGAGGCGCCGGCCGCGTAGCCCGCCCGGGCCCGCCGCCCTCCTCTGCCCTGGGCTCCAGGGCATGAGTTTCAGAGCCCAAGGCCGGGGCGAGCGGGCTGCGGGCACCACCCTCCCTGGGCCGGGCCCCGAGCGCCCTCCCGCCGCGCCTCCCGGTGGGTGTGGGCTCCGTGCCGGACGCGCGCGCTGACAGCCCGGCCTGGTGCTCCATGCTGGCGGGCCGCGGGACGGGTTACCTGGAGGCGCTGCCCCCGGGCGGCCTTTTCGCCTAGGCTGTCCCCTGCTCCGCTGCCATCCCATTCCACCCCAGTGAATAAGTGCCCAGACCAAGTGGCCCTTCGCGAGGGCTGCCCCTTCCCAACTTCGCCTTCTCCACGTGGGACACATCCACTGAATGCGCGGGAGGGAGAGTGAATGCAAGGCAAGGAGCACGTCCGAAGCGCCGCAGACCAGCTATTCGGGGGTAGAGGGGGGGATGTGACGGGAGACAGGTGGACGGTAGTCGGTGCAGGTAGCTGGCTGGCTGTCCGCAGTCCCTGCCAGCTGTGAAAGCAGGCTTTCCTCCCTTTGAGGTTGCAAGGAAAGGCCTCCCTTTGGGACTCCATTGTCCACGAATCAGAGCAAGAGAGGAAGTGATTGTTTTGAGCCAGGAGGTCCTTAAGAATCCTTGCGTGGATCAGAAGGAAGGCCGCCCCCTCCTTAGTACCTCTCGCAGTGTCACACTGCCCCTTGCTGCTTCTGTGCATGCTCCATGGAGCCCTCTTTCTGTAGGGCCAAGGATGCAGTGGGCGGTCCAGCCATCTCAGAGCCTTCACTGGGAGCTTTAGGACACGTTAGTCACTGCCTCATGCCTGCCCCCAATAAGGGAAAGTGGCCAGACTCCACAGCACAGTTCCTGGGCAGTGCAGGGTTTAGGGCCCCATTCACCAACATGTTGGCTGCTGGAAGATGCTTCAGGGACTGGGGGAAGCATGATTGGAAGGGCCCCTGAGGTGACTCTGAGGCAAGTCTCTGGACCTTGTTGCCTCTGTGTCCTCTCCAGGACTATCTCTTGAGCTGGGCAGTGACCACCACATGGGGCAGAAGAAAGTTCTAGAGAAGAAGGTCTGATGCCTAGGCAGAAGGAAAGGACACCACTGGTGAAGCGGGAGATTTAACCTTCTTTGAACTCCTCCCTTTTTTCCTTACTTGAACTGTAAAGCAAGTGGTTTGCTAGATGTTCTGCCCTTAAACCCATGCACCCACATCCCTCATCAGCCTGAAAGCATTCTGGGGAAGATGCCCAGAGTCTATAGCACCTTGAGAGAAGGTCGCTAGCAAGCTAAATTAGAAGTGGAGATTATGGATGATTCCAACACTCAATGTTGTAAGCATACAATGTTCATTCCACATTTTCTCTCCAACACAGTGGCCACATTTAGTGTGCACCCAAGAAATAAACAGACTTTTTTGGTTTGGACCCAGAAATAAATTGTGGTAACCCAGCAGTTTTGACTGTTGATGTTTAAAAACCTGTACATGCACTGTAGACCTCAATTAATAACAATTAGTAACTTTCCCTGTTATCATGCTAAATTGTATATTCTACATGATGGATGGTGTTAGAGAAATTTTTGTGGTCTAGTAAACTTTTGTTGCTTCGTAACTTCAGAATGCTTACTGCAAATGTTTCTTTCATAGCTTCTGTTATTTACATTTGTTAAGTTTGTTAAATCAATGGGTCCTCAGGAAACAAGAAGTCATTCCAGGAGGCCTGCCAAGGCTGTGCTGGGTTTTTATAGAACCTGAGACCGAAGATGACTGCAGCTCTGTCTTTTTCAAGAAGAGATCTGGGAAGGAAGAGAGTGTCATGTAAAGATTTAAAGCTGTTAAGATTGTCCAAGAAAGTCATATTCACATGAATTTTACATTGCAGTTAAGGTGGTGAAGGGAAAAAGTTTTAATCCTGGGAAATAAACTGTAGATAGAGACTTTAAGATCGTGAATATATAGAAGGCTAAAAGTGGTTTCAGAATGGGAACTATAAGAGTGCTCTCAAGAGTAGTGCAATTATTTTTTAAAATAGCGGTATAAGGTTTGAAAATGTTTAATCAGAATATTAATATCTGCTTACCCATAATCTGCTTACCACTCTGCTCACAGTGGATGCCAGCAGGTTATTCAGCTGGGACCAAACAATCCTCTGTGAGGCCGACTTCAACTTCTCCTTCTCTAAGCAAGCTGGGATGCCTGCCACAAAACCAGGCCAACTCCGTGAAGGCGCTTTTAGATGCAAATTGATTTTCTTGGATTTTCTTGCTAAGGTAGCTAAAATATGGAACTTTGGCCATGAGACACTGAAATACTTAAGTTATTAATGTTGGCATCAATTCTAGGTGAAAATGTTCTTCATTTGTAAAAGTGTTCTTTGTATGGTTCAGTTCACAGTACCAGAATAACCAACCATAGCACGCATCACTTTACAATGAGGATATAGTCTAAGAAATGCATTGTTAGGTGATTTCATTGGTTGAATGAATCAAGTGTAAATCATAGAATGTATTTACACAAACCTGGATGGTATAGCCTACTACACACCTAGGCTATATGGTATGGCCTATTTCTCCTAGGTTACAAACCTCTAGAGCATATTACTGTACTAAATACTGTAGGCAATTCTAACACAATGGCAAGTATTTGTGTCTCTAAACACATCTAAAAGGAAAGGGTACAGCAGTCAGGCGTGGTGGCTCATGCCTGTAATCTCAGCACTTTGGGAGGTCAAGGCGGGCAGATCACTTGAGGACAGGAGTTTGAGACCAGCCTGGCCAACATAGTGAAACCCCATCTCTACTAAAACAAACAAACAAACAAAAAAATTAGCCAGGTGTGGTGGCACACATGTGTAATCCAAGCTACATGGGAGGCTGAGGCATGAGAATCATTTGAACCCAGGAGGCAGAGGTTACAGTGAGCCAAGATTGTGCCACTGCACTCCAGCCTAGGTAATAGATTGAGACTCTGTCTCAAAAAAATAAATAGAAAGGGTACGCTAAAAACATGGCATTGTAAGCTTATGGGACCACTGTCATATATGCAGTCCAGTTCGTCATTGACTGAAACGTTGCGTGGTGTATAACTGTATATGAATACGCCCCAAGAGGGCATCTGTTCTGTCAACAGATGTTATTAGGCTATTGGCTTATTTTCTGTCTTGCTTTTATATCTGTTTTTATCAAGTAAGCTTAGTGCTGGAACTTCTTTAACTTGCCTAAAATTTTCTTCTTATTATACTTAGTCAATGGAACAGTGTTCAAAGTGCTTTATAATTAACTTGTATTTGTGGCCAGGTGCAGTGGCTCATGCCTGTAATCCTACTACTTTGGGAGGCTGAGGCAGGTGGATCACCTGAGGTCAGAAGTTCAAGACAGCCTGGCCAACATAGTGAAACCCCATCTCTACTAAAAAAAAAAAAAATACAAAAAAATTAGCCTGGCGTGGTGGCATGCACCTGTAGTTCCAGCTACTCAGGAGGCTGAGGCAGGAGAATTGCTTGAACCTGGGAGGCGGAGGTTGCAGTGAGCTGAGATTGCACCACTGCACCCCAGCCTAGGTGACAGAGCAAGACTCCATCTCAAAAAAAATAAAAAAATAAAAATAAATAAAAAATATAAAAATAAAAAATAAATAAATAAACCAGTATTTGCTATCTAGGGCATTCTGAAGGTATTTGATTCTTCCTTTTGCTTTTTTCCATCCCAAGGAAGGAAATCCTTTTTCTAACTCACTCTTATTTCTCTTCATGAAAAGCTGTCTTGTCAACTGAATAGATAGACAAAAAGAAGTAGAGCTATTTAAGCATATTAAAGCCTATGGGTTTCTGTGCCATGTGACCATATTTAGGAAGGAGGGGATCATACACACTTGAAAAATGCCAAACCAAACCAAACAAAACCAGTTACTATCCTAGAGTTTCTGGGGCCTGGGGAGGTTAGCTGGGTGGTTTTGTCTTAGGGTATCTCATAAGATGGCCTTCAAGCTGTCAGCTGGGGTGGCAGTCATCTGAAGGCTTGACTGGGTCTGATGGATCTGCTTCCAAGCTCGCTCACCTAGTTGTTGGCAGGCCTGGGTTTCTCTCTGGCTGTTGGCTGGAAGCTTCAATTTCTTGCCCTGTGTGCCTGACACACAATATGGCAGAGATCTGAGAGAAGAGAGCATGCACTCAAGACAGAAATTGCAGTGTTTGTAACCTGATCTCAGAAGTGACATATCATGTGGGAGGGAACTGACTACACACGAAGTGGCTACCAGGAGGTGGGGATAACTGAGGGCCAAACTGGAGGCTGGATACCACAGGTACAAAAGCATTTAAGATTGTCCTTAGCAAATGCCAGGTCAAATCTGAAATCTTCCTAACAAGGAAGCCCCAAAGCAAGACCTTTTTTTTTGTTTGAACAAATAGCCTGGGAAAAGCATTTCTTAACGTAGGTCACAGTGACACAAATAATGAAACCAGTGGAAGATAAGATATGAATGATGTTCAAATATATTCACTTCATTGCAAAAATATGAAAAGGAGTTATTGTTAAAGAAGAACTTATATTGGGAGCTCTTATTGGGCTTTCCAATTCTGTGGCAGTTGCTAAATTTCCACTAGATTGTGGAATTGTTGTCAATGCATACTTCTTAATTTTCTAAAATTATGCTCATCATGGGGCCCAGCAAGTTTTTCTCACTGTCATCTCAGTATCCATTATTACAATAATGATGGTAATTGTTTAGTTGTTAGTATTCAAAGCAGGATTCAAATTCAGGTCATCAGAAGTCAAAAGCCATCTGTGCCTATTTCCTATTGTACCACATGGCCTCCTCCCTGGACTTTGTGGAGACCTGTGGACCCCCAAATCCTTTGCAAGACCCTCTGTCACTTGCAGTTCAATTACAAAAGAACAACAAAAAGAACTGGAAAAGTACTCTTTCTTCCCTCCTGGAGTAACAAGAATAACCCTGTGCACCTAAAGTAGCTTGTCCCCTAATCATCCCATTGCACTCTTTAGTGTATGGGCTTACAGGGATTTGAAACAAACAAACAGCCATACATCTAGCTTGTCAGGGCCCCTCTGTGGTTCATTCTGCCCACAACCATTGGGAGAGCTACAAGAATGAGATGCTGTTGTAAACCCTACATGCACAGCAGGTTTCTTCAAGGTGGGAGAGTGACAGGTTATTTTGGCTTCCCCAGTTGCCTAATCAACCACTGCTGGTGACAATTCTAAACTTTTGAAAACATCATGAAATTCTTTAGGCAGAAGCATACCCGTTAGCTTTTGGTGTTTGTAAGCAGCTTGAATTACTTTTTATCTGTTAAAGTCTAAGAACATTCAAATGACTTTTCTAAAGCTTTCTGCTTCTCTGCTTTAAAACCCTACTCTATTTTAATGGCAATGTAATCCATATGTTTGATTCCATTATACTCATATAACAATATTTAGGTAGCCTGTGAGCTAACTGATGTCTAAGTCTTTTGATCTTCTTTATAGTCTCATTTTAAATCATTTATCATAGACACAAGAAGTTATATTGCTGCCAAAAATATTCTGACTTAAAACAGTGAAAAGTTCAAGTTTTGTTAGAAACATTAATTCCACCAAATTTCCGTGAGTTCTTGTCATGTTAAAACAGGTTCATTCATTCTCAAAGTCAACAGTAGCATCCTGTGAAGTGATATAAACACAAGATTGGGACTTCAATGCAAAGCAAGATCAAGAATAAAACATGAGCCACAAAAACTTCCTCATTAACATCTAAATGTGTTCTATAATATCAAAAGTACAGGATGATACTCACCTATTCTTTTCATGTATTTTATATCCGTTTTATCATCACTTTTCTGTGAAGAATTGACCATTCTATTCTGTCAGCGTTTTTTGTTTGTTTTTTAAACATCTTTTGAGATGATACTACGTTTAGATGCTATTTATATTAACAATAACAAAAAAATCTAAGTCAAGAAAATATACAATTAAAATTAGAAAAGAAGAGCACATCACTTATATCAGGGTTGTCAACTTTAGCCACATAGACTCATTTGGAGCCTTTCAGAAGTACTAATTCTCTGACCTCCTCCCGGAGATTCTGATTCAATTCAGAGGGGGTCTTGGTATCCATATTTTTAAAAGCCCTGCAGAAGATTTCACTGTGCAATCCAGGTTGAGAACCACTAACTTACCTTAATTCCCACATAATAACTTGCAGAATTCTGGGGCGAATACAGGGTTATATTCTAAGCCCTAAGAAAAGTTTTGCTTAATTGAGGTCAGAAGGAACTTGTCATATCACAGGGACGGAAAAAAAAAGATCAGTCGTGCCTGGAGAATAATGAAATAGGTGGTAAGAGTGGATGTCAGAAGTGTAGACAGAGGGTCAGGTTATAAGATAAAGTTAGGCTTTGTTGCCAGGAAAAGAAGTTTTGATTTGGTTCTACAGGAGATAAGAACAAAGGGCTTCAAGCAGAGGAGTGACAAGACCTGAATAAATTACTACCAGTGATGGTCTAGGTGAGAGATAAACAGTGACATGGACTAGGGTGATAGTGATAGAAATGGAGAGAAAGGAACAGATTTGGAGTGTGTCTTGAAATAGAGACAATAACAGGTTGGTTGTTGGAAGCTAGGGTGAGGGACTACTAGATTTGGTTTTTTTTTTTGTTTTTTTTTTTTTTTTTTTAAGACAGGGTCTCATTCTGTTGCCCAGTCTGGAGTACAGTGGTGGAATCATGGGTCAGTGCAGCCTCAACCTTGAAGACTCAAGCGTCCTCCCACATCAGCCTTCCGAGTAGCTGGGACTACAGGCTTGCGTCACCACTCCTGGCTAATTTTTGCATTTTTGTAGAGGTGGGGTTTCTTCATGTTGCCCAGACCAGTCTGGTCTCAAACTCCTGGGCTCAAACAATGTTCCCACCTCCGCCTCCCAAGGTGCTGGGATGATAGGCATGAGCCACCGAGCCCAGCCAGATTTTTTTTTTTAATTAATAATTTTTTTTAATTTTACTATTATTATGCTTTAAGTTTTAGGGTTTTGATCTGAGCAGCTAAGTGGAGTGTAGCAATGTTGGCCAAGATGAGGATAACTGGCAGATTTGCATGGGAGAGAAAAAGGACTGAAAGGTTCTCTGTTGGCTCCATTAGCTTTGGAATGCCTACTAGACATCCAAAAGTAAAAGTCAAAGAATTGGATGCATAAGTATCGGCTTCGTAGGAAAGTCAGAGCCAGAGATATAATGTGGGAATTATTGGCATATGGCTACTTTATAAAACTTGGGAACTGGGTGGAGCTACTTAGAAGAGATTGCAGATAAGGGGAAGGGGCCAAGGGCCAAGTCCTGGGGGGCTCTTTGGTTAATATATGGACATAAATATGTCCATATGCAAGTACTATTAGTAAATACGCACGTACTAAATTTTCAGGAAAATAGAAAGAGAGCAACATTATTTCTAAGTTCAACATTCTTCTATCACAATAGTACTGCTATATTAAATAATCTTTTGTGATAGAGTTACAAATTTGGTCCTAGAACTGTTGATGGACAAAAATAATCATTGATGGGCATGTTGGCTCGTGCCTCTGTGCTCCCAGCTACTCAGGAGGCTGAGGCGGGAAGATAGCTCTTGCCCAGGAATTCAAAGATTCAGTAAGCTATGATCATGCCACTGCCCTTCAGCCTGGGTGGCACAGTGAGACCCCATCTCTTAAAAAAAAAAAAAAAAAAAACTATAAAAAAACCCTCACTAATCAAATGCCTTTTTAGTTTAAAAATTATATTGCAAAGTAAAAAAGCAAAGAAACAAACTTTTTTTTAAGGAAAATACTTCTCAAGTTACCCGCATATGCACAAAAAAGAAAAACACAGTTTATTAAACAAAAAATGGTTTTAGCATGAGCACTCCTCTGGTTACTATAACTGGTTGGGCCTACGTATAATGGGATAAGAGCTTTACTTTTGGCAGGACTTGGCCAGTGTCCTGATACCCAGGAACAGTCTGATCAAACAAAGCTTAGCTCTTAGGAAAGGCTGTGCATATTGATTTTTCCAATATAGCATCCATTTACTGACCTTTAAGGATTATGCTTTGCCTCTGACACCACTGGTTAAGGTAAAATTTTTCAGAACATATAAATAGATAACCAATGTCTTAAATGTTTGTATTTGTGGCCCGGCAGAGTGGCTTATGCCTGTAATCCCAGCACTTAGGGAAGCTGTCCGTGGCGGGCAGATCCCTTGAGGTCAAGAGTTTAAGCCCAGCCTGGCCAACATGGTGAAACCTCGTATCTACTAAAAATACAAAAATTAGCCGGGTATGGTGGGGGTATGCCTGTAATTCCAGCTACTCCGGAGGCTGAGGCAGGGGAATCACTTGAACCCAAGAGGAGGAGGTTGCAGTGAGCTGAGATTGTACCAGTGCACTCCAGCCTGGGCCACAGAGCTTCCATCTCAAAAAAAAAAAAAAAAAAAGTTTGCATTTGTAAAGGGTGTAACTTAACCTTGGCCTAACCTATCTGCAATACGCTGGCCCACCCTGGGGGGCAATACAGTGTCCTCCTTGAATTGGAACAAAGAAAGACCATATTCATTAATTGCTGGTGGCTGCTCTGAATAAGAGGCACAAGCCCAGCTGGTTCGCTGAAATTTCTTTTTTTCTTCTTCTTTTTTTTTTTTTTTTTTGGAGATGGAGTCTCGCTCTGTCGCCCAGGCTGGAGTGCAGTGGCGCGATCTTGGCTCATTGCAACCTCCACCTCCTGAGTTGAAGCCACCACTCCCGGCTAATTTTTTTGTATGTTTAGTAGAGACAGGATTTCACCATGTTAGCGAGGATGGTCTTGATATCCTGACCTTGTGATCCGCCCACCTCGGCCTCTCAAAGTGCTGGGATTACAGGCTTGAGGCACCGCGCCATGCCGTTCACGGAAATTTCTTGAGAGGACCACAGAATATGATTTTTTGTAAGCCACCAACTTGATCATTTAGACATAGAGCATGTCTAATGAAATTAATATCTACTTCTCTTTTGTGCTTTTTACATCTTATGTTGAACAAAGCAGCTTATGGAGAAAATTTTGCTTTAAGACTTTGTAAAGTTTCCTAGGGGTTTATCCAACAGCATATTTCTATTCTGTCCTTTTGCAAGTTTAGCGAGCTTGCAAAATGAAAATAAAAGTGGTTTTAGAAGTCTTACATTTCTGGGCTTTTTTCAGAGTCCTTGAATGTTTAGTCCTAAAACAGTTGAGTTGAAGGACAAACATTTTTGTCATGTTTGTAGTTAGTCCATAAGTATTTATTGAGCCATGAAATAGCATCCTTGTCAAAGCATGTTGGGACAGTAGTGCAGGATATTAATTCAGTACCATGGCTGTATCTTGGTGAGGCACATAAATTTTACTATGCTGCCCAAATCACTTAACTCATCTATCTGACCAGAAATGAAGCAAGCTTCCAGAAATTGCACAAGAGCAGTATAGAATGTACCATGACTACACAATATTTTATTTGCAAATCTGCTGTGTCAAGACATCTTACATTCTCAGGCAGTATCTTTCTTTAGTAACATTTTTATCCAAAATAAAATTTTCAGAATCTTATGTTTCTGGTTTTTTGTACAATAGAGGCTTCATTATCTATAGTGCATCATGGCATATTGTGTTTGTTGAATGCTCCTTTCTCCTGCCTATATAGGAAATTCAATGAACAAGAGAGACAATTATGCAATCCATAAAAATTCATACATTTGCTTGCAATGATATTAAACTGGAAGGTCTTATGCTTCTTATTCTCTCTGCATCTGGATAAAATGGAAACATTTTCAAATTTCTTGAAGCATCTTTGAAAGTGTTTTTCCACACTGGGAAACAGGGAGACACAGTCTCTACAAAAAATAAACAAAATTAGCTGAGTGTGGTGTCACATGCCTGTCCTAGCTACTCCTACTTGGGAGGCTGAGGTGAGAGGATTGTTTGAGCCCTGGAAGTTGAGGCTGCAATGAGCCATGATTGCACCACTGCACTCCAACTTGGGTGACAGTGCGAGAACCTATCTCAAAAAAAAAAGTGTTTTTCCATTGGAAATAAATATTTATTATTAGAAGAACAATCTAAAAGTATGAATGTTTGAATATCATAAAAAGCGTAACAAGTTATGCTAATCTACCCCTTTGTGGGAGCATACATGTTGTCACAACGACACTACAAAGATGGCAAGATAGTGCTTCCCTCCCTTACCTGATGTTGAGTTGTATTCATCACAGAAATCTTAACAATCAACTAGAAAACAATGATGGATTGCACCTTTCCTGGCCACAAGGTGTTGTCCTCATAGTCTTGGTAATAAATTGTATTTTCCTTTTTTTTTTTTCTTTGAGACGGAGTCTCGCTGGTCTTGAACTCCTGACTTCGTGATCCACCTGCCTTGGCCTCCCAAAGTGCTGGGATTACAGGCATGAGCCACCGTGCCCAGCCATTGTGTCTTTCTTTTAGTGCCAAGAAAAGATTTCCTAAGCAGTAGATATAAAAGAGAACCTATTGTTAGAATGAACATAAGTCAAAAAAGCTTTTGCATATTTCAAGTATTATCTTATAGAAGGTTTTATTCTTTCTAGACAGAAAGAAGAGAGGCTTTGTGCTAAGTGTTTGATTTCTAGCTCTTATATCTAAAACAAAGCAATGACAAATGAAAAGTGTATGTGTAGCCTTTAGAGTAGCACCACAAGGGTGGGAAAGGGGTGGAAGCTATTCGGGATATCATACGTATAAAATCAAAACTCATCAAAAAATGGGTATTAACATCTGTGAAATTAGCATCAGTTTAGTCATATGGTGACATAAATATTTGTCACAACTACAGTGCTAGAAGCATAGATTGTACAGTGTCTTAAATGCATGTCCTTTAACTTTTGGTACCTATAGCTGTGTAGTAGAGGGTAGCGTTGGTGGTATTAGGGCATGATGGAAGATGACTGGCACAGCGTCACGATCTAGTGGTTAAGAACAGCTACTGGAGTCAAAGCTACATGAGTCTGAATCCTGCCTCCACCAGTTAAACCAGTGGGCCCTTGGGCAAGATAATTAATCTCAATGTTTCTCAGTTTCTTCATCTTTAAAGAGGAGGATAAACATAGTACTTACCTTAGAGGGTTGTTATGAGGATTAAATGAGTTAATATTTGCAAAGAACTTAACACAGTGTCTGGCCCATAATAAACCCTATGTAAGGGATTATTGAAGACAACATACATATAAGTAGGGAATAGAGGAGCAGAGACATGTGTTCCTGATAAAGGAGATCCTTTAACCCCCACCCGAAACCACCCATTTCCTTCACTTCTAGATTCATATGCTTTGTTCCTGTATCTTTCTTTTTTTTTTTTTTTTTGAGACGGAGTCTCATTCTGTCGCCCAGGCTGGAGTGCAGTGGCGCGATCTCGGCTCACTGCAAGCTCTGCCTCCCGGGTTCAAGCAATTCTCCTGCCTCAGCCTCCCTGAGTAGCTGGGACTACAGGCACATGCCACCACGCGTGGCTAATTTTTTGTATTTTTAGTAGAGACAGGGTTTCACCATGTTAGCCAGGATGGTCTCGATCTCCTATATCTTATAAACTCATTCTAGATCCCATGTCCAGGGAATTCCAAGAACTAAGACATTCAGCTCACTCTCCTTGCTCTGACTGGGATTTTTTAAAAAATCAAATGCTAAATATATTGTTAGCATGGCTGGCAGCATCTCGTATCAATCCATTAGTGTTATATCATGAATCTTTCATTATACTAACATTTTGTCTTTCTGAAAGACTGTCAACTATGATTTCATCATGAAAATCACCATCAGCTGTAGAGCTATGCAAATGAGAATTCATCTGCATGCTTTTGGCCTAAATGGAATTTGATGGAGACCTAATTAAAATGAGAGAAATTGGACTAGATAATCTCTAAGGTCCCATTTAACCTTAAAGATCAATGAGTCCGTAAAACTAGACCGTGAGTCTAAAAGAACCTTAATGTCCTCAGTCTTTTAGTACCTTTTCTGTCTGGATTTCATGGATTGGTCTGATAGTTGAGAGAAAGGGCAGAAGCCCATAAGTGTACCCTAGGAAACCTACCAGTGTCACTCCCATGAAGCTTTGGCTACTTAGCAACTTATACCAGCAACTTATAACTGGTACCTTCTGCTATTGGAACTACATCTACCAGAATTGAAGAAGGGACAAGAGGGGACAAGTCAGGAGTCCAGAGCCTGCAAACTCCTCTAAAATCTCAACAGTCTTTGCACCACACCCCGGCAGGGCTGACTGCAGGGTCATGTGACCTCTGCAGTCACACAGGGCCCCATGCATAGAAGGGCCCCTCATTTGGTTTAATGTTCTGCTGTTACCATCTTGAAATTCCTAATAATTATTGAATGGAGGGCCCACATTTTCATTTTGTCCTGGACCCTGCAAATGATGTAACTGGTCCTGCACTCAGGGGAAGCCAGTTCCTTGTAGAGCCATGACTTGCTTTGTGAATTCACCTTCATTGGTGACTTGGTGTTATATACGTAAGACAACAGCCATGTGTAAATCACTGAAAGGACCTTGGAAACAGTCCCTCGAGTATCTACAATCTACAGTCCACATCCTCTGTGCCCCTTGCTTTTGGGGAAGGTGAACCCCCAAAAAAGAAAGTGTGTTTGTTTTATTTTATTGTTTATTGATTCTGACAACAGCATTATAAAGTAAGGCAATAATATGACCCTTGATGTTTGCAGAGTTACTGATACAGTGGGTGTATTTCCTTATGACATATATTGAAGCAAACATTTTAATTAGTTTTTTAAAAAGTATTGTGGTACTGAGGAATAATAGGAAATTGGGACAAGGTACAATTCTTGATATGACAGACTTGCAGATCTTTTTTTTAAAATGTCTTAATTAAGCTGTTTCTTAATTAAATATTTACAATGCTCATAATAGATTAGTTCATTAAACCACTACTATTAAAACCATTAAAGCTATTTCTTGTGTATGTTTCACCTAGGGTACTTACTCAGAAAAGGAAATTAGGAGAGGTAGTAATAAAGCCTATCATTTATCATCAGGGATTTTATATCTGCCAACATTTTATTTTGTCATTATTCCCATTTGTCTCTGGGAAGAACACTAAAGCTGACTGGAGTCTAGTCTTATAAAATTGCATAGGTTAAATCCTCCTTTGCTAATGCAAATGTAAATATTTTACATTTAACCTTGTAAAATATACACACATATATGTATATATATATATTTCTTTTGTTTAAAAATTATTATTTAATGTGAAGTATTATGTTGGTGCAAAAATAATTGCGGTCTTTGCCATTACTTTCAATGGCAAAAACCACAATTACTTTTTCACCAACCTGATATTTCTGGACAATTGAAAATAAGAGTGCATGCATGCATTTTTACTTGTTCTTAGGCTACTTCATCCAATAATATATTTGAGTAGTTCTGAACAGGAACACAAGTAAGGAGATTTTTTTTTTTTTTCCTGATACAGGGTCTTGCTGTGTCACCCAGGCTGGAGTGCAGTGGTGTGATCTTGGTTCACTGAAGCCTCAACTTCTGTGGCTCAAGCCATCCTCCCACTTCAGCCTCCTGAGTAGCTGGGACTACAGATACATGCTACCATGCCCAGCTAATTTTTTAAAATTTTTTGAAGAGACAAAGTCTCGCCATGTTGCCTGGGCTGGCCTCAAACTCTCCGGCTCAAGCAATCCTTCCACCTCGGCTTCGCCAAATGTTGAGATTACAGGTGTGAGCCACTGAACATTGCCAGCAGGCAGCTTATAATCAGCCAATTCTAGGCCATGTTGTAAGGAAGTGGACCTGTCTTTGACAGCAGGGTCCTGGCACCCAAGTGGACACAGGTGGTGGTCCTGTAACAGTGGCTTGATTACGCTGTTTTGTGTGTCTAATCTGAACACAGGGAAGTATAAGATGTGTAAGCAGCTTTATCAAAGAGTTATAACAAGTTTTACTTTCCAGATATGAAATGCTGAATTTCTATAAATAAATTAAACCTTAATAGCACAGTCATTAGTATTCAGAAATTTAAGCTATAAGATCACTCTGGAGAAGCCCTCCTGTATCCATACTTGAATATAATGATTTACTTGTGTCTCTGTTTACCCTTAAACCACAAGCTCATCCAGGGAAAGGGTAATGTCTTATTCATTACAGACATGCCAGCTGCCCTAGCATGTAGCTCGTATACAGGAGGTGCACAATGAATGCTTGCTGAGTGAATGAATGAATGAATAATATTTTAACATTAACAGCTACCCAGTATTGGACTCTATTGTATTCCTGGCACTGTGCTAAGGACTCCATGTATGTTCTTACTTAATGCCCAGGCTTCTCAGCGGGTACTACCAGGGTCACTGTTAGCACAAACAGCACCTTCCTGTGATTTAGAAAATTCACATCAGCCCTCTCTGGGATGATGAATTAGAAAAAGTTGCCTCTTCTGTGACAATGCAGCCCCGTAGTTGTGCGGCTTGGCGAATGTAGCTGGGGCTGAATTTCAGCCTCCACACACCTCGTTGGTTGCTTGCTGTGTGTATGGCACAGACTACATAATGGTACGTGTTGACTATGCTTACCATTACTAACCTACTTTAGGCGGAAGAAACCTCCAAGGCTGGGAGAGGTTAAGTGGCGTGTGCAAGGCACATACCCACTACTTGTAGCTATGTAGGTTTGAGAGAGCAGCATGACTCTCATGACTTATGAGACCCCAGTGACTGCAGGACCTCTACCCTAATCACAGTCTAGCACTTAGGAAGGCATCACAGTTCATGGGTGTCGTAGTGACAGCATGGAACCATTTTCGGAGTCCTGCCCCACTGTTGCCTCACACAGGGTGTCACAGAGGGACCTGGCTGTGACGTTCCAGCATCCCAGAGTCTCAATGATAATGATGGGGATTAATGGTGATCCTGATTTTTTCTCTAGCGCTTTACAGCTAAGTGTTAGTCTATGAATGTAATATAACAGTGGTTTAAAATCAACAGATTGTAACAAAAGTCCCTCACAGGAGACAAAGCTGGTGCCATGATCTCTATTGCATTAATGAGACAAATGAGGATAGGAAACATCATGTAGCTTCCCAGGGCTCCATGGCAGGGGCGTGGCAGGGGGGATTTGAGTCCAGGCTCCTACTCCAGTGCTGACCTTTCCCGTCACTTTCCTGCTGCCCAGTGTGAGCTCTGTCCTGTCCAGGTCAGTCAGCTGCTGTTTTCTCCATCCAGCCAGTGACACCCAAACCTCACGGAGCATCGGAATTACCAGAAAAGCTTTTTAAAATACAGGCTGTATTTTAAAATGTGTGAGTGTGTGGTGTGTGTGTGCACTGCGGGGAGGTGGGGGGTGTAGGAGTGTGTGTGTATTTATTTCATAACAACCTTTCCAGGTGTTAGTTTACCGCCTGCCTGGCGCTGTCCTTCCATCAGTTATTGGAAATGGCTCTAAACTCTCATGGCTATTTCAGGCTCATGGCTTATGCCATGGAATGTTTTCCAGGTCAGATACCTTTATCTCTCTCTCTGCCTACCTAGATCCTGCCCACTTTTAAAGAGCTGGCTCAAGCCCTTCATGGTTTCCTTGCCAATTCCATTCTAGTGATGCCCACTCCCACCTCTTGAGGGTCTCTCCTTTTATGTCTTGGGGATGAGAGGGCAGGAGGACCGGCCCTGACAAGGGTCCACTGTGTGTCAGGCCCTGATTAAGGGTTTTTCCGTATGTCATCCTTCCATGACACTGAGGTCCCGATCATTACTTTAAAGATGAGGTAAGTGAAGGAGCTTGGCCAAGTTCAGTGCAGGTAGTAAAGTGCAGACTGGGGTCTCATCTGGCTTCAAGTTTCCCCCTTTTCCATCCACTCTGCTGAGTATTTCAATCTGGTCCTTGTCTCACCAGCAAGATTTCTTTTGTACTAGAATAGAGAAAATTTGTCTTGCAATAAAAAAGTCTTTCACCTTCTGCTGTATAATCCACATAGTAAAATAACCTAATTGTTGAGGAAATACAAGAATGGATGCCTTCTCTTACTTCTCTTGCAAATCAGTGCCTAGCAAACTTCTAAAAGGTGAATTGTTGATAGATTATATGATATTTTTTCTTCAAGCTTTTTAATATGACAAGGGAATTCCAGCCAGTATTTTTACCTCTTCTTTCTTTTCAGAGTCATGAAGTATTAGAGCACATGGATGTCTTATAGATGATCTTGTCCAAGTCATTAATTTTAGAAGAGCTGATGGAACTTCAGAGAGGTTAAATTCACCTGTTGCAGGTCACCTATCTCCTTAGTGACAAGTTTGAGATTACAGCCCAACTTCAAGTCACACTGACTCTTGTGATTATAAGTGAAATCATACTTGGCCACTCATTCCTGAGCAAGATGCCTGTTTCTGAAATTAGTCTCTAGAGTGCCAACTTTTCAAGAGAAAAGATGGTACCTTATTTACCTTCAAGAGCAAAGCCTTTCCCATGTTTCATAAGTGTTTCTTGGCAGCCTAACTGACTCAGTGACTGATTAAAGGAAAGACTGAAGGACATGAAAGGCATCGACTTGCTCCCTCCTAAGTGAGTTCCTCCTCAGTTTACCTCTGATGACCCCAAACCCCACCTGTCCTGCCATGATACCACCCTCAGGTGTTTGGTGCGCCTGTCAGCTTTGTAGACTTGTGCCAGATAAACTCCTACCCTCCAGCCTCCTTCTAAGGTGCAATTGGAAATTTTCATTTTACAGCTAAAGGAACCTAATACTGCTGTTGTTATTGCATGTTGGAGGGAGGAGGGAAATGGAGAAGGCACAGTTGAAATTTATTTTTTATTTCATTTTTTGAGACTGAGTCTCACTCTGTTGCCCAAGCTGGAGTGCAGTGGCACGATCTTGGCTCACTGCAACCTCCGCCTCCCAGGTTCAAGCTATTGTCATTGCCTCAGCCTCCTGAGTAGCTGGGATTTGGTGTCCCCCACCAAGCCCAGCTAATTTTTGTATTTTTAGTAGAGATGGGGTTTCACCATGTTGGCCAGGCTTGTCTCGAACTCCTGACCTCAAAGGATCTGCCCATCTTGGCCTCCCAAAGTGCTGGGATTACAAGCGTGAGCCACCGCACCCAGCCAGCATAGCTGAAATTTAAAAATATGTTTGTCATCTGTTTAAAATGGAAATGTCCCTTTGGCCACTTAAAATTATTATTATTATTATCATTATTATTATAGAGCTTAAGAAAAAAATGAATTTCTTGAGTAATTTCCCAAATTATATGATTTTATTTTTACAAAGACTGCAAGGTTCTCATTCACTTAATTTATTCAGCAAATATTTCTTAAGGACCTACTATGCTAAACGCTCACAGCACTGAGGATTCTGTGTTGAACACAACCGACAAAATCAGCAGCCTTACTGAGCTTCTATTCAAGTGGTGGAGACAATAATAATGATATGTAAGTGTTGTAATTAACATATTATGAAGAAAAAACAAAAAATGTAGAGAAGCTGGAGACTGAAAGGGGGTGCTATTTGGGATACAATGAACAGAAAAGGTGTCTCAGGTGGTGTGGGCTGCTCTGACAGAATATCATAGACTGGTGGCTTAAACCGCAGACATATTTCTCAGAGTTCTGGAGGCTGGAAGTCCGAGATCAGGGTGCTAGCATGGTTGGATTCTAAAAAGGACCATTTTGCAGTCTGCAGACAACCTTTTTCTGGTTGTATCCCCACCTGGCAGAAAGAGAGTGAGAAATCTCTCTGTGGTCCCTTTTATAAGGTCACTAATCCCATTTACCAGAGCTCTCCTCTCATGACCTAATTACCTCCTAAAAGCCCCATCTCCCAATACCATCAAATTGGGGGTTGGGACTTCAACATACGAAATTTGGGGGGACACAGACATTCAGTTCGTTGCAAAAGAGCTCTCTGTAGAAGTGGTGTTGAAGCAGGGACATTCAGAGATCTGGGAGAAAGAATGTTCTAGGCAGAAGGAAAAGGACGGGAATGAGTCCTGAAGCAGGAGCCTGTGGAAATGTCTGTGGATCGGTGGGGAGGTGGGCGGAGCTGGAATGCAGTGAGCTACAGGGAGAGGTTTAGGGAATGGGGTCCACAGGTAGCCAGCTCCTCTGCAGCCTTATGCCTGGGAGAGAGTCTGGATATGCTTTGGGGTATGATTTGCTGTGAGCAATTCACCTGGTTTATGATGTAAACTGTGGAAGGAAAAGACAATACAGGCCAAGAGTGGAAGCAGTGAGACCTTTTACAGGCCTCCTTGATTATTCAAATTTAGTTAATGTCTCAATATACAAAAAATACTTAGTGGCTAATTACGTAAAGACCATCACATAATTAAAAGGAAGGAGCAAATAACCTCTGGCCCTTGGTTTTTTTATGCAAATGGCAGAAATTAGCTACATTCATTCAACCATGAAAAACATTTATTGAGTGAACATCATATGTCAGACACTCTGCTATGCTCTGCGCTGAGAAAAAAGATGAAAAAGACCCTAATTTTAACTAACACTCAAGGAGCTTAGGACAAGTATGGTAGTAGAAGAATGAAGAACAGGCCGGGTGTGGTGGCTCACACCTGTAATCCCAGCACTTTGGGAGCCTGAGGCAGGTGGATCACCTAAGGTCAGGAGTTTGAGACCAGCCTGACCAACATGGCGAAACCCGTTCTCTACTAAAAAAAAAAAAAATACAAAATCAGTCGGGCATGGTGGCGCATGCCTGTAATCCCAGCTACTTGGGAGGCTGAGGCAGGAGAATCACTTGAACCTGGGAGGTGGGGATTGCAGTGAGCCGAGATTACACCATTGCACTCCAGCCTGGACAACAAAGAGCAAAACTTCGCCTCAAAACAAAACAAAACAAGAAAACAAGAATGAAGATGTAGGGAGAGATCAGAGGGTGGAGTGGCTTGTCACAGAGGAGGTCTCTGAATTGAGCCTTAAAGGAGAGAAATTACACTGGAGGGAGAAGGAAGTACAGAGCACAGGCAAAGAAACAGATGCACGGAGCAGCATAAGGAATTATTTGATGTTGCTGGGACCTGAGGTGCAAGAAAAAGAGCCAGTGAAGAGAAGACTAGCAAGGGGGGGTCAGAGCCAGATGAGGAGCTTGCAAACCTCATCCCTTGGTGCTCTATCGGATAGTCTGCAAATTATTTTCTGACTCCAGGATGACAAAAATATGTGAATCCATTTTCTTTTCTCTCTCATGAGCATCACAAGCCCCTGTTTATTTTTATATCCATTCTGTCTAAATTACTTTGCTCTACAACTTTATAGCATAATCATGAGAGCCTCTTTTCTTGCATGGATGTTGCAAAGAGCATGAAGTCCTCCATGACCTTTAAAGAAGGCTTTTGTTGAATTAGCAGAACCTACCAGAGCTCCTGGAAATTCCAGGTTCCCAGTCTCTGGGGGTGTCTTCACTCCAAGCCTTGGTGCCCTTACTTGGATTTGCAAGTTTGGAGTTAAAGTAAGTGTCAGAAGTACATGTGGTGATTACAGACACTTTGTAGCCAATAATTTCCATAGTGGAACTGATATCACTTCTTGACCTATTTTTTCAGAGGACTTTTGCACAATAGTTACTTTAGAAGCACCCTCTTGAAAAGAAATCTGAAATGGACGTCAAAGGCTATATTTATTTGTTCATAGCATTTCTTGATGACCTGCTTTATGCAAGATTTCAAAGAGCTCACAACTACTAATGACTACTTAAAACTCTTAATATCCAAAATATATAAGGAACTCATACAAATCAATACCAAAAATACAAACAACTGGATTAAAAAATGGGCAAGGGGCCAAAATAGATACTTCTTAAAAAAGGAAATTCAGAACGCCAATAAACATGAAAAGGTGCTCCACATCTGTAATTATCAGGTAAATGCAGGTCAAAACCATAATGAGATATCACTTCATACCTTTTAGGGTGACTATTGTAAAAAAGATAAAAGATAGCAAATGTCGGCAAAGATGTGGAGAAAGTAGAACCCTTGTTCACTGTTGTTAGGAATATAACTTTATACAACCATTATGGAAAAAGTAGGAAGGTTCCCCCAAAATTCAAAATGGAACATATGATCAAGCAGTCCTACAGGATTGTAAAGAGTTCTCTGCATTCCCATGTTCACTGCAGCATTTTGCACGATAGTCAACATATGGAAACAACCTAAATGTTCTGCAGTGAACAGATAAAGAAAATGTGATTTTGGCCAGGCGCGGTGGCTCATGCCTGTAATCCCAGCACTTTGGGAGGCTGATGGGGGTGGATCACTTGAGGTTAGGAGTTCAAGACCAGCCTGGCCAATATGGTGAAACCGTGTCTCTACTAAAAATACAAAAATTAGCCAGGCATGGTGGCAGGCACCTGTAATCCCAGCTGCGCAGGAGGCTGAGGCAGGAGAATCACTGGAACCCGGGAGGTGGAGGTTGCAGTGAGCCGAGATTGCATCATTGCTCTACAGCCTGCGTGACAAAGCCAGATTCTGTCTCAAAAAAAAAAAAAAAAAGAAAGAAAGAAAGTGATTTTATACAATCACACACACACACACACAATGGAATATTATTCAGGTTTAAAAAAGAAGAAAATCCTGTCATTTGTGACAACATGGATGAAGCTGGAGGAAGTTATGCTAAGCAAAATAGTACGCAAGACACAGAAAGAGAAATACTGCATGATCTCCCTTTTATGTAGACTCTAAAATAGTCAAACTATAGAAGTAGAAAGTAGGATGGTGGTTGCCTGGAGCGGGGAAGAGGGGAAAATGGAGTGATTTTGGTCAAAGGGTGCCAAAATGGTAATTATATACAGGGAATAGATATGTTAATTAGTTGGAATGTGATAGTCATTTCACAATGTACATGAAGACATCCCGTTGTACACCTTAAATATATACAATTTTTTATATGTCATAAAAACTAAATTGTCACAAAATAAAGAATTTAAAAGACAAAAAAAAATCCTGTAGTTCCATGACTTTAGTATATTTACAGAATGATTTTAGGGGTACATAGTTTAAAAGGTTTCACAAAATTTCATTAAAAATTTTTGAGTTATTTGATTATGTATAAGTTCAACCTCTCATGGAAAGCTGAATTTATTTAACATACTGACTAGAGGCAAGAAAATAAGAAGCCAGAAGAAAAGTATTAATTCATGGTGCAGAACTTGAGAATATGCATTGAACAGCTGCACCGTAACACTTAGCCTTTTTGTTCACATGAAGTTGCTCTCTGGAATCCTCAGATATCTGCAGTTGCCTGAGGGTTCTTCAAATGTCACCAGGGCAACAATAAAGTAACACACATGAAGCAGGCCCTCTGTGGCATTCTTCATGAAAACCATTGAATTAAATTATTGCATAACAAATCATCTGCATATGAAAGGCAGTGAACTGTTAGAGAACCCAGCTGAAAACAATGCTGAATTTGATGCCTACCTCCACTGATAACTCACTGGCACCCTTAGAACTCTTGTTGTGACTCAAGGGCCCCTATTTGGCATGTGGGAAATATTAATACTGTATTTATAAGACCACAAAGGAATTATGAGCTAAATTAGAGAGATAGTTGTGCTGCTTAGAGAAAAACTTCCATGTATCCCATGACCCCATCCCTCTTACCCTTTCTTGGTCAATCTTTCAAAAAGAAAAATGCATTTCCTGCACTCTGGTTGAAATGGTTGCTTGCCATCATGGAGATTCTAGAAAAACTGACAATAGTTAGCAGTGATGGAGTCCTTGCTATGTTTTAGCACAGAGACTGTGCTAAGCACTTCTCATGCATTATTTTATTTCATTCTAGTGGCCCATAGGGTTAGTACTATTAACATACCCATTTTATAATGAGGACATTTTGACTCTAAAATGTTAGCTGATTCTTGGCCTGGATTCTCAAAGCTAAAGAGAACTGTGAAGTAAACATTAAGAACCACACGATCTGTTTCCAGAGCCCTCAAACCTCTGAACATATTGGTTTAGAATAAACTACTTCATATCACAGCCTCTATCACCATTATACCTGGATCCTGCTTAATCTAGAAGCCATAGATGGAAATTGTTATCGTTGGAAAAACAATTTTCACACTCAAGTATATTAATTCAAGAACCCTATGGAGAGACAGTATACAAAAAACAAATGTCATACGATGTTTTAGGTATGATTAAGCCAAAATAAGACAGACTTTAAAAATATACACAGACTGAAATATTTACAGTCATATGATACTAGTGGCCTGCCACCTTATCGCAGCAACACTTGAAGCTCTTCTTGGGAATTGTCAACTTTTGAACCGCACAGGAAAACAAGTCTCTTCTTTGTTCAGGTTTCAGTTTTGGATTCCTGAAGATCAATCACCTTCTTTTCATCAGGTTTGACCATGAAAAACTTAACTATTTTAAAGAGCAAATCCATTTTCAAAGTGCATAAATGTAGCACCTTTACCATGTATTTGAAAGGACAAATTTCACCCTCTTTTTAAATTATACTTATTTACTTACAATGATAAAAAATAATATTAATTATAAAAATCACCAAAGGGACCAGCACAATGGCTCATGCCTGTAATCCCAGTGCTATCGGAGGCTGAACCCAGAGGATCCCTTGAGGCCAGGAGTTCAAGACCAACCTGGGCAACATAGCAAGACCCCATCTCTACAAAAAATGTAATAAATTAGCCAGATGTGGTGGCCCATGCCTGCAGTCCCAGCTACTTGGGAAGCTGAGGCAGAAGGATCGCTTGACCCCAGGAGTTTGAGGCTGCAGTGAGCTATGATTGTGCCACTGCACTCCAGCCTGGGTGACAGTGAGTCCCTGTCTCTAAAAATTAAAAAAAAAAAGTAAATATAAATGCAAAATAAAAATTACCAAATATAATAATCACATACGTCTAAAGTGTACTCAAAATAGCATTTGGAAAATATTTCAAGCTGGCCAGCATTTAAAAAATGAATAACGTCTCTCAAGAGAACTTATTTAATGGAGACAGAAGATATGTAGGTATTACATGTATATTTTAAATGGTAATATTGGTTTATCATCACATTTCTAGTGTGGTATTCTAAGATTGAAGCACTAATTGTGGATAAATGTACAACTATTTCTTAGGTGCACCATTTTTTTCAAGGGAAATTAAAATACAGCTTTTTGACTGCTAACCATGTGCCAGGCACACTTGTGATTGAAATTAATACATAAAACAGTCCTAGAAGGTCAGAATTATGCTCAGTTTTTATAGCATACAACCACAGTTCACGCAGGCTTAGGAACTTGAACAAAGTCACATGGCTCAGGCATGTGACCGTGAAGTGTCCAAGATGGAAGAACAGCATGGTTTTTGCTGCTTAAAGGGGGATAAACATCTACAACAAATTATAAGAGCACCACTTCAGCGTGAATGGATTACTAGAACTGAGGTGAGATATATTCTTAACCTAATACATAAGATAACCTATGTGAAGCATTAGAAACAGTCATTTTATTAATTCCCAAGTTTTAATACAAAAAAATCACTTTGAGGTGTTTTTCAGTATACGTAATTTGGGGTCCACCTGTCAGAAAATCAGATTGAACAGATGGGGGTCCAGGAACCTGCATTTTTAAGAACCATTTCAGGGAATTGTGAGGCTGTTGATGTGTGAACCCCACTTTGAAAACACCATTATATCACTCAGCAGATGCTCTGAATACAGTTTCCTTTTTCCCCCCTTAATGTCGGAGTACAGGAAGAAACCAAAGACAATAGTTTAAAACAGGGAACTTAGTACATAGGGTATTGTGTTTGGTTTACATTACTTTATTGACATACACTAAAAGAAAATTTCATTTCAAATTTAGCTTCTTACCTTAATGGCCTCTTTGTAAAACTCTAGTGTACAAAAGTGGTGTTTAACTAAGTGAAAACAGCTCTGGCAGAAATCTCTGGCTGATAAATCTCTTTAGGGCTTTCCTAGCATAGGGAGTGGGTGAGGAAGGCCAGGTGGGGAAGAGGGGATTTCCTGTTTATTTGTGCTACCTATTTAAAATGATTCTCTACATCCTGTGATTTTTACAGTTGTTCTGAAAGGAAGCGCTGATTTTTAACTCCACTGAAGTGCAGTGCTTGTGTTTCTGGAGGAGAGAGAGAGGGAGATGGGGATAAATCACCTCTGCACGTTTCACCGGTTGATGAATTATATATTCTTTCAGCTTCACTTTTCTGCTTTTTTTTTGAAACGGAGTCTCGCTCTGTCGCCCGGGCTGGAGTGCAGTGGCGCTATCTCGGCTCACTGCAAGCTCCGCCTCCCGGGTTCACGCCGTTCTCCTGCCTCAGTCTCCCAAGTAGCTGGGACTACAGGCGCCAGCCACCATGCCCAGCTAATTTTTTGTAGAGACGTGGTTTCACCGTGTTAGCCAGGATGGTCTCGACCTCCTGACCTCGTGATCCGTCCGCCTCGGCCTCCCAAAGTGCTGGGATTACAGGCGTGAGCCACCGCACCTGGCCACTTTTCTGCTTCTTCGTAACAGAGACAATGTCGGGCTTCACAGGACTCAAGATGACTTTCTAAGGTGATTTGGGGATGCAGTGTATGCATTTTTTTACTCTTTTTTAAAAAAATCTTTTCTTCGCCTTTGGAGTGTAACATTTGGATAGTTTTATTCAGCCCATAATAGGACCAAGGGAAGGGGATAAAAAAAAATTCTTTAAAATACCTCAGATAAAAAGGTTTTGTGAAGAAAAGGACTCAAAATCCTAGGTTATACCAAGACTTTATGTTCATTTTGAATTTTCTTTATTCATTTTTTTCTCCTCTGTGTATAGAATAATCAGGAGATATTGGTGGGCAGAACTGTTGGTTGATAACAGGAAGCAGAGTATCTGAGAAAGGCCTTCATCCTGTTTCCTTTTGGAGCTACTGAGGCCTCACATACCAGCCATTTTAGGATTTGATGAAGGCTAGAGAAGAGTTAAACTGAGCCTTCACTTACTCAGCATCAGTAGGAAGTAGTGTGGGCTACACTAAAAACACCGTTGTGCCAGTGAGGTTTTGGGGGGAAAATGACAAGCTGCCTGTGATAAACAAGCAAACTGTGACAAACTTTTTGATGTGTAGGTTCTGAAGCTTTTCAGTTTACATCCTCAAAAGATTATTTATATATATATATATGCACACATGCATAATATAGCATATATACTTTTGATAGACATGAAAGAGAAAAGATGAGTGGCAGTAAAATAGAGATTCCAGGATTTGTAAACACAGGGCAATAGAAATGACATTTCCGGTACAGTCTGGAGGAGCAGCACCCATTTTCAGAAAGGAAGATGTTAGGGATAAACTTGACAAGGATGTGGAAGACCAACATATCACAATCAATCTGCAGGCATTTGTTGCGGCCTTCCATGTACTCAGAAAACACATGCAGTCTTTTTATAGATGATGAAAGTGGTTTTCTTGATTTGGGATAATCTAAATATTATAGTCCTTCAAAAACATACAAATTCTAAAAATTGAAGATAACATATCTTCATTAACATTGAGTGAAAAACAGAAAGCAATGAAGTCCATGGGGGGGATATAAAAGACATGAAACACTGAACACCCCTTACCCTGAATAATTTACATGAGTATTTTCAAATTGTTTTTTAAAATAGAAAAGCAGTTATAACTACCTTGACTTTGAAGCTCAAACTCTAATTTCCTATTTGACATCAGCTGTTGGTTTTGTGTTTGATAGAGTTGGGTCATAAAGATACACGATTACAAAATCCATTTAGAGCTTTTAATTCTGGATAAAATAAATCCAGTTTCTAAGTTCAGTATCAGCCCTCACTCCTGGCATAAGGAGCTTTTGTTATGTAGGACTTGAGGAATGCCCCAGCTGGGGAAATGCCAGTTAATAGATTCAGACAGATGGATTTTGATGAGGGTCTGCACCGTTCACACCCCTTAGCAAATGTTTTCGAATATTCTCAAGTAACACACTTAACTTGAAAACAAATATGGATTTGCTTACTTTAGAGTCAATAGTAATTATTATTATGAGTAGTGCATAAAAATATCTGCTCTGTTTTTGCATCTTAGAGTGCTAAATTTATATGTCACATTATAACTTTAGACCTTTTACTGCCTTCTACATACAGAGAAAACATACTTTGAATTCAAAACCAGGCTTTGGCAGAGAATTATTTCAGCTGTTGCAGAATATTGCATTTTTTTTCTTAACCTCTCCCTGCCCAAAGTCAGAGTGATAATCAGCTGTGGAAATAGCCTTATGAAATCCCCAAGAGGAATGCAAGATCCTGACGGTGTGTTTCGTGTTTTTGTTTCCCTCAGTAGAGACTGTGAAACCAGACCAAAAGGGAATAACACCAGAATAGAAATTAGACTGGACCAAGGAGCAAGATGGCATTTCTTACCTGAGCCATTTCGTGGAGCCAAGTGGTCTTTTAAGAGCATGATGCATATTTCTGGCTATGTTTTCTGCCAGAATCCATTTTCTTCTGGCATTAAGTTAATTGAAGGCCAGAGAATCAAGTTTAAAGTATAGAAAAATGGGAAAGCAGAAGATCAGAGACAGTGCTTTGTTTGAGGTAGTAAAATGAGAAGCTAAGTACCATGTATGTACCGTTACATTGAGTGTCTTTTTTGGGCAAGTCACTTTGCTGGGTGCTGGGAATTCAGCTGAAAAACAACTCTCATAAAACTTGCCTGCCGTCTAGGGGGTAGATCACACTTACGTGACAAATTGCCCATGTAATTATTTAATTACAGTTGTGGGAAGGGCTGAGTGGGAGAAGGGTGTGATCAGAGTATAGCAGGGAGGCTAACAGCATCTGTAGGTTAGAGAATGCTTCCTTGAGGAATAGCGTTTGAGCTGAGTTCTGGAGGGTAGTGTAAATTCCATAGGAGAAAGGGTTAGGAAGGGTGTACAAGGCAGTGGGAACAGCATATGCAAAGGCTTAGAATCAGGCAAGCACTTGGACTAGAGCAGGGATTGGAGGCACCTAATATGGCTGGAGCTCAGAGAATCAGTGGGAGCTAGGCTGGCAGGCACTGTTAACACAGTGTAGCACAACCCTGGTAGGGGCCTCGTCACATTACATCCTGTGCTGCCCAGCATGGTGGTTCTGGTTGTTGCTACTCATTTTCTGGCCGGAGGAAAAAATATTGAGATTTCAAATTTCTTCTCTTATTCTGTTACAGTTCTTACCTGTGTCTCTATCTCCATGTTTAGATGTCTATAAAAAAGAAAAAAGAGTGTTTTTAAAAACTTCTCCCAAGAAAATTATACTACTGCTTGTTCATAATGCCCTGCCAATTTTAATTAATTCAACACCCACAGGGACATTGTTTAGGTTGCGTATCTTTCAAAAACTGGACCATTAGTTTAAATTAGTAGAAAGGAGAACTAGATTGCATGGTTGTAGCAAATATCGACTTAGGTTTTTAAAGATAGCAGTCTCTTCTTTTTAACTTCTGAAGTCCTGGCTTATCAAGAGAAAAATAAATTTTTGCTGTGTACCAAAATAGAATGCTTCCCAGATCCTATTTCTGAATAGCTGAATAATGCGTCTGCAGCTTTTTACGTCACTGCGCGTGCAACAGCTGTTAGGTCATTCCTGCAACTCCAGCATTTGTTCATATTTTCAGATGTTCAACATTTTTATGAGCAGATGTAAGATTTTAAGTTTCATTTGGAGAAAACATGCCTTTCCTACTTGCAAAATATAATTTCTGCTTCATTTGTTAGGAAATGAAAATATCAGATACATTTTTTAATGTACTTACGCTGGATTTAACTTCTCAGCTAAACTGCGTGGAGAACGGTACAAACGACAGTGAAAACAGAGAGCTCCTTGAGCCTGTAGGATAAGATTTACTGATTGCATTGTTTGGAAGGCTCATATTACTAAGACTTTAGGCTGTTTATTTGTACATCGTGTACTTTCTGAGGACATCCAAGCCATTCTTGTTGATTGTCATCATCAGATTTGAAAAGTTATATAACTGAAGGTATTAGACACAAGGGTGAGTAGTTGCTGTATATAACATTGGTAAATGAAATCGATTTGGAAATGAGCTATAATACTTGTTAGCAGTTACATATATGCGAATCTCAACACTGTGATTAATGAGCTGTGAATTGATAGTATCTGCTGAACACTACTTTATTCAGAACATTGTTTTACTCACAAGTCATAGCAGAAGAATTCAAAAAAATTAGAGGACGCAGACTCTAATTTTTAGTTTAGCCTGATGCACAAATTATGCATTCTTGATAACACTGAAAAAGTAACAAAATTTTCCAAAAATTACGCATGAATGCTCTGCAAACTGAGTGTGTAAGTGCTGAAAGAATAGAGAAGAAAAACTCCTAGGAGCAAGGATCACTTATGGAACTCTTCTCAGAGGAGATGAATTTGGGCTTGGGTGGAGAGAGAAATAAGCAATGTAGACTGAAGTTCAGCAATAAGATCCAGAGAGCAGGAAAGCCCTGTTCTTTGATGCTACCACCTCCTAGCTGTGTGGCTTTAGGCAAGATACTTCACCACTCGACCTCAGTTTTCTCATCTATAAAATGGAGCCAATAATCATTTTTGAATGAGTATTAAATAAGATAATATATGTAAGAGAACAATGATGGCACAGAGTCAGTGCTTAAAGTGTTAACTTTTATTATTTATTGTCTTTTTTTTTTTTTCCCCTGAGACGGAGTCTCTCTGTTGCTCTGGCTGGAGTGCAGTGGCATGATCTCAGCTGACTGCAACCTCCGTCTCCCAGGTTCAAGCGATTCTCGTGCCTCAGCCTTCTGAGTAGCTGGGATTACAAACACCTGCCACCATGTCCGGCTGATTTTTGTATTTTTAGTAGAGACGGGGTTTCACCATGTTGGTCAGGCAGGTCTCAAACTCCTGACCTCAGGTGATCCACCGGCCTTGGCCTCCTAAAGTGCTGGGGTTACCTCGGGTAAGCCACCACACCTGGCCTATTTATTATTATTATTCATTAATAGAAATTACAGAAATCAGGGTTACTAGGTGGAGGAAATGCTATCTACAAAAGAACAAAGGGGGCGACAAATCTGTCTCAGAAATATTCAGTCAGTTTTAAGCAATAATAATGTTATTTCTAGCAAATACAATACATTCAATGTTATTTTAAACATACAATATTGAATGATCTCCATAAAGTTGACTGTGTGACTTATAATAGTCTCTGAAATCTAGAAATTATTAATATACATCCAGAACTCATGGCTAACCTTCAATGATATGTTTATAGTGAAAGAACGAGCTTGTGTTTACTTGCATAGAGGGAGGGTATGACAACTTCTACTGAAAATGTGTCAATATAGTTTTCCATTTAGAATGGTACACATGGGAAGTTGATTTTGTTTGTTTTCTAGAGATGGGGTCTCCCTGTGTTGCCCAAGCTGGTCTCAGATTCCTGGCCTCAAGCAGTCCTCCCCTCCTCAGTATCCAGTGTAGCTGGGAGTACCAGTGCAAGTCACCATACCTGGCCAATCTTCTTTATTCATTTAAAAAATATCTGTGGGTAGAAATATGATTTAGAGAAATATACATAAAGTATATAATCTAAGTATATTTTGAAAAATTGCACGTTCTGAAAAAATCATCTAAGTACACCTGAGAGGAGGACTGAAAACATAGGGGTCATCTTCAGAAGAATTTCAAATGCCATTTTCTATGCTAGTTAGCTAGCTAGCTAATCCCTCCACATAATACATACTACATAGCTAATCCTATCAAATTTCCAAACCATTTTCTTATGCTAGTTAGCTAATTCCTCCACATACTACTCCTAGAGACCCTGCAATGCCTTGATGTCAGCACAGTCCCCTGGAATCCTGGAGTGTGGTCTCTGGGAAGGAAGAAAAGGGCCCTAGAGTTTGAGCTGGACAGCCCTCAACTCCTGGCTCAAGTCACTCAATAGTTCCAACTCTGTATTCTCCTGTTAAATAGCTACCTTTAGACTTTCTGTAAGGAGCAGGAGAAATAACATTTGCACAAGTGACAAAACACATCTCTATCTGCAATCTAGACATTCATTCTAGCAGTAGCCAAAGGCTGTGATCACCTTTGCTTTGTTTTCATCCTTTATGTGTGTACTCTATAATTAGTGCTTTTAATACACAAACTCACTTAACATTTACAACAGTAGGCAATCCTATTATCCAATTTTACAGAGGAGGATGTTGAGATGGAGTGAGGTGAAATAACTTGTCTAAGAGCAGGCATTTAGCAAGCAGCCAAGCAGGGCTTTGAACTTGGATGGTATGGTTCCATATCATGCTATAGAGCCTCATCTATATCCAAAATACAGCAAGGAGTACACAAGTATGCATCTGGTTCCTTTTAAGGTTGTATCTAAGTTTTAAGTTTTTGTCCAGGCTTATAAATATTGAGCTATGAAACTAAAGGTGCATTAGAGATCATCTATGAGTCCAACCCCTTATTTTGCCAAGACCTCACTAAGGACTGGACAGGATAAATGATTGACCCACACCAAGACAGAGATCTTGGTAACAGGGATGTGGCAGGTCTCCTGATTCAGTGCTTGTCCCATTCTACTGTGTAACTTCTCTAGCTTTACAGGAGATAATTTAACTTATTGTTAAAATCACATTCATTTTAAAATAAATTTTTAGATAAAATTCACATAAAATTCACCCTTATAAAATGCACACTTCAGTAGTTTTTAGTATGTTCACAAATTTGTGCAACCATCATCACTATTTAATTCCAGAACATTTTTATCACCGCAGAAAGCAACCCATGCCTATTTGCAATTACGCTCTATTTCCCCTCCCTCCAACAGTTAGCAACTTTCTGCCTCTGTGAATTCATCTCTTCTGCACATTTCATATACATAGAATCATAAAATAGGTGGCCTTTGGTGTCTGGCATCTTTCACTTAGCATGTTTTCAAGGTCCATCCATATTGTAACATGCATCAGTACTTCATTCCTTTTTATTACTGAATAATATTCCATTGTATGGATATGCTACATTTTGTTTATCTGTTTATCAGTAGATGGACATTTGGGTTGTCTTCACATTTTAGCTACGATGAATAATGCTGTGAGCATTCACATACAATTTTTCTATAAACAAATGTTTTTTATTTTCTTGGGTATAGATCTATGAGTGGAATTGCTTGGTCATTGGTAACTCTGTGTCTAACTTCTTGAGGAACTGCCACATGGTTTTCCAAAGTGGTTGCACCATTTTACATTCCTGCCAGCCACAGGTTCAAATTTCTCTACTCCTAATCAACACTTGTTATTGTCCAACTTTTTTATTGTAATTATCCTAGTCATTTTGAAATGGTATCTCATCGTGGTTTTGACATGCATACTCTTAATGACTAATGATACTGAGCATCTTTTCATGTGCATTTGTATATCTTCTTTGGGAAGATGTATATTCAAATCTCTGACCATTCTTACTTTTTTTTGTCTTTTTATCATTGATTTGTAAGAGTTCTTTTTATTTCTGGATACTAGACTCTTATCAGATACATGATTTGCAAGTATTTTTTCCCATTCTGTGGGTTGTCTCTTCAGTTTCTTGATAGTGTTCTTTAAAGTTCAAGTTTTCAATTTTAATGGATTCCAATTAATCTATTTTTCTTTGATTGCTTATTGCTTTACATGTCATTTCTAAAAAATGACATCTAATCCAAGGTCATGAATGTTTTCTTCTAAGAGTTTTATAGCTTTAACTCTTACACTTAGGGCTTTGATTCATTTTGAGTTTATTTGTGTATATGCTATAAGGTAGGGGTTTAACTTCATTCTTTTGCATGTGGATATCTAATTGCCCCAAAACAGTTTGCTGAAAAGACTGTTCTTTCTTCACTGAATTTTCTTGGTGTCCTGTTGACACATTCATTCTTATATTAAAATAAATACCTATTCTCTGTGAGTCAGAATGAGTGAGTCAATTGTAAGTTTGTTGTATTGCTTTTAAAACTGAGTAGATCATAAAAATGTCTCTGTTGCTTCATCTATAAACTGAGGGTGATACTACTTTTTGGTAGCATAATTTAAGGTGTAAAATATCTTGCTGAAGGCAGAGGACTAGATCGTATTACCTCCCAATAGATTGGACACTAGCCTTAATTGTAAACCTCTAATTGATGCCAATGTGGTTGAAAGACTTTTGAGTCTGACCAACGTAGATCCAAATCTTGACTCCATTACTTACTAACTGTGTGACCTTGAGCAAGTTAGTTCTTTACTTGGGAATTGGTTAATTGTGAGGATTGAACAGGATAATGTATAAAAATATTTGACAAAATTACTGAGATTTATTCATTCATTTATTCATCCATCCGTCCATCCATTCATTCTGGAAAAACTTACTGAGTGCTTAAAAAAGCTAAAATAAATTGAATAGACAAAGTCCCTGCTCTCATAGAGTTTACTTTGTCCTGGGGACACAGATAATAAGCAAATAAATCAATAAATATATAACATAGTATCAAGTACAGATAAGTATATGAGAAGAAAAATCAAGCAGATTTTACAAAATAGAAAGTGAGTGTAGGGTTCTTATAGATAAGATATTGAGGAAGACTTCTCAAGGATGGTGATATTTGAGGAGAGATCTAGTTGAAAGGAGGTAGTTGGCCTCTTAGATCAGGGGGATGAGTGTTCCAGACAAAGAGAAAGTGGAGAATTGAAAGTAGAGGGCAAGAATGAAAGCAGGGCTGTTGCAGTAGTCAGTAGGTGAGAGAATAGTGCTTGAAACAGGAAGTAATGAGACATGGTGTGATTGGAGTGCATTTGAAGGGAAGACCAACAGGTGTTGATTGTAGGATGCTTCATTGTTGGATGACTCTTAAAGATTTAGTGTAAGAAACTGGCTGAATGAAGATGCTATTAAATGAGTTGGAGAAGCCTGGCGAAGAGCATTTTGGGTTGGATGGGCACAGAGTTCTCATATTAGAGATTCAGGTGGAGATCACAAGCCACTACGATACAAGTCTGGAGTTCAGATGAGAGATGGGATTTTTAGAATGATCAGGATATATTTAGTGTTTAAAGTCAGGAATGTATGAGATCACCCAGTAAATGAGTGTATACAGAGAAGAGAGGAGGACAAGGAATGAGCCCTGAGGCACCACCACCTCAGAGGTCAGCAAGGGAAGAATGTCTCTAAGGAGACTGAGGTGGCAGGAAAATCAGGAAAGCCTGATATCCCAGAAGACAACTGAAGACAAAATTTCAGGAAGGAGAGACTGATCACAAGTGTCAAAAAACTTCTGAGAGGTCGAGAAAGAAAATGGCCAAGAAATTATCATGAATTTGTCAAGACAGATGTCACTGGCACCCTTGATGAATGTGGTTGCACATGAGTGGTGGGGACAAACGCCTGATGAAGGGGGTTCAGGATAGAGAGGGAGATGAAGAAATGAATGCAGTGGATAAGTCCTAGCAAGGTGCTGTAGTACATGCTCAAGAAATATTATTAAAGCATATAATTGGAGATCGAATTCAGAGGCAGCACAATAGTTTGGAAAGAGCACAAGCTTTGAGTTCAGCTCCTAGCAATATCACCTACTTGCTGTATGACAGCAGGCAAATCACTTCCTGAGTCTCTGGGCCTTATTTTCCCACATTTATAAAAATTATAGAGATTATAATACCAATCACACAACATTGCCATGAAGATTATAGATAACGAATAACCTATCCTGGGACAGCTTCTGGCATGTGATAGTCACACTACAAAGTGGAAATCTTATATTACTAAATTTATTTATTTACTAATCAGAACCAAGATTGCTTATTTCTACATTGCTTATTATAGATGAATCCATAGGCTTTGTAACCAGATGACTGGGAACACTTCACAAAACAGGAGGAGTCATTTCTGTGTTTTGAAGGCTGAATGGAAGTTTTTTTTGGTAAAGAAGAAGTGAAGGCATATTTCTGATAGAGGAAACCACATGTGAGAGATAACAGGTGTGTCAGAAGGCTGCCTGAAGGGAATTAGAGAAGATTAGGTTGGAGAGGAAGGCAGAAGGTAGAGTCTGAAGACCCTTATAAACCATGCTAAAGTAAATGTGATTTTTATGTAATCTTTAAAAGATAAATTGTACATCACGACAGTGATTTCCATTTTATTATCAGAGCTCAATGCTTCCATAGATCTGAGTTTTAGAGTTTACCAGCTAGAAGAACCACTTGGTAAGTAGAATGCACGACAAAACAGTAACCCCTGTGCGCACCTTAAAGGTAAATTTACAACATTTTGGGAGCATCAACCACTGCTCCCAAAATGCTGGTTCCTGGATAGCAATCAGATAAAACTCATGATTACATATGAAAAAAATGTTGTGTAGGATTTCCAACTGACATTTTTGTTTATTATGAGATTTTTACCTTTTTACTTTTTGATGTTTAAAATGTCATTTATTTTAATGAAATGGTGATGATGTTGAATGCTTTGACCTAGCAAAATTAAAAGGTAGTTAAACTCTAGTGTTACTCTTGAACTTTCTTTTGAAATTATTCTCATCTGTAAAATCCTAAAGTCTGGGATCTTCTGTCTTAAGGTACATGAAACCTGATGTCTATAAATATTGGTTCACTCAATTAAGAAGGCCTCACAAAGAGTTTCTATTTACCATTGCTGTCAGTGGATGCTAACTCTGCCAATTAAGGGTCTTAAGAGTCTTCTCACTCTGGGGGCGGCCATTCAAATGTCCCTAAAGAAAGTTTCTATATATGCACAAAAATGTAAGGTCTGGTATATGCAAATAAATTCACAGCTGTGCTCTTTAATTTTGAATCCCAACCTCTGTTGAAAGAGATTGACCATATGCTCAGATCAGAGCATACTGAATATTCCTGCTAATCTTTCTCTCTTCAGTGGAAGGATTTGATGAATTTGATGAAGTGGAAAAGTGAGATTTTGCCAGGAGCTTTCACGTGCTGAATCAAATTTCTATAGTTTTTACTTCACATTTGTGCTACAAAGACAGGTATCTGAGGGGAACTGTGTTTTAATGACAGTACGCTCATTTTAGTTTACATTACTGAAGATGAGCATCTGTCTGTTCCTTGACAAAGTATTTTGCAAAGTGTTTTCTGTTATTTCTCTCCAAGGATGTTACAGAGGACACACATCATCCAGATCTTATGTACATTATAACTTCCAATGAAAAAGTGCACTCTTCCTTTTTTTAAAAAAAAGTGTTTGTGTGTCATTTGTTTTGGCTTTGTCTCATTCTATAACCTAAATAATTCTTAGTCAACCACATGTACTCTCCATAGATTATATTATCAGGTACAGAGATTATAAAATACATCACTTCCAGTCTTAAGAACTTGATTGCTCATTATTAAATAGGTGGAATAAAGCACCAATGCAAGCTAGTACTGGGGAAGGAACCCAGCTGTGGTGTTCTAACAGACATGGGTTTGAATTCTGGCTCTACTGCTTAGTTTTCTGGTCATTTCTTTGTCTGTAGCATAGGGATAATAACACTGATCTCATTAGGTGCTCAGTTGTGTTATTGGTTGTTATAAGAATTAAATGAGACATTGGTTTCATTCACTTATCAAATATTTATGAAATGTCTGCTATATGCATAAAAATACTTAACAAAGAGCCTAGAATATGGTATTTAATCGCAGTTGCAATTATTTTGACTTTTCTTCCATGTCTTGATTCAGATAACTGGCCTTCTGCTATAATCCCTTATGCCAAAGTCCTTATCCTGATAACACATCTAAGCATTTCGTCATTGCCCATGACATTCCTACCGCCGTGGCTGTAGTCCTGCTCCAAATCACTATTGGTGCCCAGGAGTAACTGTTGACTCTTGCCTGCTTTGTCTGTTGCCCTTGAGTTAGCCATCACTGGGTTTTGCCCGCTATGGAGTTTCTCTGATGCCACTATCTCTGCTGGACTTTGGGTACCTATCCAGTTCTTATCCCTCAGCTTGGGCTTGGCCTGACAGCTACCATAATTAGATTTGCTCTTATCTCATTCCTTGGAGAGGGGTCTCTCTCCAGGTGCCAGCCCTTACCGGTATTCCTCCTAATGTCACAGTTAACTATGCCACATCTAACTCTAAGGATTCACGCACTGATGGCAGGGTTGACTTACTGATGGCCGTTACAGATGGCATGTGACCACAGCCATGTGTGTGATGGAGATACATGGAAAAGGATGAAAGTACCTAACTATCATATCAAAAATATAATTATAGAAAAGATGGAGATTAGCCCAAAGAAGGTCAGAGAGTATTTTAAGGGGGTGCAACATGGTATCTGTAAATGCTTGGGAAAAGACGATGATGAGTTGTTTTGCTAGGCAAAAGTAAGAGGTTTCAAAAAAGGTCAGGTAGCTATGAAGTCAGTCAGCTAAGGAGAGTTTAATGATTGCCCTAGAGTAAGAGGACTTGGATTAGAGTATTGGCTCTGCTATTTATTATCATTATGATCTTGGTCATTTCTAGTCTGTCAACATCAGTTGTATTACTCATTTAATAAAGTGAAGGAGTGGAATTGTGCTACATGCAGCTGAAAAACATCAGCTTGGGGTTCTGTGGGAGCCAACAAATTAGAGAAAGGTGGAGTTGGGACAAGTGGATTGTGGGATGCTCTCCAGAAAAGAGGATTCTCAAGAGAATGTTTAAATCTAGGTAGAAATGCACCAGAGAATGGAGAAAAGGGAAGATGCTCTGGCAAGGGTCAGCATCATATGCGAACTTTTCGGGCATGAAAGATTAGCAAGTTGGAAGAGAAAGAATTAGGACCATGGATGCCAAATCAGGGTGCCTGAAGGACATACAAATGGAAATATTCAATGGGATTGGTGGCTTCTGCTTATTGAGTTCCTGTTAATTTTTAATTAATAAAGCAAGCATTTATTAATACTACATTGTAATAAAATTTCCCCTTGGATAACACATTTTTTTCATTCCAAATATCCTGTTTACTAAAAGCAGATATCTACAGCAATGCACTCATGATAAATTTAAAAAAATTCCCATCAGTAATACTTTAAATAATGTTTACTTTTACTGGATGCTTATACAATTTCTATTTGTGTGTGTCCCCAACAATCTACAGTCTTTCATATCCAACAGCAAAATTGGCCATTTTCTGAAGAGATTAAAAGCAAATTATGGGCTTGGATTCAGAACTTCAGTTCCACTAACTAGGATCCAAGTGTTTTGGAACTCATCACAGTTGGCTTAGAATTGTTATCACCTAGGAACAATGTTATTACTTAGGAAAAGAGTTCAAGTAGAACCCTGGTAAATCTGGCTCAACAAATGGACCGTGCTTTATGGAATTTTTGTTGTTTATTATTACAAATGTTGTTGTTACTTTGATCTGAATAAGATGTTCTAAAATAAAATTTGTCTCTGTGTCCAACAACAGGTCCTGGCATACTCAATCAGCAGAGTTTCTGTTTGTTTTGATTTGCAGAGGAAAGCCATGTTGCCACATGTCTACTCAAATAAATTAACACCACCATCTACACTGACTCATTTAGAAGGAGCAAGTCCACAAAGCAAAAATTATAATATATATTAGAAAGTATTCATGCCAAACACATTGAGAATGAACAAATGTCTCATTTTTCTCCTTGTTTTAATGATACCATCTTTTGACTTTTACCTGCATCCCGAGTCAAGCACAAATGTGGAAATGTAGAATCACGCAAAATGAGAGGATGCGGGTGGGTTGAGGGCAGAAAAGGCCGGAGAAAAGGGGTGGAGCAGGAAAGGCATGGGTTAGTTTCTCTAGATAGGAATATAGGCACAAAACACCCCTGACAAGGGAATTTCAACTTGAAAGACTATCTTCCCCAGCTAGGTGGCATCTAGAACCCAGGATTGCCATTCAGAGAAAAGGAAAAAGAAAATAAGAGGAACAGGAACATAACGTTTTGTCCCTAGGACACAATGACTTGTTTCTCTTTAATAAATGCGTGGGTTTAAATATGGAACCTTGTATTTTATAGTCAAAGCAAATGAAACCCTAAGATAAACAGTAAAAATGTTTGTTGATTACATGTTACTGCAGCTTTTATGTATATTGTGTAAAACAAAACATGGATATTTCATGAAATGCTTCAAGCACAACTTTCTAAGGAAAAACAACCATTTGTTCTGACACGAACTGCATATCCAATAGGTGACAAATCCTGTAGCATTAATTTTTTTTCTTATAGAAACAGCATTAAGTGTTTTTTGGGAAATGAAAGAATTACACCTTCCCCACCTCCCTGCCCCCCGCTTTAACATAGAACTTACTGGATAATCCACATGCAAGAAAAGCATCTCTTGCCTACCAAGGTGCTTCCCACCTATGCTGAGAAAGGACTTGGCCCTGCCCTTGGCCTCATCTCCTCTCACAGCTGCCTGCCTCCTCTGAGCCATGAGCTCTTGAATGTCTCAGCCTTTGTGCTTTCATCTCTGTATCCCAGAACCAAAAAGGAGCCCACTAAATATTCCGTTTTGACTCAATGAACAGAGAGATGGATAACTTCAGACTACAAGTGATGAACTACGTAAATAAGATTACAACTAAAATATATAGTTTACAAAGCACTTTTAATAATCTGATTTATACTCAAAATCATGGTATAAGGTAAACATCTCCTATATGCATTTTGCAAATAAAGAAACAGAAGCTCAGAGAGATCAAGTAGGCTTCCCAAGAGCACAGCTGATGAAGTTGGTGAGTTGGGATTTGAACCCAGTTCTTTCCTAAAAATCCATGTCATATGCCATAAAATGATGTTTTGGTCAACAATGGACCACATATATGCTAGTGTTTCCGTAAGATTATAATGGAGCTGCCCTATACAGGTGCACTCTTTTTATCTTTTTATTTTTAGTTTTATTTTTTTGAGACAGGGTCTCACTCTGTTGCCCAGGCTGGAGTGCAGTGGTGCAATCATGACTCACAGCAGCCTTGACCTCTCTGGCTCAAGAGATCATCCCGCCTCAGCCTCCCGAGTAGCTGGGATCACAGGTGCATGCTACCACACCCAACTATTTTTTTTTTTTTAAGAAATGGTGTCTTATTATGTTGCCCAGGTGGGTCTCAAACTTCTGGGCTTAAGTGATCCTGCCTTGACCTTCCAAAGTGCTGGACTCAAAGGGGTGAGCCACCTCACCCAGCCTATCTTTTATACTGTATATTTACCGTACCTTTTCTATGTCTAGATGGACTTAGATACATAAATACTTACCATTGGGTTACAGTTGCCTGCAGTATTCGGTACAGTAACATGCTGTGCAGGTTTGTAGCCTAGGAGCAATAGGCCATACCAGATAGCCTGGGTGTGTCATAGGTTCTACCATCTAGGTTTGTTTGCAAACTGTGATGCTCGCACAATGATGAAATTGCCTAAGGACACATTTCTCAGAACATGTCCCCATCATTAAGTGATGCATGACTACTTTCTACTACATCCTGCTGCCTCTGAGAAGTATTATACACAATGAGTAGAAGGTGAAAAGATTATATATTAAAATTCAATATGTATATTGAATTTTATTCAAGGTGAATAAGAAAGCAGTCTGTTTTCAAAAAGTTCAGAATATTAATGATATTTCATGAATGCCCACATTCATTTGGTTTGTTTTTTTTTATAATAAAGGAGAAGAACCAGCAATGCAAGTTTTATATCGCAAGAGAGTTGGCAGTGTTTTATTAACCTTCCTGCTTAGTTGCCTTCAATGATATAATTACTGCTATTTATCAGTCTGTGCAGTTTTCCTGAATTACAGCCTAGAGTTGTGTAACTTTCACTTATAAAGAAGAAGGCTGGAGGGTGCAAAATATTCTATTATAATCCTATGAAAATATTTTGTAAAATATGTTTCCCTTTTGCAATCCCCTAATTATTTCTTTTCCTGCAGTCTTGTCTTAAACTCATTGACAGCCGGAAGAATCACCAGCACCTTTTCTAGCAAAGGGGGAATTAGGGCCATCAATGCATCCAGGAGGGTGTCAGCAACGTGGTCTCCCAAGAACCAAGTGAGCAACAGCTGCCTGCTGCCGTCTAACTTGCAGTTGAAAAGAACTCAGTGTGGCCCTGTATTCCTAACTATCCAAACACTGGGAAGAAGAAAGCCTTTGCAAGTCATTATTCTCTATATATACATCCACTTTCTTCTCTTAGGAGAGCATGATGTCAATAGACCCTACATAAAAGTTGTAAAAAATGAATCAGAGATGGATCATTCACAGAGCTAGATCTAGAAATGTGATTCCATATGAAGGAAAAACACACAGGAACAGGTGGGTCAGAGCTTAAGAACACATATTTTCCCCATCCCCAATCCCTCTCTTGGAGGTAAACCTTTGACTCAGAAGAGACTCTTTCTGTACCATACATTCATTCCCAGTGGAGAATATCAGTATTTCCTGCTGTCTTTTCTGCTATAATATTATGTGCAGTCTAAGAAACGTTGCAAATTCTACAAAACTATGGCAAATGTCCTGAGTGGGACTAGGAAATCCTGAACACAGGGCAGTTGTTACAGATTACCAGTGCTTTATAGGGTTCTCATTCAGTGTACAGTATTTGAATGAAACAGTAGTTGAATACGGCTATTCTCTCTCCTCTCTCCTCCTTGCAAACCTTCTGCCTCAACAGCGAATTCTGTGCTTTGAAAGTGTTACCATTGCACCAGCTTCTCTCCTGCCTTCTCTTGGTCTTGACCTTCATCCTGAGACATTAGTTGGTCAGGTGTCTCCTTGCATAGAGCTAAGAGCTGACCCACAACTCCAATTTTCATTATCACCCTGATTGTGAAGGCTTTGACTTCCCTACTTCCAGCTCTGCCGCTTTCTCTGGGCCCTGGATATATTGCTTGCGTCCTCAACTCGCTAATTTCACTTCAAACTCATTATGAGTTCAGAGAAGGAAGAGTAGTTGTATCATCCCAGGAGGGCTCATGGAGGAGGCAGGGCTGGAGCTGTCATGTTAGGTTTTTCTCTATCAAAACCTGGCTAGAGCTTTTATATTAAGAAAATGTATTGAGTTATTGGAATTTAGTGTCATGCCTTGTACACATCTAGTGTTTCTCATTAAATCCGAATTGCTCATCTGAGGTCAGTATTAAGTCCACAGAAAGTTGTGCTTGTTAGAGAATCACAGAATAATGTAGTTTATGAGAGAGCCTACTAAGAGGCAAAGTGCCCATCAGGTTCATTGGGGCTCTTGCTGACCTCAGAGCTTGGAAGAGGCTCATAGCATGCACTTACCGTGGGCAGACAATGATCAGGTATGCTATGGGAGGAAATGGGTATTCCCATGAGACAAATCATGCTTTGCCAAGACATCTGACTAGAAATTAGAAAATAGGCTGGGCGCGGTGGCTCATGCCTGTAATCCCAGCACTTCGGGAGGCCAAGGCGGGTGGATCACCTGAGGTCAGGAGTTTGAGACCAGGCTGACCAACATGGTGAAACATTTTCTCTACTAAAAATACAAAAGTTAGCTGGACGTGGTGGCGGGTACCTGTAATCCCAGCTACTCAGTAGTCTGAGGCAGGAGAACCACTTGAACCCAGGAGGTAAGGGTTGCAGTGAGCTGAGATCATGCCATTGCTCTCCAGCCTTGGTGATAAGAGCAAAACTCCAACTCAAAAAAAAAGAAAAAGAAAAAAGAAAGAAAAGAAAAAGAAATTAGAAAAATAAACAAGTAATTAGTGGGGTTCAAGTTTATCTCATGGAAGAAATGCAGATACACATATTGATAGATGTTTTTCTAACACTTAAAAAATATATATATACTATAAACCCTATATTTGTGTCTATTTCAGGCATACTGGCCTCAAAACAGTCTTCAGCTCTATTTTCGCCATGCACTGTCTGTACACCACTTATATGCAAAGGAACATTTTAGTTAGAAGAAATAGTCAAAGGAAGAAATAAGCAACAGCTAATTGGGAAACAGACATTCTAAAACCATGATGATGATCATTTTCAGAGGAGATAGCCATGATTTAATTGTTCTTTTTCCAGAAACTACCAGTGGAGTGTTTTGCCAGGTGTCCTGAAGCAAATGCTACTACAAAACTCCACGTGGAGCAGGACTCCTGTCTCTCCAAATATAGCCCCTTTGTGTTGAAGGCCAAGACATCCAATGATGGAATGAAACAATGGAATTCTGCCCAGAAACTTTTGTAAATAATGATCCCTTTGATAAAAATTGACTAGTAAGGAAACCACAATTGCTCTTTTAGCAGTAATTGTTTAAGATATTTGATTATAAATGAACGACACATGGTAGTCTGTGATCAAAACTATTCTCATTTACTTTTTAAATTTTATTTTATTTTATTTTAAGTTCCAGGATACATGCGTAGGATATGTAGATTTGTTATATGGGTAAATGTGTACCATGGAGGTTTGCTGCACCTATGAACCCATCACCTAGGTATGAAGCCCCACGTGCATTAGCTATTTATCCTGATGTTCTCCCTTCCCTCTCCCCCACTCCCTGATAGGCCCCAGTGTGTGTTGTTTCCCTCCCTGTGTCCATGTGTTCTCATTGTCCAGCTCCCACTCATAAGTGAGAGCATGCTTGTTTGGTTTTCTGTTCCTGCATTAGTTTGCTGAGGATAATGTCTTCCAGCTCCATCCATGTCCCTGCAAAGGACATGATCTCGTTTCTTTTTATGGCTGCATAGTATTCCATGGTGTATATGTACCACATTTTCTTTATCCATTGTATCCTTGATGGACATTTGGGTTAATTCCATGTCTTTGCTATTGTGAACAGTGCTGCAGTGAACATACACGTGCATGTATCTTTATAACAGAATGATTCATATTCCTTTGGATATATATATACCTAATAATGGGATTACTCGGTCAAATGGTAGTTCTGCTTTTAGGTCTTTGAGGAATTGCCACACTGTCTTCCACAATGATTGAACTAATTTGCATCCCCACCAACCGTGTAAAGGCATTTCTTTTTTTCTGCAACCTCACCAACATCTGTTGTTTCTTGACTTTTTAATAATTGCTATTCTGAGTGGCATGAGATGGTATCTCATTGTGGTTTTGATTTGCATTTCTTTAAGGATCAGTGATGTTGAGCTTTTTTTCTATGTTTACTGGCAGCATAAATGTCTTCTTTTGAGAAATGTCTGTTCATGTCCTTTGCCCACTTTTTTCTTCTTTTTTTTTTTTTTTGTTTCTTTTTTGAGAAGGAGTCTCACTCTGTCGCACAGCCTGGAGGGCAGTGGCACAATCTTGGCGCACTACAACCTCCACCTCCTGGGTTTGAGTGATTCTCCTGCCTCAGCCTCCCGAGTAGCTGGGACTGCAGGCATGTACCACCACTCCTGGCTAATTTTTGTATTTTTAGTAGAGACAGAGTTTCACCATGTTGGCCAGGCTGGTCTCGAACTCCTGACATCAAGAGATCCGCCCACCTTGGCCTCCCAAAATGCTGTGATTACAGGCATAAGCCACCACGCCCAGTCCTTTGCTCACTTTTTAGTGGGGTTGTTTGTTTTTTTCTTGTAAATTTGTTTAAGTTCCTTGTAGATTCTGGATATTAGACCTTTGTCAGATGGATAGATTGCAAAAATTTTCTCCCATTCTGTAGTTTGTCTGGTCACTTTGATGATAGTTTATTTTGCTGTGCAGAAGCTCTTTAGTTTAATTAGATAGCATTTGTTAATTTTTGCTTTTGTTGCAATTGCTTTTGATGTTTTTGTCATGAAATCTTTGCCCATGGCTATGTCTTGAATGTTATTGCCTAGATTTTCTTCTAGGGTTTTTATAGTTTTGGGTTTTACATTTAAGTATTTAATTCATATTGAGTTAATTTTTGTATAAGATATAAGGAAGGGGTTCAGTATTAATTTTCTGCATATGGCTAGTCAGTTTTCCCAGCACCATTTATTAAGTAGGGAATCCTTTCCCCATTGCTTGTTTTTGTCAGCTTTGTTGAAGATCATATGGTTGTAGACGTGCAGTCTTATTTCTGGGATCTTTATCCTGTTCCATTGGTCTGTGTATCTGTTTTTGTACCAGTACCATGCTGTTTTGGTTACTGTAGCCTTGTAGTATAGTTTGAAGTCAGGTAGCTTGCTGTCTCCAGCTTTGTTCTTTCTGCTTAGGATTGTCTTCACTATACATGCTCTTTTTTGGCTCCATACAAATTTTAAAGCAGTTTTTTCTAATTCTGTGAAGAATGTCAATGGTAGTTTAATGGGAATAGCATTGAATCTATAAATTGCTTGAAGCAGTATGGCCATTTTCACAATATTGATTAGAAGATTCTCATTTTTGTGTGTGCTTCCCAAAGGAAGAAGTGATGGGTATAAGATAAGCACAGAAGGATTAATATAAAATCTATGATCTTAACACATATCTCAGACTTTAGTAGATATAGGATCTACCTCCAAGATGCAGATGGAGAGAATGTGTGCCAACTTCTAAACTGGATCATAAGCCTCCCCAAATACCTTACTGCTTATCCTCCAAATGGATGGCAAGGCCTGCCTGCAGGTTTCCATAGAACCCTGTGCTTTAATATGTCTTAAGACTTACAGAGGGTATTATTATAATTGCTGTTATTTCTTGTCTACTCCATGCAGGGAGAGTCTATGCCCTTTGTTTCTTTATGCTCAGTATTTAGTATAGTTCATAGCACATAGTAGGTACTTGCTAATAATAAACAAATCTTGATTCAGAAGGTATATGCTTATTCAGTATAAAGTGTCCTGCTAGTTACCGTGGAGGACACGGAGATGTAAAAGATATGAGACTCTACCCAATCCAAGATTTATCTCCAGGCTTATATGGAACACTTCTGCTTAACTCATTCTGGATCTTTATCTGTCAGTTCTTCATGTGCTTAGTGACTGCAGTAAAGTAAGTGCTCATTAAATGTATGGTGAAGGAATGAAGAAATGTACCTACCTGGCAGTCTTGATTAATTTGACATCAAAAGCTTGGGAATGCTGTGGCTCATGCCTATAATCCCAGTACTTTGGGAGGCTGGGGCAAGAAGATCACTTGAAGCCAGGTGTTCAAGAGTAGCCTGGGCAACATAATGAGACCTCATCTCTACAGCAACAACAAAAGCTTGGGGCTAATAGCTCTCACTGTATGAATGAAATCCTCCAACCTCTCACAGGCTGTTTCCTCAGCCAGTTGTGTTCAACACTCTTAATATTTAACTGCAGCATAGATCCCTGAAGCAGGTACTAACAATATGGATTTTGTTCACCATTGCATTCTCAGCCTCAAACCCATGGTAGATGATCAGTAAATCTTTGCCAGATGAATGAAGTTGTTAATGTTTCCTTTTTAGCCTATGTAGAGGAGATGCTAAAAGTAAACAAATAACTATGATGGAAAATAAAGAATTAAAGAGAAGTAAAACAAAGTGTTTTAGGGGGTTCACTTGTGGGCAAGGCAATGTCTCGTGGGGGTACAATACACTTGTAAATAAAATGTATCAATTTTTATATTATTTAGGGTAGATCTTAGAATGTCAGAAGGTGTGGCTATCAGGGAGGACATTAACTTATATATTTTTAAAACTCATGCATTAAAGTTACAGAATTCTTTGATTCAGAGATGTGGAGTTTAAAAATTACATAGAATTCTTATCTGTATGTCCACAGGGAAAATCCAGTATTTTAAGGGGTTTTTATTACATGGAATGTTGACAGATGTTTCTTTTCAAGATTTAGAAGTGAAGGGCTTCAAAATTTAATTATATGAAATTAATGTAAAGCACTAAAACACATTCCTACAAGAGTTTAAAGTGTTTTGGTATCTGAAAATAGACCCTATGTCTTTTCAGAACTAAAAGCCATCTAAATGAATAAACTCTTTAAGAAAAATAATTTTACTTTTAACAATAATTATATTTAATATATGATGTAAATAAAATAGAAACCATCAAAGCAATTCCTAAAACATTTGCTAACCATGTAGATATCTATGGCTCAGTAACAAGATCTAAAACCTCAGAAGTAAGGGCCTTCGGCCTGTGCTGTGTCTGCAGTGAGTGGATTTCACAACGTGGGAAAGTCCACACAGTTTTCTTCCTTGTTGATGAAAAAATGAGCTACATTAGAAAATTGCCTTTCATTGTGCCAAGTCATCTGCAAATCTTGTTAAAATGTAGGCTCTGATTGAGTAGGTCTAGGGTGGGGCCTGAGATTCTGCATTTCCAACAAGCTCCTGGTGATGTCACACTGCTGGTTCTTGACCTCACCTTGAGTAATATAGAATTTGAAGTCTCCTAAGAGTCCTGCTGCCCCAGGGTCCTAGGTGAGGTTTCCAGGGTTCTAGTATGAAGACCTTGTCATCAGACATCAACTGGGATGATGGTTCAACTACAGAAGGTGTCTATAAGACCTTCTCACTGAGTGTGCACAGTGCTTTTCATTCCTTTACCACTTCAGCTTGAAGGAATAATCTCCCTGATTGTCTTTGGCATACAGCCTACTCCCTTCATCTCCCCCTGTTTAAGTGCCAGAATATAGTGGTACTTAAATTCCAGTATATAACAGAATATACCTTGTGTGACTTCAGGCTCTTTGAGGAACCTGGTCAGTACTTGTTACATCATCTGTCAATCAAAACTTATGATAATTTACTGAGCCCTACCATATGTCAGAGGCTCTCTGTATAATGCAAGGTATGTGTCACTATCATTTATTTTGCAGATGAGGACACTGAAGCTAAGACAGGTAAAGTGAAGTCTAGGGTCACCCAGCCATGAAGAGGAGCCAGGTTTTGAATTGTAGTCTCACTGGTGCCCAAGCTTTGGTCTTTCTGATATACCACACTGCCTCTCTGAGGGAGACACTAGACTGGATCAAGAGAAAGGTTCAAAGATGTGCATGGGATATTGTGGGTTTCAAGAAGTTTTTCATATAAGAGCAATAAGAGATGACAAAAAAGCAACACAGAGTGAAAGGCCCAATGACTATGCCAGAAATAAGTTTCATGGGAATGAGGAGGAAGGAGGAGGTGGCGTACACAGGAGGGGCCTGGGAAGGTATCCTAGAGAAGGGGGCCTCTGAGTCAGGTCTTGAAAAATGAGTGGGAATTGAAGGAGTGAGAAGAGAGCCTCACAGGCTGTGAGAGCAGGGGTGGACTCTCCTTCCAAACATGAATGATTTCAAAGGTTTTTAAGGTGACAACAAGAAAGGCTACCATGATGGGCCTTTAATGCCAGACTGAAGAATCTGGACATTGTCCTTTTACCAGTGGGGGAAGCTCTTGATATTTTAAAATAGTATCACAATGATATTGTAGAAGGAACAATATATCAGAACTATACTTTAGGAGATTAATCTGAGAGCTATATATGCAAACAACTAGAGCAGGAAGACAGGAGGTTAGTTTCCTCATCTGTAAATTGAAGAAAAAACAGTAACTACCTCATAGGTTTGTTTGTAGAATTAGGTGAGATAAAGCCAGGCACAGCAACTCACGCCTGTAATTCCAACATTTTGGGAGGCCGAGGTGGGAGGATTGCTTGAGTGTAGGAGTTCAAGACCAGAGTGGGCAACATGGCCAAAAATACAAACATTAGCTAGGTATGGTGGGGGTGGCACATGCCTGTGGTCCCAGCTACTTGGGAGGCTGAAGTGGGAAGATCACCTGGGCCCAGGGAGGTCAAGGCTTCAGTGAGCCATGATCACGCCACTGCACTCCAGTCTGGGCAACAGAGTGAGACCTTGTCTCAAAAAACAGAAAAATTAAATTAAATGTAAAAATTTGAAAGAAAAGAATTAGGTGAGATATATGTATGTAAAGCCCTTAGAATAGTGCCTGACACATACGTGTTCAAAAACGTGAGCTATCATTACTTCAGCATTCTAGTCATGATGGTGAATGAGCCCAAATTCTGTATTTATTTACATTTAACAAATATTATTGTCAGTTCTTCATTTTAGAGTCTCTTAGTACAGTTCCAGGCCATGGAAGTTACTCAGCATCAGGTAGTGTTGCTGTTATCATCATTATTTCCCTCTTGCACTCTTCCTCCAGGTAGGTATGAATTTGTTTCATCTCTTCTCTGACTTTAATTATTATCGGGGGGTACAATGACTTTCCTTTGCCTTAATGTTGCCTCATTGCTTGTATCAGTCCTTCCTCCTTTAATTGTACTCCAATTATCCATGAGAAGCCTTTCTGAACATGCTTCCTGCCTGCAGGCACAAGTATATGAAGGAAGGGCTATAATTCTGAGAAAAATTTAAGAAGAAATGGGCAAGTCCAGTCTTTCTAAGAAAAAGAAACTCAAGGTGGAGGCCGGGCGCGGTGGCTCACACCTGTAATCCCAGCACTTTGGGAGGCTGAGGCGGGCGGATCACGAGGTTAGGAGATTGAGACCATCCTGGCTAACACGGTGAAACCCTGTCTCTACCAAAAATACAAAAACATTAGCCAGGCATGGTGGTCGGTGCCGGTAGTCCCAGCTACTCAGGAGGCTGAGGCAGGAGAATGGCATGAACCCGGGAGGCTGAGCTTCCAGTGAGCCAAGATCACGCCACGGTACTCCAGCCTGGTCAACAGAGCGAGACTCCATCTCAAAAAAAAAGAAAAAGAAACTCAAGGTGGAAATTTCCTGCAGAAGAACTTGATTGGGTATGGCATTTGGTGTATACCAGCAGCTTTGAGTCTTCATACGTTAGCCCTCTCTATACACAAAGACTTAACATAATGAAGTAAAAGGCATATTAGACATCATTAATTAGGTCAGAAAGTCATATCCAGAAGAAGAGAGAGAAGACAGGAGGCAGCATGGAGGAAGAGGAATAAAGTAACCGTCAGGGCACTGGTCCTCATGCTCCATCTGTGCTGAGTAATCAGATGCCCTTGTGCAATTCACACATGCCAAGTGAAAATACCATCTTTCCTACCTGTCTTTCACCCAGCATTTCATTCTATCAAAGTTTATTGTCCATTCCTATGTACCAGGCACTGGACTAATTGCTGTGATACAATAATGAGCAGAAAGACACATGGTCCCTACCTTCATTGATTATACAAGCTAGGGGAATAGACAGATATTAATCAAATAATCATGTCCCCAAAATATCACAATGCAAGTATGACAGAGACTACAATGGAGATGTACAGGGTGCTGCTTAGGAAGATGGAAAGCATCCTTTAGGAAATGAGTGTTGAGCAGTGTTCATTATGCCACTGCAGGGATGGTTAGCATTTTAGCTCAGTATGAGGGAAGCGCATGTTCAAAGCCTCTGGAAGGGAAAGGCCAGTGTTCCTAGAATACAGAGACCAAGAAGGAGGCTGTGAATTTGAGGCTGCAAGAGGAAGTAGGAGCAAAACCAATTAGGGACCTGCGGGCCCTTTTAAAAGGTTGATTTAAATGGTAATTTCCATAATCAATAAAATGAAGGGCTTATATTTATAACTTTTAAATCTTGAAAACTATACTAAACAAATAGAAGGCAAATTTCATTATCATCATGAGTATTGTCTTTCCGAGTTATACTAAGAGAATTTTACCAAGTAACATAGCATAGCTTTAAAATAAGCATTTTACGTAAAGTAAGCATTTATTTCACTCAAGGAATCAACGAACAAGGTTGGACTGATCCTGCAGTCATAAAATACTCTCCAGAGAAAAGTCTAGGCATCCACCCTTTTAATTCATACGAAGCTGGCGATTTCACAGACTCATAAACTCTTAGTTTGGAAGGGACCTTCCCTGCTAACCTATGACATTTCTGATTCAGTTGACCACATAAAATTGAAAACATCTAGCTATGGAAGGAGGCCTATTCTATCTCTATACTTTGAACTTGCTTCAAAGTTCTCACCCATATTTTTGGTCAAAACCTGCAGGATGAAGTGATGGGAAGGAGAGCACTAATATTACGATATCTAAGTGCTTCATATACATAAGCTAATTTAACCCTTACAAGAGCTTTATGAGGCTTAACTTCAATTTTATAGATGAGGAAACTGAGATGCAGAAAAATGAACTAATTTGATTTGTCCAAGCTTATGTAGTTAATACATAAATAACAGAGCCTGACTTTGGTTAAAAATTAACTCGACTCCAAAGCCACATTTCTAGGTGTTCTTGAAATCATACTTTAGAGCTATTTAAAAAATATTTTGAGTGTTCCAGCATCCTTTGAAGATCTAATGAAATCTAAAAGCCTCATGTTCCAGAAAAGTGAATATACACCCAACATATTGCATGCAGTTGTAGGGTTCCAGTGTCCCATCCATCACAAGTTAATAACTTTCAAGTTACTGTGTTCATTGGTTAAATCTTAAGCTTTATTATGACAGAGATGATGTCTGTTTTATGCATTGATGCATTCCAAGCACCAAGAACTTTGCCTGGCACAGAGTAGGAATTCATGAAATCATTGTTAAATGAAAGTGATTCCAAGTGCCTGGGCCCATTCACCTACCTCCTTAGAACACGATGGTAAAAGGACAGTGCAGATGGAGTGTCTCTGTACAGAATTCAACAAAACCACAGGATAACTTCCCAAATCTGAGCACACAGGACCTCAAGGGACCTCCCAGGCCCAGGTTTGAGAAAATGTGGGCCAAATTTTGTTTTGTTGTGTTTCATTTTGTTTTTCTTTTTTACTTTAAAGTCACTTCCTCTTCCTCCATCCTGAGAAAAGAATAATGTCTTTAATAGTTCCTTTTAAAATTTGAATTTGAGGTGCATTAGTGGAAATAGCACTTCTGAGTAATTTCTTAGGAAGTGTTTGGATAAAAAGTGTTTAGACTGCTTTATGCAAATGGTTCCTAGTGTCACCATTGTGTTATTTAAATAGATTTTGCTCATTGTTGTGAGACTAGAGCTTTAATATGCCTAAGTGTATAGTCATGCATTGCTTAATGATGGGGACATGTTCTGAGAAATTCATTATTCAGTGATTTTGTTTTTGTGTGAACATTATAGAATGTACTCACACAAATCCTACAACACACCTAGGCTATATGGGGTGGGCTATTGCTCCTAGGCTACAAACCTGCACAGCATGTTACTGTACTGAATTCTGCAGGCAACTGTAACACAGTGGTAAGCATTTATGTATCTAAACATATCTAAGCATAGAAAAAGTACGGTAAACGTATGCTATTATAATCTTATGGGACCACTGTCATTAAGCAAAACATTGTTATGTGGTGTAAGACTGTATTTTTAAAGCTGAAGTAAATATCAGCTCTTAAGAAAATATTGTAAGGCTATTCTATGGAATTTATCTCAGGTTTTAAAACCAGGAATAGCTATAAAGAGGGTTTCCTACATCTGGAGATTGGATCTGTGCAGTGGACAGCTCTTGCCATGCCCATTCAATCTTTCTCCAAAAGGCTACATGCAAGAAAGGATACAAATCCTTTATTCAACTAGTTTGCTTTTGCTTGGCTTAGATTGTGATCTAGTTGAGTCAAATAATAGAAAAGGAATTGATAATCATATAGACTTGGTCTGTTTATATACATTCATATGAGATGTGTGTGTGTATGTGTGCATATATACATGTATATGCACATATACTTATAAACCTTTTTTTTTAAGATATGGAAAGAGAGCCCCTAAGAAGCTGGATGACTTACATAGTAAGTGGTAAAGGTGGTGCGTGGTTTGGTGTTTTGTGGCAGGAGGGTGGTATGACTGCAGTGGTCTCCTGAGAAGCTGAACATTCTGTGGCATTAAGTGTAGATGGGGATTGGGCACAGTGGCTCACGCCTGTAATCCCAGCACTTTGGGAGGCCGAGGTGGGTGGATCATTTGAGGTCAGGAGTTCTAGACCTGACCAACATGGTGAAACCCTGTCTCTACTAAAAATACAAAAAAAAAAAAAATTAGTTGAGCATGGTGGCATATGCCTGTAGTCCCAGCTACTTGGGAGGCTAAGGCAGGAGAATTGCCTGAACCCGGGAGGCAGAGGTTGCAGTGAGCTGAGATGGTGCCACTGCACTCCAGCCTGGGTGACAGAGTGAGACTCTGTCTCAAAAAAAAAAAATTGTAGATGGGATGGGGCCAGACTAGACATAGAGACACAAGTAAAACTGTCAGGGTGCTCCAGGCAGGAGGGCAGGTCCCTATGTGCAGGACACATCATGTAATAAGGAATGGATGTGAGAGGCATTTTGAAAGAGGAATCAGTAAACTTTTTTTGTTTTCTCTTTGTTAGATGAAATTATTTTGAACACTGGAGTTTTGCATAACTGTATTAGACACTGGGAAGTTCAAGCCATGTAAGACCATATCTGTCATTGTTGCGCAGATTTTTCTTGTCTGTCTGTCTTATATCTGCAATACACAGAGGCAACTGGAAATAAACTAAGACTGAGGTTCCTTCTCCATACCCGTATCATAAATCATTGGTTAGGCTTCATCCCCTAGTCATGCAATAGAATATTTTTAAAATGGAGATTTAAGAATTATCACCCATCATTTCACCATCCTAAAAATGGTCATGATTATCTTTTTGGTGCAGTTTCTTCTAAACTTTTCTTTAGCATGCTTTTTTTTTTAAATTTTCAAAACATTATAATCATAGTCTATACCACCCAATTTTGGTCTTACATTTTTTCACATACAACAATGCACTGGCTGATTAACAGAGTGCTGGGACTGGATTTTCCAAGGCAAGCCATATTAATAAACAAGCCAAGGCCAAGGACAGCCCTTGAGATTCCCAAAGTCAGGGAATGAAAGAGGGGGTTTTAAGGTCGTTGAAGATTGTTAGTAGCTTTTGATACAAAAGATAGCAAGTTCTATCTTTCTGTGCAGCAATACATTTTTGGTGCTCAGTAAATATTCTCTCGTGATTGATTAGTGTTGAGTCATTTTGGCGGGGCCACTAAGAAGAAGGTAACCATGCCTGGCTATCTGTGTTATACCAGATCCGTTTAAACAGGTCTGAACTATAAGACACAGTGTGATTATGGTGGTGCTCTGGGAGACCGGCCAGAGGCCACTGCGTGCTGTGATAAGCATCACGCTGTAAAGATAAATGGTTAAAAAATCTCAGGAGTCTCTGTATCTTCATGCATACACACATATTCTCTAATGGGAAAGAACTCCTCCATAAAGTCTGTACAAAACAGGCACAAAAATAAATGAACCTGGAGGACATTATGCTAAGTGCAATCAGCCAGACAGAGAAAGACCAATGATGCATGATCTCATTTACATGTGGAATTTTAAAAAGTTGAACTCGGCCGGGCGCAGTGGCTCATGCCTATAATCCCAGCACTTTGGGAGGCCGAGGCAGGCAGATCACCTGAGGTCAGGAGTTCAAGACCAGCCTGGCCAACATGGTGAAACCCTGTCTCTACTAAAAATACAAAAATTAGCTGGGCGTGGTGGGGTGCCCCTGTAATCCCAGCTACTCGGGAGGCTGAGGCTGCTTGAATCTGGGAGGCGGAGGTTGCAGTGAGCTGAGATTATACCATTGCACTCCAGCCTGGATGACAAGAGCAAAACTCCATCTCAAAAAAAAAGTTGAACTCACAGAAGCAGAGAGTAGAATGGTGGTTGCCAGGGGCTGGGCCCAGGGATAGGGGTTGTGGAATGGGGGAGATGCTAAGTTCTGGGGATTTAATGTACAGGATGGTGACTATAATTAGTAAGACTCTATTGAATACTTGATGAGGGAGTAGATCTCAGCTGTCACCACACACACACACACACACACACACACACGTGTCACTATGTGAGGTGTTGTATCATGATGATTTTTAAATTTTAAAATATTTAATTGACTGATAAAGATTGTATATCTTCAAGGTATGCAAGATGATTTGAGATAGAAATACATTGTGTGATGATGTCTGCAGTGGAATTAACACACCCATCACCATTCATGCTGTCCCTGAGATCCCTTATGTCATGGTGATTTTTTTTTTTTTTTGAGATGAAGTCTTGCTCTGTCACCCAGGCTGGAGCGCAGTGGCACCATCTCAGCTCACTGCAAACTCTGTCTCCTGGGTTCAAGCGATTCTTGTGCCTCAAACTCGTGAGCAGCTGGGATTACAGGAGCGCGCCACCATGCCCAACTAACTTTTTCTTTTTTTTTTTTTTAAGTAGAGACGGGGTTTTGCCATTTTGGCCAGGCTGGTCTCGAACTCCTGACCTACCTGACCTCAGGTGATCCACCCACCTTGACAACCCAAAGTGCTGGGATTATAAGTGTGAACCACTGTGCCTGGCCTGTCATGGTGATTTGAATACTAATCTATCTTATTAACTGAAGGAGGGGTATCACATAGGAAAGTATTTATGCAGTTTTTTTCTCTTCATGGGCATCTTTTCCCCCATATAGTCTTCCTAGCCTTCTCGCCCAGGTATGCATCCCTCTAGGCATCTGCACCACCTTTCTGCCATGCAGAATACCTCTATTCTGTTCTGACTTAGTCGTCTCTCCTCTGCCCCCCCGGGCACCCTCTGCACACCTCTTGTCATAGCACCAGCAACGCAGTCCTATAATTGTAACTGTCCTCCTCTTTTGCCATGATAAACTGTTGTTGAGAAGAGAGACAGTGTCTTATTCTTCCCTGTACCATCACAGTCTAGCCCTGTGCCTGGCATGAAGAATACATTAGAAATATCTGAATGAAAAAGGGTAAAGGAAATGGTAAGGTGAGTTAGGGACTTTGTCTCTGTTGATGACAAACAAGATGTCAGAAAAAAATCTTTTTATTACACCAGGATCACTTTTGGTTAAATTATTTCTCTTAACTCAAAAGAGGAGCCTCCCCTTGCTGCCCTGCTATTACCCTAAAATGTGTCTTCCAGTCACTTCAGAGCTACATGACACCTAAATCTAGACCTCTAGAGGGATATTTTGCTACTCTCTCAAATTTGTAGGCTCTTCTCTTTACAGGATTTTTAAAATGTTGCTACTCTTCCTACTCTTCTCTGCACCACTTTCAAGTACAGATTGGTGGTCTTATGTTAGGAATATGGAAGGAAAGCATTCTATCATATTTTTCATATTTTTTGGTATACTGGGCTGGATTTATCCAACAAGGCATATCTAAGAAATGCAATTGCATTATTCCTCCCGTGCCTTTATTCCTCCACCGTCGTGGGCCATACTCAATTCCCAACTGCTGCTTGACACCATGAAGAAAGGGATTGTATATAAGAATGGAGACAGAATCCAGGGCAACAGGTCAGCAGACAATCGTAATAATGGTGTGCCTCTCACTGGGTAATCCCAAATATTTACAAAACAGATGATCAGAAGATTTTCCAAAGGATTCATCATAGGATTTCTTCAATGAGCAAGTGTTCATTTCATATTCAAATTATAATTTGAGTCAACATTAAGAAAATATATTCACTGTTGTTCAAGATGGGAGGAGGTTATAGAATCCTACCTGAAGTAAATGAAGGTAATCCTCTAAGTGCAGACAAATTCTACCTAAAAGACTAAAAATTCCCCTCTAGTAATCTAAGCAATTCATTGAAAATAAAAATAAGCAATTGCTTTTATTTTCATTGAGGACAAAAATAAGTAGGTTCTAGAAAATACTAGATAGTAAATTTGTTAAAATCGCCAGTAAAATTATTGAATGAACTATTAAAGAGATAAGTATGAGCATGAAGAAACAGAGATGGTTGATAACCCAGATGCAGTTTGAGTCCACGAAGAGCAAATGAAGCTACATGAACACAGTCTCCCACTTTGGTAAGGTAGCAAGACTGGCCCATCAGAGGAAGGTCATAGACACAGTTAGTGGGTGATCAACTCAGAAGATTCTGCCATCATATCCCTATGGAAAAAATATAAGCTAGAAAAGAAGGCAGCTTGGCGCACTGCATCTGGTTGGATAGCTGTTCCCACAAAATACAGACCAGTGGACTGAAGTCCCTCAGAAGAGGTATCTGTAGGGTCAGCTGAATGTAGCTGGCTCAGTGCTGCTGTACTGTTTAGTTAAAGGCACGGCAAGCATGCCTATACAATTTGTAACTGATACAAAGATAAGGTAGATATTACTAAAATTTTCTTATGCCCTTTATCCCCTCTTTGTGGAGCAAGAGGTTTGCTCATCCCTCCAGGCTCCCTAATTTTCACAAGGGACCTTAAACTGTCCTGTTTGATGGTCAAAGCATATACTTTTGTCACTAGCCAACAAAGTGAAATACATGTCTTTGCATTAGTCAGGGTTCTCTAGAGGGAAATAATTAATAGGATAGACAGATATAAAGGGAAATTTATTAAGTATTGACCCACTCAATCACAGCATCCCACAATTGGCTGTCTGCAAGCTGAGGAGCAAGAAGAGCCAGTCTGAAGCCCAAAACTGAAGAACTTAGAGTCCAATGTTTGAGGGCAGGAAGCATCCAGCACAGGAGAAAGATGTAGGCTGGGAGGCTAGGCCAGTCTTGCCTTTTCCTTTCACGTTTTTCTGCCTGCTTTATATTCTAGCTGTGCTGGCAGCTGATCAGATGGTGCACACCCAGATTAAGGGTGGGTCTGCCTTCCCAGCCCACTAAATCAAACGTTAATCTCCTTTGGCAACATCCTTGCAGACACACCCAGGATCAATATTTTGTATCCTTAAATCCAGTCAAGTTGACACTCAGTATTAACCATCACAGTATTTAAGGCTCTTCCCAGAGAATAAAACCTAGAATTATCTGCTGTCCAATCCTTGTTCAATCCAAGTTGTATCATCAGCAACAAGAATAATACCTATAATGATTGCCTAAAAAAATATGCATCTATTCCTCTAGACATCCTAAATTTTATCTTTGGGGAAATTCATATAATCATTTATTCAATTATTTATTCAATCAATTTGTTCAACCAATCGCTACTGATGTCCTCCCACTCTGTGCCAGGACTTACAATAGGCATCAAGTATAGAATGTGAATGAAATAGACACAGACCACCCAAAGCAGTCTACTGGGAAAAATTAGCAACACACAGGTCCATGAGCGAATACATACGTAATTATAAATTGGGAGAGGGGCTATAGGAACCACTAAGGGGATACTGCCTTCACTTAGAGGAAGTCAGCAGGGATGGCTTGCCTGAGGGTGCATCAGTTAAGCTGATACTTGGAGGCTGAGAAAGAGCCAGCCATGGGAAGGCTCCATGCAACACTGCAGCTGAGGAGTAGCACGTGCAGAAAGGCAACTGAGGCAGCAAGGTGGAGGAGGCTAACGGGGAGCTGGAGTTGATAGGGGAGGGGTTGGCAGGGACTAGATTGTGCAGGACCTGGTGGTTCAAGTAAGGAGTTTCACTTTCATTCTCGGTGCAATGGAAAACTCTAGAATATTTTAAGCTGGAAAGTGCTGACATGGTCTGAGACATGGTTTAAAAGATCACAGACAATAGTGTACTTGAACCATGGTTTTTGAAGACCCTCACAGAAATTACTTTCCCTAAATAATTTGTGAAGGATACAGTTAAGAAACTGTGAACTAAATTTTGCTACTTTCCCTAAATAATTTGTGAAGGATACAGTTAAGAAACTGTGAACTAAATTTTGCTACCATATCCAATATTTTTGAGGGTGGTGATTTTTTTTTTTTTTTGAAACGGGGTCTTGCTCTGTTGCCCAGGCTAGAATGCAGTGGCACACTCATGGCTTACTGCAGCCTTGACCTCCCAGGCTCAAGTCATCCTCCTGCCTCAGCCTTCCAATTAGATGGGACTACAGGCACTCACAACCATGCCTGGCTAAGTTTTGTAAATTTTTTTTTTTTTTTTTTTTTTTTTTTTTGTAGAGATGGGTTTTTGCCATGTTGCCCAGGCTGGTTTCAAACTCCTGAGCTCGAGTGATGCACCCAAAGTGTTGGGATTACAGGCCTGCTGATTCTTTATGAGGGCCTGGGAAAATCTTCCCTGGGGTCAGCATACCTGGTGATCTGTATTTATCTTGACCATTGTTTTGTTTTTCATCTTACGGATATGTTGAATTTTGTAACTGGGTTTTTGCTTTGTCAGAGAGGCATCTTAAGCCACATTCTCACCCACTTCCAGCAAATATGCAGGACTTCATGGCTTGCATATCTGTGAATGGATTTTACCCCTAGCTTTATTATTTTCCTGCCCTTACTTTACCTTTCCCCCAAATTCAGTTAGTTGTTTATTTTTTACTTTTATAATATTGGGGTGCGGGTTGTTAGCTACTAGAAATAACAAGGCAGAAATAAATAGCTGGAGGAGAAAGTCAGGAATTGAACAAAACTCAACTACTGCAATAAGTTTAAAGACCTCTTCTTAAGTTCAAAAGATCGTTTGGTAAGTAAAGAATAGAGAACAGTCAAGTAACAGCAGATTTTATGAAAATAACAAAAATAGCATCCAGCTATTTATGCACTTAGATATATATGATCTAATATATGTGCTTATATATGATCTAAAACACTTAGATCATATATAACAAATAGCACGAGACAACAGATAGCCTCTAGCCTCCCACACTTCACTTAACATGGGGTATAGTGGTAAATTTCTTTTCTGTCTTCCCTGGCAGACAGTCCCTTGAGAACAGGGGCCAAATCATACTCACCTTTGTGTCTATTATACTTACTGCCCTGTTTTTCAGGCATCCCATGTTAAATTTATGAATGAGTGAATATAGATTATAAAAAATAAAGCCTCCCATAATCTCAGACTGCATCAGCAAAAGTACAATGCCCTGAATGCAGGAAATATGCACACAGTGTACCATGTACTACTGTGCTTGGCCAAGTCTAGAGCTCTAAGCTTAGAGTAGATACCCACATATTTTTAAAGGTATACTGACAGACTGGAGCAGATCCAAAAGAGAGCAGTCAGCTGGATGAATGGCTAAAGTCATGTGGTTCGATGGAAAAAAATGTGAGACTACACAAAAACATTCTTACAAGGGCTTTTGACAAACATCGGAAGGACGGCTTGTGGAAGAAAGCATAGATTTGTCCTGCCTGATTCAAAATGGCAGAATCAGAGCTAGTGGATGGAAATTAAAAAGAAGAACATTCTTCAATAGCTTGGGGTCCTCTGTGAGATAATACACTCTTTATATGCAGGTAGAGAATTAACTCTACTACTGCAGTAGTTGAGTGGTTGGATTAGAAAATGTTTAATATTCCTTCTAAATTCAAGATGTCAAAACTTTATGCCTGTAGTAGTTGCAGTAACAAACAGATTCCATATGAACATGTAACAAGCCAATCTAATTAATGTGCCACATAACAGTGGTTTACAGGTATTAATATGACTGGTAAGACCAAAGAGCTTTGTATTAGTTATGAAAGTGTTTCTGGAGGCAATAGGTTTTAACTGAGTCTCATGGGTGGAAGAGAAGGGAATCACACAATTCTAGATCTGTGAAACAACTGAGAAAATGAAAGAATTCTGGTTTGGCTGGAGTGTGTGGGTGTAGTAATGGTCCCAGGACAGGACAGACCAGGTTACTGTCATATGGGCTGGAGCTGATGGTTGCATCCCCAGGGAATGGCATACGGGAGAGCACAAGCTCCTGGAGGCCCATAGATGGGAATGCACCAGACAGTAGGGAGGGCTGAGAGACAAAGTAAAGGGAATCTATTACCACTTACAAGTGTTTGCGGCAGGATCTGGACTCCAGATGAGAGCTGTGGTCTGGAGCTAGGAAAGCTGATCTGGACCGAGCTCTTTCATGGAGTCGTGGTCAAAGCTGCCAGTGTTAGTGTCACCAGCTTGTCTGCACTGGGCATGGGACATGGGGTGCATGCAGATTGGGAAAGTTAATTGGCACAGAGTTGGGCACACACATCACAAATCAATCGGTGAAAATCCTCAAATGCTGTCCTTCAGAGCCCACAGGAAGGTTTTGACATCAACCCACAATCTTTGGGTTCACGTAATTTCGAAAGCAGCCTTCCAAATCAGCTCTGCATTTTTCCGCCTGCCACTTGTATCTCAAACATTTTCCCAGTTGGCAGAACTACCTTGGCTCCCTCTGAACAGACTGACGAGGAGGCTGGAATGTGTGTGAAGGAGTAGAAAGGGCAGCAGACAGTGAGCCATTCCTGGCTTCTGTAAAAGCACTCCTTAGCGTTCTGCCCTGTGTATACAAGATTCCATTGAGCGCTAATCTGGGATCATCTATCGAAATACTTGAAAATTCCAAATACCAAAAGTTTTGCTTAGAGGTCAAATTTCAGAGTTTTGACTGTATTTGGAGTGTTTGCATTGACAGTGAATGCTATGAGAAATTCAAGGCATACGCAGCATTAGCCTTGAGGACGGACAGAATGCAGAGAACAAACTACCCTGGAAGGGATTGGCAAAGAGGGTCAAGCTGAGCTGCTTATTCATTTGAGGGTTGGGCGGGGGTGGGGAGAGTCTCTAGTCCTCACCTGTGGGTTACTCCTAAGAGGCCTTGTGGCTTCTATTGATTGATTAAGGGCTCTGGGATCTGTACTTCTTACTTGAAGACACCAACTCTCAATCACCACGGGATTTTAGCTGCCCCATACCCATATTTCCCTGTAGGCATTCCAGTATCGCAGGCAGTTAAATAGGATTAGGATGATTTTCAGGCTCTTCTTCCAAAATGTTCTCCCCTTTCCAATTTCCGGAGTGCCTTTTCGGTGCCGTGTTTTTCCTTCCCTGTCTCTCCTGTGTAATAGTGAAAAGAGTGAAAATAGCATCAGCTTGGAGATGCACAAAGGCTCTGCACTTGCTTGCTATGTGACTTCTGTGAATCTTAGCCTCCTTTCCATCCAGTCAGATACCTCCAGTGATAGCTGTGGAGATTAATGTTAAAAAACATAAAATATGAAGCGATGAAGGCTTCAGACCTGGCACATAGTAGGTGCTCAGTGCTGTTGCCTTCTCTCCTCTTTCCTTTCCCTTCTCTTTTGCTGTCTTTGGTTCTCGGTAGCCATCTGTTTATCTCACTCCTGAAACAGTCTGACTGAAGATCACAATTTGAGCAGATTAGAAGGGAAGAAAAGTAGGTGAAAACTGAACACAAGTGCCATCTGTTTTCCTCATTTTTAAAGGAATTAGAGAGGAAGAGATATGGTGTCAGTCCTGGAAGATGCTTGTGATTTGGGCACTCTCTCCCTCTTTGATTCCATAGGACTTCATGCACTCACTGGAGAAGAGGACCAGCTCTCTCAGTTGCCTGTAAAGGAAAAGCCAGAGAGAGAACTAGCCATTTCTTGATTCTAATACAACAGACCTGTCTACCCCAGTGGTAATTCTTCTAACACAGGGACTATATGATCACAAAAAAGAATTTATTTAAAAAGTACAAGTTTCATAGCAATGGCGATACTTTAGCATAAAACAAGGTACTAATGACGTGCTAATGAGAAAATAATGTTACATATTTGCTTTAAATATAGTACCTTGGAAATACAAAATGAAAAAACATGGTGAGCAGGTACATGAATTTATAGATACTACTTGAACTATGAAATAAAACTTTAGCGGCCCTGTATATGCATACAGAAAACCAAATGTTGATATGTGATCCTTCCTCGAGCCCCTTATGAAAATGCTGGCTGATTTTTTGAAAAAATGAGGCTTCATTCTAAGTTGGCTTTTTTTTTTAATTAGGGAATAAAAATTCCCTTTATAAAAAAAAAAAATGTAGGGCCAAGTGTGATTGGTCACGCCTGTAATCCTACCACTTTGGGAAGCTGAAGCAGGAGAAATGCTGGAAGCCAGGAGTTTGCCATCAGCTTAGGAAGCAAAGAGAGACCCCCATCTCTACAACTTTTTTTTTTTTTTAATTGGCCAGGTGTGATGGTGTGCACCTGGAGTCTCAGCTACTTGGGAGGCTGAGGCAAGAGAATCACTTGAGCCCAGGAGTTGGAGACTACAGTGAACTATGATTGCGCCACTGCAATCCAGCCTGGGAGACAGAGTGAGGCACCATCTTAAAAAAAAATAAATAAATTCAATTCTTGTTCTTTATTGCCAAGATTATTTTAATGAAATATTATATATAGTCATAAATACAAACTTATGATCTTAATGTTTTCAGAACCAGACACCCCAGAACTTTCAACACATTCACGACTATGCAAAAAGGAGACAATGTAAGTTTTATTGTCGTTGTTATTGTTTTATCTAGTAACCTCGCCTTGACACACTGCAATCCTTCTTAGGAAGAATCATTCCACTTGTTTTTATAATAGAATGCAGCCAAGTCAGCAATGAACTGCAAGGTTGGCATTGGAAATGGCCGGTCTATCTTTAAGTGCTATCCAAAGCTATAAAAAGCTACATATTTTTTCCTCACCTTTACCTTTTTACCTTTTCCTCACCTTTACTTGGTTTCCCAGAACATGTTCAATGTTCTCAAGTCCCATGCTCCCCTCTTCTTTCTCTCTCCACCCTCCTTCCATTCTCTTCCAGTAAAAAAGTGATAACCACCAAGTGTCTGCCTTGAACACAAAGTTATGACAAGATGCTCCCAATGTTGGACCATCAAGCCGAAAGCACGTGCACAAAGCAGCTTATGCAAGCACCTTAATCGGACGGCCACCAGTGCAGACTGAGCTGGGCTCATGAAGCTTCCAGGCAGCCAACTTTGCAATATGGTGCTCGACCTTTCTCCATTCACATCCACGCTTCTGCCGAGCAGTTCCTTAGGTCTCAGATCCCTTTCACCTTCCACAGACGATGCTATGGAACAGAAAAACTGCTGCTCAAATCCTAAATAAGAATGGAAAGTGCACAGTATGGCCCCATAGATCTTCCTTTCCCTTCCTGCCATGAAGCCAACCTGAAAACAAAGACATGATGACTCTTGTGTAACCACCCGAAGAGGCTGACAATTACCAACTACGTGAGGTAGTAGGCAATTGTCACATGCTGGGCTGCAGAGATCGTGCTTAACTTGTTTATTCTCATAGCGGGACAGTTACACAAGACGAGCTGCTTCTCAGAATCAGGCTAGCAACAATTCCCTCAGGGAAAGTTGTTAAGGCTTATGGGCCTCAGAGAGCCAGAGTAAGAAGAATCAAAGTCCTAATTTAAATCCTGTTAAACTTTTAATTTGGAAATAATGTAGAAATAATTTCTCATTATTAGACTATAAATTCCCAGCCAGGCTATGTTTCCGTCAGCCAAATGTAGAAGCAACTTGGTCATATACTTTTTGTATCAAAGAACTTTATTCATTCAGCCCCAGGCTCAGAATTCGATAACATGTTTTCTGTGGACTTTTTCTCTTCACATCAAACAATGTTAAAGAAGAAAAACAGGGAAAATTATGACATATACATATATGTCACTCAGTGTGTGTGTGTGTATATATATATATATGTACACATATATATATATATATACACACACACTCAGATATGGCCAAACTGAATTACTAGCAGTTTGCTTAAACTATATACTCTGGTTCTGGATCTGCACACATGGGTACCTACAGTCTCTTGCAAAGCCCTCCCCAGACTCTGCCTATCAGAATTCCCCCCGTTTTAAAAAGCCTATCCAAATGTCTCTTTCTCTATCTGGCTTGCAATCATCACCCCAGTCAAAAATAATATTGCTCACCTAGCGTTGTGTTTGCGTCCTTTTTGAGACATATATATGGCCTCATGTTAGAAGCTTTTGTATAACTTCTCAATGGGTGCTTAGCAGGTTGATGACAGTATCTTTGAAGTACCTTTGCAACTTCTGCAGTGATTCTTGTCTTAAATGATTCAGTGTCTTAAATGTGATAGGCACCTTCTAAGTATTTTACCTCTAGGTGATTAAAAATTGGGGAAGTAGAGAAATCAAAGAGGAAAGGATGCTTAATACGTAACTCGTGTGTACTTTGCCTCTCTGAGTCTTATCTGTAAGAGCCCTCCAATTCCCATCACGTGAGGGTCAGGATCTGTGGTGTATTCACTCCTGGTGTTAAAGCCCTTGAAGTTTATTTTTCACTGGAAAAGTTTTTATTTGAGTTGTTTCTTGATAATGAAGGTGGTGGCTTACGCTCAGCTGTTGATGCTTGTTTGAAGTAGTTTTTTTGTTGTTGTTTTGTTGTGTCTTTTAAATTTAAGAGATTTATCAGGTCCATCTTTTACCTGGCTGTAGCTGCCCTATAGAAAGCGAAGGAGCTTTCTCTAACTTTGACAGGCTGAAAAGTTTCCTGAGCCCTGGACTTGTTTGTCTTCTACTGGTTTTGCCCTTCCCTCTTTCTTTTTCTTTCAACTCCTTTAGTGAGGGCTGCTTTTGGGTGCTTCGTCAGCTCTGAGGCACGTCAAATACGTGTATTTTGCTTTCAGCATTGTGTGAGGGACCCTGGCGGCTGGAACTGCCTCTGGTCGGGGCTTAGGGCTGACTGCGAACGTTCCCATTTTCCTCTCTTCCTCTCATTGGTTCCCGAGGTCACGTGAGGGCCCCGGGGGTTGGAATTCTGAGTTGTGGCTTTGGCACTCCTCTTTCTTTTTAAAAATCGCTGGGTCTGTTGAGCTGTCCTGGGCTGGGTGCCTTGCTCTCTGACTGAGACTGGAGACAGACAGGAACAGCCACAGGCAGACTGAGGTGGCAATAGGAAATCTGCCGAGATGTTCAGTCAGGTGCCCAGGACCCCAGCCTCAGGCTGCTACTACCTAAATTCCATGACACCTGAGGGCCAGGAGATGTACTTGCGATTTGATCAGACTACAAGACGCTCTCCTTACAGGATGAGCCGGATTCTAGCACGCCATCAGCTAGTGACTAAAATTCAACAAGGTGAGTGGCCGGCAGTGGAAGGCTGTTGCTCATTCTGATTTCTGTTGGCTCTATTTCATGCTAACCCAGTTTTTTTTGTTTGTTTGTTTCCACTTTATAACATATGGATTTCTATGCCACACTACCCGTAACTTTGAAAAATAACTTTAGGCTGCAGTTTTCAGCAAACAGGACAGTCCTTAGCTGCCACATAGCTCAACATAAAGTGCACAAAAAACTTCACGGTGGGACAGTGAATCATAAATTCCCAAACTGACGTGTGTCTACAGAACAGATGAGAACTGTTACTCAGTGTGTATCTTAGGAGCTTTTCTGCAGTTTCCTCACACTCCGTCACATTTAAAATGTGGACACTTGTTTATTTCATTAGGGAGGAGGCGAGGGACTAATGTCCACCCTGCCGAGAGTATTTCGAACATCCTTAGTGAAGAGGAGGAAAGCAAGAATTCTGTTCTAAAGGCCACCAGGCTAAGCACTAGAATCGCATTCTCTTCCTGTTTGTATGTTGATGTCAGCAGTTGCCACAGATGTGTTAATATTGTTTTCCTGGTAAAGAATTAAGGTGTTCTTTCATCTCAAAACAAATCCCGTAACCTGCACACAAAACTCCAGCTTCCTAATGCAAAGAGAAGAGAATATTGATTATAAGCTGCTTGATATTCTTTTTATTCTCAGCCCCCCAAAATACCAGCCTGGAAGTCTGGGCATTACTAAAATCTACCAGTCTCAAAAAAAAAAAAAATTTAAAACATGCTCCTTCTAGGGTATATCAGTAGAAAGTAGAAAGATGAACGTTCCTAAGAAGCCCCTAACACACACGTTTACAGTCAGTTAATGATCACCCTCCTCCTAGACTACAAAAAAGAAATTATTATATTGGTGCTAAATAAGTTAACCAGGAATTTTTAGAGCCGTTCCTGAGAAGCTCCTAACACACGTTTACAGTCAGTTAATGATCACCCTCCTCCTACACAACAAAAAAAGAAATTATTATATTGGTGCTAAATAAGTTAACCAGGAATTTTTAGAGCAATTATAAAAATACGGTTTCCACTTAAATAAATGAGTTTAAGATTATATTGAATATTAGAGAGGAAGTTGGGGTTTGTAATCATGAAAATCTTATTGTAATGTTTCCAAAAAGAACAATATGTATTCTAGCGGGCAGCATTTGATGAGATTGTTTCCTTGGAAATTAGGATTTGTTTGTAAAGGTTCAGGAACTAGTTATGTGTGAAGGATGCTGGTCCTTCCTACATGCTGGTCTGATTTCAGGAAGGATATTATGTCATTCCATAAACTCTGTGTCCAGGTCTTGATTGAATAGAAACAAAAGTAATTATTTCCCTGTGGCTAGATTTAAAAATACTTTAGGCTTAGAATAAAAACCAGCTCCACTTTGGTTTTAGAAATTTCTGACAATGGTGCCTTTCCAAATGCCATCATCTTTATGAACACCGAGGCTTAATGATGCGCTATCATCTACAAGATATAAATGTTCCTCAGCATGCATATCATATTAGAAATATTGCATAGAACTAGCTGAAATTGCTTTGCAGACCTCCTTAGATGTATTTACAATAATTTATTTTATTTAAATATTATTTATGTTCTTTTTGGAATGAGGGTTATTTTTCCATTCAAGATTTGAAGTTGTGAACACATGCACTATCATTGAACGTGCCCTGTCACACAGACATATGGGCACCCTCAGTTTATGTTTCGTTTTTGTCTAATTAGATAATTTGAGAATTCCCTCTTTTTTATACTGGGCAATGGAGTGTTTGAAGTCAATGAATGCCTAACACTTAAAACTGACAGTTAAGATCACAGGGAAGCAACAAAGATTTCCAACAGTCTTGTGATTCAGAAATCATTATGTGTTAACATCATACAACTCTTTAGTAAGACAATGAGAAAGCAATGCGAAACAATTTTATTGAGTTTATTGTATTAGAAGATTGGTTTACTGTAATTGCAGAGAATGTGGATTAAACAGTTACAGCATACCAAAATCATTGTAGTTAATTGTTTTTTATTATGCCCATTTTACAGATGAGAAAACAGAGGCACACAGATTTCAAGCATCTTATCTAAGGTCACCCAGTAGGAACTGATACTTGAATACAGCTTGACAGTCCATGCTCTGCAATACACTAGACTATTTTTTAGTTTTTATAATGAGTGCTAAAGTACTGAACCTATGATTGAGTTTCAGATTATATGATATACTAGAGACTTTTTAGACTTTTCTACTCAGGATACAGCAATACACTATATTATAGGACCAGAATTGGTCACTCATTATGAAATTTCCTGTCAGGTTATATTTCTCTAGTGGAAGCAAAGTGCTAAATGTTTTATTCTCTTTAAACAGTTACTACCCAATAACACAGGATGTCAAGTTATTTTACTAACAGTTTTGTTTTCTTTTTGTTTTTGAGACAGAGTCTTACTCTGTCGCCGAGGCTGGAGTGCAGTGGTGTGATCGTAGTTCACTGTAGCATTGACCTCCTGGCTCAAGCGATCCTTCCACCTCAGCCTCCTCAGTAGCTGAGACTTACAGGAGTGTGCCACCATGCCTGGCTAATTTTTAAAACTTTTTTACAGAGACAGGGTCTCACTATATTGTGCAGGCTGTTCTCAAACTCCTGGGCTCAAGTGATCTTCCTACCTCAGCCTCACAAAGTGCGGGGATTACAAATGTGAGCCATTGTGCCCTGCCACTAACAGCTTTTAATCATTCCATTAATCATGTGCAAATAAAATTAATGACAGCATTATTTTCTGTAGTTTACAGGTTAGTATCTTAAAGTGACAGCCACATCACTAAAATGGTTTGCATTATTCTGCTTTAGAGCTTTAAGATTTAGAATTACGTTAATTTGATTTAAGACATCATTGCTTATAATTTCTCATGGTTGTTGGGAACAGTGGAAACGAGTAAGTTGCTCCCCACTGACCTCATTATAGTGAGATAATCATTGAATGGCGTGCACATGATTCAATAGCAGATACACTCATGGGGAGGAAAAACAAGGAGGAGAAATAAAGGAATCTTTGATGATGCATAGAATCAGAATTCATTACCCAAACCCAGGATGAATCTAAACTTGCTCATCTTAGGGTACACATCAAAACATACATGCATCATTTCTCTAGCCTCTTTTTTAGTTCTGGGGTCGCAATTCCATTTCAAAAGAGAGGAGATGTTTAAAAGAGCGTGTTGTTTTGCAGAGTGAAAGTTTATCGTAAGTCGTACTGCCCATAATCCCTACCCCACATTCTTGCTTGAATCAATGGGGAAATTGTTGTAGAGAGAGAGAATGGAAATAAGAATGGTCCTTATTTGCCTCACTGACTGGCGCTTGGGAGTGGATAGGAGAGAGGATGCTGGGGGTGGTGGAAGACCATGTTAGGCCAAGGAAAGGGAGAATTGGATTTTTTTCTAATTTTTTTTATTGTGGTAAAATACACAATACATTAATTTTGCCATCTTAACCATTTTTAAATGTATGCTTCAGTGGTACTTAATACATTCATAATTCATAATGTCCAACCATCACCACCGTCCATCTCCAGAACTCTTTTCATCTTGCAAAACTGAAACTCCATACCCATTAAACAAGAATTCCTCATTCCTCCTCCTCTCGGCCTTTGGCAACCACCATTCAACTTTCTGTCTCTATGAATTTGACTGCTTTAAGTACCTCATATAAGTGAAATCATACAGTGATTCACTTTGTGTGACTGGCTTATTTCACTTTGTACAATGTCTTTGAGGTTCATCCATGTTATAGCACATGGCAGGATTGCCTTCCTTTGTAAGGCTGGATAATATTCCATTGTATATCTATACTACATTTCACTTTCTGTTTTTTTATTAGTAGCCATCTTAATGGGTGTAAGGTGGGAGAATTGGATTTCTATGTCATTATTTGATGGTTTTGATTTATTAGTTCTACATCATTATTTGGTGGTTTTGATTTAGTGCAACATGATGGATGCACCATGTTTAAAGTCTACACACACACACACACACACACACACACACACATATTTGGAAAACCCAAATGTAAGTAGAAACATAAATGTGATTACTTGCTTTGTGAAAGAACTTATCACACTATTACACTTTTTATTTTATTTCAAATGCTTAGAAAACAGCATAATCCGGATTGCAGTCAAGTCCACTGAAGTAGGATAAGGAGACAGGCATCCGGGCTCTGTATAGAAGCTCCTTCGCTCCTTTACAGCGTTGAGTTCCAGAGCTTCACTGGACCTTTGGTTTTTGATGAGAAAATGAAGTGGATGGACTATGATTGCTCAAGTTTATTCTGTGTCTCATGTTCTGGAATCCTCTCTGTGGTTAAGTCAGCAACTCTTTGAACAGGATTGTAGAAAGCAGGGGAACATAAACCTAACATACTAGAACCTAAAAAGGCAACAGAGCGGCTTTATTATGTGGGATATATCAGTGGCTTACAATTGCTCTACAGTTTCTCAAGGAAATGGTAAAGTGGAAGTTAGGTTTTTGTTCTACCTCAGCAACTAATTTATTGTGTGATCTGAGAGAAGTCACAGCTTCTCTAGACCTTTTTCCCTTCGTCCATTAAATAAAGGGTTTGGATTAAAGAATCTCTGAAGTCCCCATCATCTCTACATTCTAGGATTCTGCAATCACAGGTATTACCTTAAGACAAAAGCAATGCATATTTACATTTTTCTTATTACGTCATTCAGCATATACCTGGACATGCTTCCTTGAAACCTGTGTAATGCTTTCATTAATATCGATGTAATAGGAATGTTAGGAAGTTCAGTCTGGTGGACTATTTAAATGTCAGTATAACTATAATTATACAGAAACTTGTAAACACCTTTCTTTCTCCAAAATCCAGGCCTGTAAAGTGGAATTGTCTTGATGCCTGACTATAGCAAGAATTGCAGGGACTGAAGGAAGTCCGTGTGTGTGCCTCTTACCTCACAGTACAACCTCTTTCTTTTCTTGATAGAAAATGTGGAATGTAGAAAGTTTTACTACCGAGAAAGTAGTGAAAGTTAAACTGTCATTTGAGTTGCCATTCTATCTGAGGCTATTTTTAAGTAGATATGGCACCTGATTTGAACTCAATTAGAGTGGGATATACTGCCTTTCAAAAATTTCCCCAGAGAATGCCAGTGGGCATGAGTGATGTATTCCCCCTCATTACTATGTCAAAAGGCATCTTGGGAATTTGCCCAACCTAAGTGGTGAACATGGCCCATCCCCATGGCCCATACCCCCAGCAACTGGGTAATGTCAACCTAAATTAAACAATCATTTGTTCTTTTGGAATTGCCCTTTCTCTATGTTTAGTACTTTCTTGCCCGACTACTTTCAAACCTGGAGGGTGAATGCACTGGCAGAAAGACAGATGGAACACAGGAAGCAGGCTGAGAATGCATCAGTCATGTATTGCTCAAGTTCTGTCTGTTTGTTTTTTTTAAGAGTGGCAACTGTCATAAATTCACATTTCATGAATCAGAGCCTCTTTCTACTCAGTGCTGGTGTTTGGAGGGCCTGTACAGAAAGGATACTGTTTAACCAAAATTACAGGAAAATCTGCTAAGTGAATTAAATTAACTAACTTTGACTAACATTTTAAAAATTACTACATAGTAAAACTAAAAGAAGTCAAGAAATGAGTACTGGGAGGAAATTAACAAGAGGACAATATGCTTGTAAACATATAAAACTTGAGAGTTTAACTTTAACCAAATTGTAGGTTCAATAGCTACACATCATTGCTTTATAACTCACACATTGGCCAGGGTGGCCAATCCATTGGAGTTGCCTGGAGCAGCACATGACACAGTAGCACAGGGTGTACAGAGATGGGTATTTGCCTTGTGCCTTCTTCTGTGCCAATCGTCCAGGAGTTACTCTGTTGGCAGAATGTTGAAACTTCTGTTGTTCAGATGCGAACAGTTGCCAAATTTGAGTTCTGTAACTTTAGCTTAAGTAAATAAAGATTCATTTTTTAAAATGTCTTTCCCTCTCCCACCTTCCCCAATCATCAGTGCGTTAGTTCTTAGCAAATTTTGGACAATGGTCAACTCTTATAATGCAAAATTCCTCATTTCATTAGCAAATTAATCATGAACACAGAAACACAAGTTAGAAAAAACAGTCACTACTAGTGGTCTTAACAGTATCAATTGATGACCCAAAACAGATTTAAAAATAGAACAAATGATAAGTGGGTTTTGGCAAAACTCTTATATAAAGGGACATAAATAGATGGAGATTTAGTGGAGACATGTCATTAACAAGAGTACACACTTTCTCTGTGTTTCATTAGCTATGACAACAGGGCAGTGAGGCAATCAAGAAGACTTAAGAAGATAGGAGAACCTGAACATGAATTGCACACCAGATATTTGAATGATCTAAAGACCACATAAAAAATATTTGCTGTCTCCCTTGGAGCAATTGAAATATGATTTTGGTATGGGGAAAGATACTATATATTAATTTACATTCCACCTCCTTACCTAGAGGATTTGAGGTCATTTATAGAAGAATATATAACTAAAGATTGCAAGAAAGATAAATCTGATGAAAAGAGAAATGTTGGCCAATTAATGAGGTAAAACTAGGAAGATATATCACATGGAAATATAAAATGTAAGGCCTTGAATAATTATCAAAAATGGGCTGCAAATTTGGCCTGAGCTTCCCTGATCTAAGCAAAGAGGAAAACACAACCAAGGGAAGATTTTCCCTGTTCTTAAGGTAAGAACTTACCAGCCAAGCTTTTCCTGGGACTTGCTCTTTGGGAGAATTTTCTCCCAAGAACTTGACCTATGAGAGGAATTTCTCATACAAATCTCATAAAGGGAACACTGCAAGCTATAGTGAATGGTGCCTTCAACCATGCCTGCTGTGAATTCAGTAGTGAGTCTCGTTTCTTATAACATCCTGCAGTGGAAGTGGGGGCGTCACAGTAAATTATAGTCCAGTAGAAATATTTGGGTGTGGGTGGGTGGGTAGGTAAAAACGAGAGGTCAGGTATGCAGTCTTCAGATTCTCTGTCTTAACCTAGAAATAGCATGGAGATTATCCACAGGCAATTTCTATAAGTCTGCTTCACAGAACACTAGGCCCATTAGACAGATATTCAAGGGAGAAAACATTTCTGTGGTTAAGTCATTTTTGGAAGTGCTACATTCCCTTTCCCTTGGAAATTCAGACTTATGAAAGGCTCAGGAAAATCTTGCACAAAGTAGTTTAACTGTGTTTAAACTGGTATATTTCATCTTGAAACCACTTTTCACAGGATACTGGGAAGTCACATATTGCAAAACCAGCTTTCCCTGGGGAACACATTTTGGAAATGCTGATCTAGGAGAGTATGTGGCCTACGCTTCCCTTAGATAATTCTCTCTGAATATACTTCTTGCATAGATTTGGCAGTAGATACTTTGAAGTTGTATTTTGGAGAGTAACATTGCAAGTATTCTATGTTTTCCAAAAAGGCCAGCCACAAATACTTTAAAAGTCAACTGAGTAAAGTCCAGATGACCATCTTTTTATGAAAATTAACAACCACACAAAGATTCTATCTTGGGTAGGCAGGACAGAAAGCTGAGTCGGTATATGGGCAGAGTTAATAATTATAACATCAAGAATACAACCATTCCTCAAATAACTCTGCAAGATAGGTACTGTTGAGCCAGAAGGAAGAAATTATTGCCTTCTAGCTCTGGCTTTGTCTTACCATAATGTAGTTGAAGTCCTGGGTGAGGTCCAAATGGTTCTAACATTAATGTAGCTAATTCAGGATATTCCATTACTGCTGGGAAGTGGAGTCACTGCCCCACAGGAAAGAAGCAAGAAACTCTTCAGAAGTCTTAGATTCTCTTTTGCCATGGGTGACATGGGATATGGACTCACTGAAGCTCAGGCACTGATGGGTGGCTCCGAGAATTTCCGAATTCATGGTCCAAAAATATCTTTGGTTATATAAAGGCTCTCCTAGTATGACAGAAAGAAGTGAATGAAGTAAAATTATGTAGATAATTCTAATTAGTAAAATCTGCTTGCTTTAGTTATGGAGACAACTTATCAATTTCCAGGAAGTCTACAAATATATTCTTCAGATGTTTTTCCTCCTGCTGGCAAAGAGATACACATTAGCATTCACATTATGAATGACGCTTCTGGAGAGAAATCACACAACATCCAAAAGCTCCAACAGAATGCATAGGGAGTTACCATACTGCCTAGCCCAAGCCGCCACACTGTGAAGTCACTCAAGACCATGGTGGTCATTCTGGACTGGTGCAGTCTAGGGAAGGACCGAGTACCATGAAAATTTATATACTACTGTTTGAAAAGACATGAATTCTCTTTTTTTTTTTTTTCAGAAGCTTAGGATCTAAAATAATCTAAATGGAGAACTTGGAAAATAACTTCAAAATTACAGAAAATGCTAATGCTGTTAGCAAAAGAAAATCAATAGAAATAGATGTACTGTGTCTGGCTAGACTGTCAAATGATTTTCCTCACACAGCATAGGAATCCTGAGAATTTTAAAGGTCTGACAGAGGCAGAGCTGACTAAAATACAAATGATTTGTGTTGCTTTGCCTCCTAACAGTTGGATAAAACACAAGGGCGAAACAATGCAGAGAGATTGGAAAGGAACTTGGCAGTCACCAAGTACCTAATTTACATGTCAGGATTTCGAGCTGAAGTAGGCATTCTCTTCCTGCATTCCAACTCTCCCCTTCCTGCTTACTTCTGAAAATCATACATATGGACAGCAGGAACCTTTGATTAGTATTCAATCTCTGTGAGTGAACAGTAGCATTTCATATACATTTATATTCACCAAACGACACACTGGATACAAAAAGTATGTATAGTCATAAAATCACATTTTCCTCTGAGAGTTATACCACCCTGAAATTATGTATAATATGTAAAATTATTATAAGAAATAAGAACGATTCACAAATCCTGCGGTAATGATATTCCAACCATTCTCACTCAAATAGATGGAGTTCTTATTTGAGAAAATTAAAGAATCTTCTCCAGATGCTTTGAGGGACACAACACATTTCCCACTACATGCATTTCTCAAAATAGAGTGTGAAATCCATCGCAAGGCCCTTACTGTCTGGACTTCTGTAAACCCATGCGTTATGTTTAACAGGTTCTTAATCATCAAACCACCTTCATTTTCACCATTGGTCTCTTTCAGATAGGAAAGTCTACTGACCTCCTTCCCTGAAAATTTGGATCCTTATATTAGCATTCCATTCCACTTGCTGTACTTTTAGTTGGAAGGTCTAAGGCAGACAAAGCTGCTTAAATATTTTTATCACTGACTTCCTAGAAGAAGGAGGAAAAAATCTTGGCAAGAAGAAGGGAAATCAGTCTTGCAGAATATCTTGAAGAAGCCTGCGAAGGAATTCCACTGACTGTGTTCATTATCTATTGGTCCCAATACTGAGTGGAATTTTTATGTGTTATCACTGGCCAGGGTGGCCAATCCATTGGAGTTGCCTGGAGCAGCACATGACACAGTAGCACGGGGTGTACAGAGATGGGTATTTACCTTGTGCCTTCTTTGTGCCAATCTTCCAGGAGTTACTCTGTTGGCAGAATGTTGAAACTTCTGTTGTTCTTAGGAGCAAATAATTGAAACATGTTGGTTGAATTTCAAGACACCTTTTCTTCTCTTTTTCAAATAGCCCTGTGATTACAGATAGCCTTGATTCCTGTGGGATCAAGAATGTCTTAGGGATGTTGTCCATCAGCCCAAACTCCAAACTTACTATAACTCTAATTTAGAGCATTTTCAGGGCTTTGGAGTCATGTACACGTGAATTTGAACTCTAGCTCTACGTCATCCCCATAGAGTGACCTTGGACGAGTCACTTAATGTTTCTTAGCTTTTGTTCCTCTGTGGGTAAAATGGCATTAAAAGAGCAACAGTCTCAGAGTTATTGCAAGGATTAAATGAGAGACTATAATTAAACACAGATCACAGTGTCTGGCACATACTAAGTGCTCAATTTAAGACAAAATGATTATTAAACATCCATGTACATATGACCCTGCAAACTGCTGCATCATCAACTGAAGAGTAAATTATGTTTCAGTAAGTTACACATTTTGTATCATGTTTATTATGGCAGACATATATAATGCCACATTTTTTGTGTGTGTCCTCATGTCTTCCAGAAAATTTGAAACAAAAGAGGTTTTTTTTCTTAAACTGTAATGAAAACCATTGCCTTTTCCAATTGTGGTTTCCTGTGGACACCAGTTGCTCTCAAGTTGCCCTGAACTGGCCTGAAATGGTGTGTTTAGGCCAGGCTTCAGGTCTTATAGATAAATAGTAAAGCCCGTTGAACTTTACCTTGTAGCAGTGAAAGAGACAGTTCTTGGCAGGAAGTGTTCCTAGCTCTCGGAATCACTTGGTGGTAAATGCTGAGCTGAGAGGGCAGGAGTGCTGGAGGAAAGGGGCTGTGCCTCACATTAAACCGAAGGGCTGGGAGGTTCTTGGTGGGGGTAAGCGGGTGGGAATGAAGTCTGAGGCAAACATCATTAATTGGTAATAGATGGGACATTTGGGTTTAAAACTGTATTCCTTAGAACCCAAATATCCGTTTAACAGCCATCTTTTCAAAGCAATCCAATATCTATTTTTGATCCTCCAGTGATGGCAACAGGAGGCCACCAAACCCAGGTTGGGGTGATCTTAGATAAGTCACCTAAGTCTTCCGGTTCTACATTTTCTCTTCTATCATGGAAGGGGTGAACGGATCAATCTGTAACTGAGGTTCTGGAAAGCCAATTTGCCCAAAGGCTAGTGCTACATTCGTCATGGAAAACAACTTAAACATTGTAAAACATGGTAATGCTTTTTCAATGACTGTCTTAGTTTGCTGGGGCTGCAGTAATAAAGTGCCAGAGACTGGGTGACTTAATCCCAAAAATATGTTTCACAGTTCTGGAGGTTGGAAGTTGAGAACAAGGTGCCGGCAGGGTTTGTTCCTTTGGAGGCCTCTCTCCTGGGCTTGCTGACAGCTGCCTTCTTGCTATCTTCACCTGGTCTTCCTTCTGTGTGTGTCTGTGTCTTAATCTCCTCTTGTAAAGACACCAGTCGTATTGGATTGGGGCCCATCCATATGATCTACTTTTATCTTAATGACCTCTTTAAGGGCCCTATCTTCAAATATACTCACACTCTAAGGTATTGGGAGCAAGGACTTCAACACATGAATTTGAAGAGATGCAATTCAGCCCCCACCACATGAATCAAATATTTATTTCCGAATTTTATTTGTTACATAAAAAAAAAAAAGACAGACTGATTTTTATGATATATATGCCTCTGCTTACCAGCATGGTGCTGATTGCTTCCGTGTTTTTGTCTTATTCAATACTCAACAGCCCTCCCTTGAAGATAGATATTAGTATCTACCTGTTTTCAGCATAGGATACTGAGAAAACATTCATCACAAGCTGAAAGAAAATGAATGAAAGAATAAGAGTATATATTTAAAAAAATTTCAACTCTCTCAAATTCTTGTGATTTTTCTAAACTGATGTTAACTTTGAGATTTTTGTTAATTTTGTAAACCTTTCCAGTTTTACACATCTTTGTGGAGAGAAACAGAAAAAAAGTGCTGTACAATGCATGTAAATTTTCTAATGCCCACTTGACAACTTAAAAACTAAGCTCTCGTACTAATTCAAATGAATTATTTAAGAAACTTTAATTGCCCATTTCCTCTAAGGATTTCATTCCTTTTGATTGAGGAATATTCTTCATATTTGTTGAATCCCTCAGCTATGAAAGACTGCCTACAAATCTGATCACTATCAATTTGTTGAAATTTATTCTTAGAGTTTAATGGACTAAAATCTTAACAATTAAACATTGTGGATTCTTTTGCTTTATTGATTTTATGGAATATGTATACTGTTAAGTCCCCCTCTATTTAGAAATTCCTCCAGAAAGAATAGAAACATCCTTTAGTACAGTCTTATACATCATAAATTACATGTTAATCTTGAGCCTTGCAAAAACCTTGTTTTGTAGGATAAAATATTGGCTGTCTGCATATGGTATCTTGGAAACCCTGAAAAACGGTTGTCATATTAATTCCTTCACCGGTGTAGTGCATGACACTTTGTGGAGCCATTCCACATGCATTGTCATTTTGAAGACAGGTGTCCAATGAAATTATAGTCTTGTATTAGGAATCTCTGTCCTCCGAAATCTTTCAGAGAACTGAAAAATGCATAGACAAATTTTCCTACTTTGACATGTTTCTGATTTCATTTTCCTGAATCATTCCTTTGGAAATGAGTTTTGTTGTATGGAAAAACACACTTGTCCAGGAGGGCGCTATCAATAAGTGGAGACTGACTTGATATAATAAGGAAACTTGGCGGCATGCAGCTGCAATTGTAAAACATTAACTGGTAAAAGAGAGATTGTTTCAGAGTCCAATTTTCCCTCCTCCCCAACCCCCATTTAGAGTAAAATTACTTCCTCACCTCCCAATTGATAATTGCATTTCTGCCAAAGCCATTATATTTCTGTTGGTTTCCCATGAGTTTCTTCTGTCACTTTTGCCTCCTTCTCTGTCTTTGGTTACCTTAGCAGAGCTGGCCCTGGACACTGTAGCTTCCATTCTGTGAGGTTTATTGCTTTGTTCGATAATGCCAGGAATGACGTTGAGTTGAGACAAGTTCTTTTCAGATCATTAGCTGTCAGTCACCTTTCCTTCAGGCTGCTTGAATCTGTGCAGCTGCACCCAGAGGCCCAGGCAAGCCACGCCTCTGACTATGGGAGAATATTTCCACTGAATCACCCATGAAAAGACTCAGGGTTTGTCATGGATAGGCAGGTTGTCAGCAGAGTTTATTAACCTTTAAGATGTACTTAGATGAAATATTTGGGTCTGGATTGGTCATTTGACTTTTATATTTCTCACCACAATATTGAGCCTTTGAAATGTTTACATTTTAAAAAGTAGTAACAATATACTTATGCAGGTTGAGTAACCCTAATCAGAAAATTCAAAGTCTGAAACGCTTCAGAATCTGAAACTTCTTGAGCACTGACATGACACTGAAAGGAAATGCCCATTGGAGTATTTTGGATTTCAGATTTGGGGATTAAGGATGCTTAACTGGTATAATGCAAATATTCCAAAATTTTTAGACATCTCAAATCCGAAACACTTCTGGTGCCAAGCATTTCAGATGAGGGTTACTAAACCTGTAGCTACTTTTGTTGAGGAACCACTATGATGTACCAAGAACTATTTTCAGCACTACCTATATTATTATTTTATTTAATTTTCATAAAGACCTAAGAGTTAAGTTTACTCATCTGGAAAATAAACATAGTAAGACCTAACAGATGAGTAAACAAATTCTCCAGGAGTTAAATAAACTTTCCCAAAGTCACACAGTGAGTGGGAGGTGGAACAGGGCTTTGAACTCAAGTCTGGACGATCTGGGAGCCCACGTTATTCTTGACTGTGCAACCCTGTCATCTTCATAATTATAGGTAGGCATGTTTACTTGGAACCAAGCAGTTTATTTTTTTTATTTGTATGTTTTATGCTTTTTTTTTCCCCATCATTATAGACCTGGTTGGTTCTCCCTTCCTCACCAACCCCTCATGTTGCTGGAGGACATCATTGTGCCACCAGCAGCAAAGACGTGTGCCCATCCTATACTAACTACCCTCCCACTCCCCTCTTGAGGGCTGGCTGCTCTTTATCAAGAACTCTGCTTCCCAAGTAAATGTCCAAGGCATCAGGATTCCCAAGGGCAGGATCCAGCATGGTGCCTAACCTACCTGAGGTTCCTAAGTTCCTACCTAAGGAATAGGCATCACAGAAAGTATGGAGTCTTCTACCCGCAACCTCCTTCCTCTACTTCCAGCCCTTCAAAATGCTGCCCTTCTTCCTAGAAAGTGCTGGGGTGGGATGCCCATTCTCCCCCAAGTTTTCCTGGGGCACCTGGGGCCCACAGAGCTCAGGGCCTCTTGTGACTTCACAGTGGACCTTTTCTGACACTAGGGAGTACAAGGAGTGAGGTGGGAATTGGGTAAGACCTGTGTTGTTCTCTAGACAGTGGATCTGGAACTCAGCCATCCTCTAGTGTGAGAAAAGCGTGTATTAAAGGAGGGTCCACATTTTCAGAGAGAAGTCTTGGGCGGAGATTTTTTTCTTCCAGATTTTACAATTCTGTCCTCAGTCATAGCTGAGGCCCGTAGACCAGAATAGTTATAGTTGTATTCTGCACTTGTAGCTAGTGAACAGTAGCCAGTCAGAAAAAAGTATCAATGTTCTGCCAACTTCTGGTGTTTGTGAAATTTTGCCAGAAGCAAAACAGGATAAAAAATAATAAACAGACCTCCTCCCTGGCTTCTTGACTGCTATTTACATAAAGAGATTGATGAACTGACTCTGCTTGTGGGAGTGTGCAGGGAAGGGAATTTTTAAGGAGAAAAGGTTAATTTTGGGGTCCTTGGTTGCATGTGATTTGAGGTTTTCTTCACTAATTGGGTTTCCAGAGACAACCTTTACTATAGATGGTGTTGCTTCTCCATTATAAGCAGCCTAAACTATGGATAAGACAACCTGACACGTGGATTACATGCAGCTATAAAACTTCCACAGGGAAAGAAAATGAACCTTGAAAACAAAGGAATAATATGAGCCTTAAGTAGAACACTTATGTTCCCAGTAGAGGGAGAGACCTAATTTGTATGGCAAGCTTGGGAAATCTGGGTACGGGAGGCCTGGGTTCTCGAGCACGTTTGTCCTAACATGGTAGTCATCGATATTTTTATAACCTCTCATGCCTCAGTTTTTGAATCTATGAAATGGGAATACTATTAGCTCCTACTATTCTGTAATATAATTGAGGAAAAAGTAATCAATGTGAAATCAATTCAAATGGAAGGTGTGGTGCTCAGTTCTGGAGTGCCTGAGGGATGCTGGCATCTGTTAGGGGTCACTAAACTCGCCTGCACACAGGTGCCATATAAAGCCAGACCCAGCTCTTTGCTGTCCTCAGTTGCACCAAAATGTAACTATATTTGCTTCTCTTCCTTGAATAATAATTCATACCACTCCTCAAGGATATGGGAATAATGTGCCACTCTGTGGTGTTTTGTTTTGTTTTTTTTTTTGTTTTGTTTTAGACCGGGTCTCACTCTGTTGCCCAGGCTAGAGTGCAATGGCGTGATCTCAGCTCACCGCAACCTCTGCCTCTCAGGTTCAAGCAACTCTCCTGCCTTAGCCTCCCAAGTAGCTTGGATTACATGCACCTGCCACCATGCCCAGCTAATTTTTTGTATTTTTAGTACGGACAGGTTTTCACCAGATTGGCCAGGCTGGTCTCGAACTCCTGACCTTAGATGATCCACCCACCTCGGCCTCCCAAAGTGCGGGGATTTCAGGTGTGAACCACTGTGTCCAGCCTTGTTTTGTTTTTATTCGGTTCACAAACGGGCAACACCTACTTGAATAATTCTCAGCTTCACTTTAAATATTCTTTTTATGTATTTGATGCACTGTGAGCGAATGTATATAATTAATTAGGGTCATTTCAAACTCTAGTTTTCCCTCTTATTTTTCTTTCTTCTCATTTTTCACCTTCATTCTGAGGTGTCAAGAATTATACTTTGTATTTTTACTCAGCTTATAAATATTATTTCACCTTTAATAATTTCCCATCAGCAGGAGGAAAATAAAACCTTTTAAAGTGAAAGGTACTGTGTCATAGACTGAGGGACTCTGACAAGTCCAAGTGTCATAAGTCATAGCTTTCAAAGTTATGAATTTCCAAATGTCAATTGGGCTTACTGCCTAAGGCCGTGATTTTGTGTGGCTGGCTATTCCTGGGCAGAAGAGCCTGGTGTGGGTGTCTAGCTGGAGGCTTCCAAGTACTTATTGTGGTCTTAGCGGGCTGTCTGACTCTGAAGAGACTTAAGGACCCCAATGTCACACCGCCCACATTGTCTGATGAGGGATGCCTGGTGTTCCCCTGCCATCCTACCTAGCACAGCCTAAGCTGGAAAGTCTTAGGAAAGTAGGGTGAAAGTTGCCGGAAACACACACTGTATAAGCATATTCCTTAATGTGTTTGAGTTCTGTTTGATAGTTTTGATATCAGTATTATTTTGTTTGCTTTAAATATTTGAGTATGCTGATGATGGTAGTTTTTAGGGAAAAGGGTAGTTACTAAGCTGATACTTATGTGAAAGTCTTCAAAAATTGGTAAACACCCTACCCATTTGGTCATTATTTGGAAAGTCTGGGTATCCTGACTTTTTTTTATCTTCTGAGTGGAGCTTGAGGGGAATGTGAATGAGGAAAGAAGGCACTTATGTGGCAGAGGAGTACCCAGCTCATGGAATGGCTTGTCAAAATTTTTTGCTCCAACAAAAACTTAGACTCTACATTGACTTCTTCCTTACACAAGAAGGTGAGACTAATTTCTCGTGCCTCCAAACTTCCTGGCAGCCTTTGGTTTAGCAGAACACATTTATAGCTGGCTCTGCTCAGTGAACAACCACTTAAATAAATTACCGTGTTTTGTGATTGATGCTAACAATCTGACATGGAGTTATTAAGATTTCAGATCCTTGATTTATCAGAGAAAGAATCTTTCAGATGTTTCTTTTGTTTGGCTCTGAGAAGCTGTACATTTTCTGAAACTTGTAGTTGTAGAGGCCATGTTCATTGCTCTAAAGCATGGCTTTGGCATTAGCTGGACCTACGTTCAAATCTTAGTTCCAGCACTGATGCGCTGTGTGACCTTGGGTAAGTTCCAGGAACTCTATAAGCCTATTTCCTCGTCTAGAATGGGAATAATAATAATAACAACACTTCTGCCTACAGTTGTTTTAAGAATGAAGTGTTCTCACACCTGCAAAGTGCTTATCACAGAGCCCGGCTCTTACTCAGGGCTCAATGTGTGTTACTTTAAAGGGAAAACAAAAAAGGATATTAACCATCAGCAGCACGGCCAGTTCTGCTATGGATGAACTACTTATGGGGAAGACGAAAATACCCGAGCTTAGATAAATACATAAAGTAGAAGCTAAAGAACAGCCACAATCCTAGTGGATCTGAAATGAGTGTTTAAAGTATCCTCAGAGGAAGAAAAAGTATGACAAGGGCAGCTTAGAAACTGCAATATTAGCAGGGAGTTTTCTGATCAAATGTATTTACCTTTGAAAGCAGATAGCTATCGAACTCTTGGTATGATAGATAATATGTTTTGTCCTTAAATAAATGAGACCAACCCCCAGAAGTCCAGTATATGAACTTCATCTCTGGCATGAAGTTGACAGAAGCGTGTCTAACCTTCGATAATGCCTACTCTTAATATTTCAAGTCCAACTTCCCAAAATGAAGCACAGAATCTTTCAGACATTTGCCTTAACAGTACAGTTAACTGGAAACTGATAATACATGGTCCCAACTCCTCTCATAAGATGTGGTAAGATAAGCCCAGAAGAAGCCTGGGACAGCACCCTTCACCCCACCCTCTAGTTTGCAGCCTCCTCCACAGCTGAGAGGGAAAGAGACGGCCCAGCAGCAGAGACAACATATCTTCCATGGCCAGAATCCCCTCAGCTTCTCGTCAAAGACAGCCTTTTAAGTCTTCTGATCTAACTACGTTTTGCCAAACTCAAAACATTGGATCTTGAATTTGTTGTAACCCCACTGGCTTACAGAAAATGAAATGCATTTATTGTCTTTCTATTTCTGTAAGGGGGAACCTAGTCTTTCATTCACTCACTCGCTCACTCACAAGATTGTTTGTAAAATAACTACTCTGTGTCAGGTGCTCTCAGGTCCTTGGGATATAACAACGCATTCAAATACAATCACACCAGAGTTTGATGGGCGGACGTTAAACAGGCTCTGAGGAATGTCATAGGTGCGGGGATGGACATCTGTGTGGGGAGAGTGGAGGCACAATGGAAGGTTTCAGTTCTCATGATAGCTGTTGGGTTGTTGTTGTTGTTGTTGTTTTAAGGTTTATTGTTCCATTGCTTCAGCTTCTATCCCTTGGTCAGAAAGTGTCCATGCCTGTCTTTACTGGGAGATTGAGGGAGGATTTCTTGTTAGCTGTCTGGGGAATCATGAGGTTATGACTTCATCAGTTTTTGCCCTTTTATGTGTCTTCCTTCGAATTTGAATAGGTGGTCCAGTCTGGGAACAGGGAACCCTCTCCCTTTTGTGAAAGTGTACTGTCCTTGAAAAACCAGGGCCCACCCTCTACGGAGAGTTTAGCTGTGTGCTGACACTGCTGCACTCGAGTTTGTGTTCCACCTGGAAGGATTATGATAAGATAGTGGTAAATTTCTCATGAATTCAACTTTAGTAACATAGCAGTAACTTATCACAAATATTTAAGAGAGACTACATTTCAGAAACAGAGACCACTTTTTCTGCATCAGCTCTTCTATTGGAGAACCTAGCCTAGTCAATATCTCAACAAATATTTGTTCAAAGCCGATTGTGTGCAAGATCTTTTCTGGGATTGCGTATGAAGCAAAAATTATATAAAACATGATCACTGCCTTCAAGGAGATTATAAGTAAGTGTGATAAGACATATAAACTGTCATAAATATTGACAATTCAAGGGAGCGTATGGCTTAGTGACTGACAGGCTATCAAAACAGGCACTTGGAAGTATGTGTAGGCAACAGAGTGGTAAGGTAAAGAGGGGAGACCACTGGGCCTGAGCCATGGGAAGAAGCTGTGTTTCCACCAGGCAAAATCGCAGAGTTGTCCTAAGCAGGGCAACAGAATGAGTGGAAAAGTATGACTTGAGCAATTAAGAATGTAGTCCAAATTCAGTGACATGTGGAGGTTATAGGAAATACAGATGATAAGGTTGGCAAAAAAGTTTGAGGCCAGACTGCAGTGAATTTGAAATTTATTTGATAGGTAATAGGGAGCTCCTGAGGGCTTTTAAGTAGAGCAGAAATAGGATAAAAAGAGCAGCCTAGAAAGATGAATAGATAAACATGGGTTTGAAGTGGCCAGACTGAATGTAAAGAGGTAGTCATCGTGGTTGAGCATGTGTTTTGTGCAGGCCCTGCCTAAACATGATCAATAATTATGTCATATAATCCTCAGAAGAGGAAGTACCATTGATGTTCCCATTTTAAAGATTAAGAAATGAAAACCCAGAGAGGTTAAAGTCACTTGTTCCAGTTAAACCCAAATAACTAGCGGAGCCAGGAGGTGAACCCAAGGCTGTCTATTGCTGTCTGTGTTCTGCCACAGCTCCAGGCTTCTCCTTAGAGTGGTTGTTGCTTCTGCTGGTGCTGCAGTTACAGTGACTACTCAGAAAAATACCATGAGGGATGAGGATCTTAACTATGGTGATAAAGAAATTATAAATACAAGAGATAGCTCCATAACTTTTCAGGATGGACAATGTTTATATGCCTTATAAAATTTTTATGTTTACAATTCCTAATGTATCTCTTCATGTTCTCTTCCCACTCCCCATGATAAGAACCCATTAATTTGAATTTATTACTGTACCTTCTGCTTGAGATTTTTATTCTACTTCAAGACACCTCTTCAGTGATTTGTGTCATCAGTAATTCTTACTCAGTAAAGTCTGGGTCACCTTACAACAGAAATTTCACTGGAGCCATATACATTTTCTTCCTGCTTTTGGCATGACTAAAAAATGTATTGAAAAGGGATAAATACAATAAACTATGAACATTAAATGAATTTAATATGAGTGGCAAGGAGATTTGAATTTTAAACTGCTAACATTATAGTTAGCTTGAACTATTTCATATTTTATAATTCTTAGAGTAAAATTTGCCCAAATACAACATAATTTAGTGCCTGATTTTAGAAATGTGAATAAACCAAAACACTAGTTAAATTGGTACACGTTGTCTGAAATAGCTGTAAACCCCAAGATTAATTTGTAAAGAAACTCAATAAACAAATGTCCCTATAGGACACCTGTTCATATTGTTTACACCAAATTCCTAAGTGGTCTGTCAGCATCTTAGCAAGAAGGAGATTTTCAAATGTGAACTCTTCCAGAAGTAAAGATGTTTAAATATTTAATGAAGTAGGAAATAGCACATATTTGCCTCAGGCAGCTGCCCCACTGATACTGAATAAAAAATACTCATAGAGTATTTTATAAGAGCTATTAATATAGAGTTTAACTTCTCCACCTGAATTGTAGTTCAGATTCTGAATCTAGCTGCAGGTTAAATCTAAATTAAATGAGATGAGTAAGGAAGCTTCAGGAAACAGAGTTTGTGTGCTTCAAGGAGGAAGAAGCCACCTCGGAGAACTGGCTTACTCTGAAAATGCGCAAATGATCCTGAATGATCTCTGTGCTCATTAGCACCCCTGCACACATTCTGCTATTCTCTCAGCACACTCTAGTCTCTTGACTCCTGTTTGGAAAGCAATGTTTCACTATTTCCCTCAAATCCAGGCCACTTTTATTTCTCTTCATCAAGACGGGTTGTCTCTAGGGGTCAAGATGGGCAGAGGTTATGTTGAGTCAGCAAAGACTCTCTGCTTGGCAGGTCATGGTCACACCCATTCCCGTAACTTCTCCCAGCATGCAAGAAGTAGAGGTCACTGCCCAGCCTCTGAGTCAATGCCAGGTTGTTCTCTAGAATAGGCTGCTTCTGACCCAGTAACCAGCTCTGGAAGTTTCCAGGCTTCTCAAAGGAGCCTTCTTCTTTGAAGGCTCCCACTTAGTGTTCTTGTCCCATATTTATATGTCAATGCAATTCTCTCTTTCCTGCTGATCAAGCCATTCTGTTCATGGGTGGCATGGAAGAGGTCATAACCTCTGCAACCCTTCTATGTGTCAAGAAAGACCTCTAGACTCTGCTGATGAAATATGTGACCCTAATCGCCTCTCCATGCCAATGGCAGACTCATTCCCTGGCTGTTTCTGACATTACCACCAGCTGAGCTAAACCAACAGGACCCAAGTTCCTCAGGGAGCACATTGTTTGGGCAATTAGTGGTTGAGCTCCATGGAAGTGTGATCCATGACTGTTGCTATGTAACAAACTGTCCCAAACTTAGTGGTATTAAACAACCATGTTATTATGCTCATGGATTCTGTGGGTCAGGAGTTTGGAAAAGACACGGTGGAAATGGCTTGTCTCTGTTCTTTGATGACAGTGACATAGGCTGGCAAGACCTGCGGGCTATGCCTGGCTCAGTGACTGGGCTCCGGGAACATCCGAAGCCTTGGGAACTTGCATGATTGGCAGTGGATGCTGCCTCTCGGTCAGGACCTCAGTGAGACTGGCAGCTGGTGCATCTACATATGTCCATGTGGTTGCCCAGGCTTCCTTCTTCCCCACATGGAGACTGCATCCCAAGAGTGAGCAAGGCAAGGTGTGTGACTTTTTACGATCTAGTCTTGGAAGTTGCCTCTTCACTTTTTCTGTATTCTATTAGTCAACATAGCCATAAAGGTCTGCTCAGGTTCAAGAAGAGCAGACCCATTCATTATTCAACGGGAGGAGTGTCAAAGAATTTGTAGATTAAAAAAATATATGTTTGACACATTCAGTAATGCTGGGTTCCTGTCATTTTTTCTGGCATGTGGCTGGCACCTAACTGATTCATTTGACTGAATGCTCCAACTAGAATCGTCACGCAGTGTTCTTTTGTCCCCAACATGAAGAGAGTGCCCGGGTGACATTCCATGTATGCCAGCTGCATTGCACTAATTCTTTGGTTGTGACTGTGTGAATAGTTGCAGGCATCATTCTGTGCAGTTTCAAATACATTAGGCTCATTTAAGCCCCTACAAACCCTGTGAAACAGGAAAGAAGAACATACTCCTACTCCCTTCCCAAGATTAAAACAGAATCCAGAATCTCTAAGCAAGGCCAATTGCTACTCAACTTTATCCCGAACCTGGTTTTTCACCAAAAGTTCTCTCATTTCATTTATAGCTGTTTACTTTGCTGCTCCTGAATCCTTGGGGGGGGGGGTAGAATTAAAGTTTCTGGGTGATGTTTTATTAAACATTTAAAGGAGAGGGGGCTCCTTTACAGCAGAGGCTTGCAAGCAGGTGCAATTTTGCCCTCCAGGGAACATTTGGTAATATCTGGAGATACTGTTGATGATCACAACTAGGGGGTGGGTGCTGCTGGCATCTAGTGGGCAGAGGCCAGTGATGCTGCTGAACTTCCTGTAATGTACAGGATGCTCCCCCACACGAAAGAATTATGTGGCCCAAAATAGTGCCACTGTTGAGAAACGCTACTTTACAGGGGGTTTTATAATCCTTCCAATAAAACGAGGAAACTGGGGTTCAGAGAAGCTGAGTGACTTGCTTAAGATTCTACGACTAGTAAGTGATGAGCCAGAATGTAGCCTCTCATCTTGAGATCTTCAGTCTCATGTCTTTATTTCCTATGGTACTTGAGCTGGCCTTGCCACCTGCCTGTAGAGAGAGGACTTGGAGTGGGGAGTGGGTATTCTTGCTTTCCTGGAATTCTGGGCATCCACCACACCCATCTAATGAGCAGAAGTCACTGGGACGGACATTGTGCTCCTGCAGTTTTCTTTACTCATTAGGATCCAGGGGCAGGGCTTACATGAGCAGAATGAAGATTTCGGTAAGGCCTGGGTGGGAACTGGACTCTAACCTCCCAGACTGAGACTTGTAAATAACAGCTGAAAAACTAGAGTACAGGGTGTGTGTGTGTGTGTGTGTGTGTGTGTGGGTTCTGGGTGTGGTGTGGGAGGGAAGTAAGATCTTATCCCACAACAATAAGCAAACAGCTAATTACTTGTAATTTTGGAGATAATTGTTTTCTCCTCCTGCAAACATGCCAAACAGGAAATTAATTTAAACCCCAGAAAGTTCGAATCATCCGCAGATTGTCAGGAAAGAAACACTCATTATCCCCTTACAGCCCCCATCATATCTAACAGGCAGGCTGAAAAGTGCAGCTGCAGCACGGGGCTGCCACCTCTGTGCGAGGTCCCCCCACTGGCCGGTGGCTGGAGAGTAACAGGACGGAGCCTCTAGCAGAGGCAGGACCGAGGCAGGCAGACGGGGCGCAGCTTCCCATTGACACCTGATTCATGCCACCTGATGCAGAATGTCTCACTGTGAGTCATCCTTGCTGATAGACCCATTCATCACTTTGAATTCCATGTCAGTGCAAGAGCTGGCTTCATTCGGCCTTGGATAAATGAGTCTTCAGGTAATAGATGACAGTTAAAATGTCAGGCAAATGTTATCTCCAGTGAAAGACTTGGCTGTGCCCGCTTAGTCTGTTTTGCTTCTCAGCTTAAAGCAGTCTCTCTTCACTTCTAAGAGGGAGGATGAACACAATCCAGATTGTTCATTTAGATGAAGCATCTTCCTCCTCCTAACTTCTCACTGCTTGTGGGCCCGAGTTCACCAAGGAAAGCCTTCTAGGGTTGAGCAACAGAACAAAAGGAATGGGCTGCCCTGCCTTCCGAACCCAAGCAACCCGTGCATACAGTGTTTTAACTGTTCTGGAAAGAATGAAGCATTCATAAGCCCTTCCATTTTCAAGAAAAAAATTTCCTGTGACATTTTAATCCCCTTTTGTGCTGGAGAATTTTTAGAGTTTTCTCCTGCCAGTCATCTCAAATGTTTTGTATCTTTCCCTTTTAGCTGAATTGCATATTATGAGCCATGACCCACAATAAAAAATAATGCCACTGTTATTGAATGAAAGTCTCGTTCTTTGGGTTATTCTGGGCTATGGGGTCAGCATATAAATGCTGACCTCTGAAAGTCCAAAGATGTTATCTAGTTGAGGCTTATGCCGGGAGAACAAAAATGAGCTGTGAGATGAAAATGACCACCTGGGATCTCCAATTTGGTTTATGTTTCTGTGAAATAGTTTCTATAAATGATATGAGTGGGTGCCACTGCATTTTCTCTAAAAGGAGAGCTGGCTTATTTCTGAGATCTCTTGTCTGTGTATGGAATTTTTGTAGATACTCTCTATCTAAATTGGGGTTCTCAATCTCCCCACTATCAACATTTGGGGACCAGGTAATTGTTTTTTGTGGGGACTGTCCTATGCATTGTGGGATGCTAAGAGGCATCCATAGTTTTTACCTCTGGATACCAGAAGAGATCTAACCCACAAGTTGTGAAAACCAAACATGTCTCCAGACATTGCCCTGTGTTCTCAGGGGAGCAAAAATCCCTGCAGATGAGAACCATTGAGCTAAATAAAAATAAGGATCCCTAGATAGATACAAATGAATTCATTCCTTTGTTCAATATTTTAACAAATGTCTCTTAAATGTCTTCTGTGTACCAGAGTCTTCTTTGAAGATTGTAAATTGAGAGATGACTAGATCATAGTTATTGCCCTATAGGGACTTGGAGAGAAGACAGGCATGAATCTAAATAATTACACCAGGAATGCCCTCTAATGAAGATGGGAAGGACGTGGCTTAGGAGTTCAGAGGAATAAGTGTTAACTCTTCTTGAACTTATCAGATTTCCTGAAAATTCTGATTCTCCATTTATTCAGGAAGCACTTATGTTTTCAAGGGAAAAAAATCCTGTTTATTAAGATATTGCACTACAGAGAGTTTCAAAGTCAAACTTATGAATTCTTTTATGTAAATGTTTTGGTAAGGTAAATTTTGGTTTCAAATGTAGATAAAAGAAGTCGCAATATCTAGATATTAGTTGATGTACAAAACATATACATGAAAGGCTCTGAATGAATGGATTGGGTAATAGCGGTTCAAAGGGCTGAGTGAGCCCTGAGCTTGGACAGTGTCCAGGCTCTGTCTTAGGAAAGTGTCTGCCATGCTTTGAAGTCACAATTTTGAACCTTTGTTCACAGTAACAGACAAAAGTGGATGTTTACACTTCCTGGGGCTTCAGATTTGATGACCTCCCCCGTAAAATGTAGAGGGCAGTAAGATGAAACAGAAATAGACCTGCCTCCACTGTTGAAGCAGCGTTGGCAATGGCTGCCCACTGTGAGCTGCAGCGAGCACAGCTCCCAGACCACCAGCTGGAAATCCACCCCTTTGTCTTATATTGCAAATAAGTGCGAAAGATGCTATGATAAGGTTTTGAATCTATGGCAAATGTATATTTGAAATCCTTTGTATGTTTTAACTATGTGGGAGGTACTGTGATGTAATCATGAAGAACACTAGCTGGAAAGTTAGAAAGACCTGGGTTAGAACCCAGGCTCCACCAGGCCTAGATGTTTGACCATGGACCAGTTATCTAACCCCATGCTGCCTCAGGTTCTTTGTAGAAATTAGACTAATACTTCCCACCTCAAAGGATTATTATGAGGTAATTATAGGAGATATTTTAACTGTCTAATTTTTTTTTTTTTTTTTGGAGATGGAATCTCACTTTCTTACCCAGGCTGGAGTGCAGTGGCACGATCTCGGCTCACTGCAACTTCCACCTCCTGAGTTCAAGCAATTATCCTGCCTTAGCTTCCTGAGTAGCGGGTCCCTCCCATGACATGTGGGAATTATAGGAGCTACAGTTCAAGATGAGATTTGGGTAGGGATACAGCCAAACCATATTAATATGGAAGGTCATCATTGCCTAGGAAGTGGCTGCATAAATAGATATAAGTTGAGCTTTTAATTTGCTTTCAGTTCAGGTTAAATTTGGAATATTGGTAATGATTTTTAAACTCAAGCAAGCGTATTATCACTTTTTGGTGATTTCCTAGGCCCAACTGAACCGTAAACAGAGGATTCCTTTGCTCTTGATCTTTTGAGACGTAATAAGAATGCACAAACCACTTTCAGTGCTCTCTCTGCATGACAACTATGTAGATGTGATGGAGTCTGGCAATGTCAAAAGAAAGGAAGCATCCTCTACCCAGGGTTGAGATTGCATCAGATCATGGGAACTGACACCAAAGCCAGTGTGAAGTTTAAGAGTGGAGGCATTGCTGAGAGTCCCATTTTGAAGAGGTCCTTTTTATTCCTGTGCACATTCTTGCCCAATATCCTCCTTACTGATATATGCTTCTCTATTAATTTTTAATTTCTACCAAAATCTCAGAAAGAAGATACTGTCAGTCCCTATGAAAACAAGGACTGTAACAATCTCACCAGTTTGTTTCTCAAAAGATAATTTTTCTCATCCATTCCTGCATTTGTTCATTCAACATTTATTCAGCAACTGTTAGATGCTGGGCAAGACAAGATGTGGGCCCCACCCTCCAGGAGCTTCCGTTCTAGTGGGGGCAGGGGAGGAAGGGAGGGAGGTAGAGAGGTAATGATAGTACAGGACAGAAGTACAAGGGTAGGCATTAGTGCAGGATCCAAGGGGAGCTCCAGAATCCGTACTAAATGCTTAGGGAAGGCTTCCAAGATTAGGCAATGTTCCTGTTGACTTTTGAAAGAGACAGCCCAGCAAAGATAGAACAGAAAGATGTTGTTTTCCAACAGTATGGCACAACACTTGAAGAACAGAAAGACACTTATAGGAGAAAGATCTCATGTGCTGTAGTCAAGCACAGTGAGAGAGCATGGTCTGTTCTAGGAAGAGCAAATTAAGGAGAAACCTTGTTTTCTGTATGGAAGCAAAGGCCTAGATAGGTCACTGTGGCTCCAGAGTTGAGCATGCATTGCAGAATTCCATCGCACTGATCCCTGTTATCCTTCTCCAAATCAGCCTGACCATAAAAGGGTTTGTGGCTCTATTTAGTCCTTGTGTAAGAAAAACTACACATAAAGATTTAACTGAAAATAATTGCAAGAATGGTTCTCGGAAATATTCCACTACTCTGCATTTAGAAATAGCCTGAAATGTTTTGTAATCCATCCGCCTGCCTTCCAGCTAGAGAGCGTGCAAACAATACGCACTGAAAAGGCCACTCTTCTTTTTTTTTTCTTTCTTCCTAATCTCCAGCATTGACGATTGCATGGTGTCTTGTGTGTTTCTGGTCTTCATAGCCATTAAACTATTTCTAAGTTGAATCGAAATCCAATTGAAACCTGTTCTTCTTTGCTCTTCTTCTATTGAGAACACAGAACAACTGCTCTCTAGCACATCTATTTTTTTAGGAAAATGGTTATGGAAGCATTCACTCCAATCACATAATATGGGTGGGCAATTGCTTGCTTTAACTATGCCAGATAAAAGATGACCTCCAATTCTCCATGGCAACCAGAATCATTGACGATCAAGCCAGAGGAAGATGCTTTGTGTAAATTGTGTAGCTAGAAGGAGATTTGCAAATGAGGGGACTCTCACTGGCTTAACCCAAGAAGCTGATAAAAGGGAGCTGTCCATTTAAAATGCATCAGAGCCTTATCACATTCATATAAAACAAAATGACTAAATGAAGCAGCTGGAAGATTATAGTGAGTTTTAATTATCTTTTAATAGCCAAAGGGCTCTTGCCAACACATGCTGATAACCTGTCACTTGTTATGTGTCATATAATCTCCATTTATGAGTCTCAGCTGTTACAAATTGAAAATATATTTACAGTGATGATCTTTCCTTGTTAAATGCAAATTCCCAGAAATGTTCAAACTGCAAGGTATCCTCACAGCTTTGTTTCTGTTACCCTCTTGTGTGGAATTGAAAAGGCTGGTAATACTAAACAAATAATAATAACCAACCTTCTTCTTGTTCATAATTTATGACTCTCATTATGAGTATAATAATACCAATTCTTAAAAAGTAAGGGTAAAATAATTCCTGAGGCTCGGAGATTATATTTCTGAAATTGCTTTCAAATCCTTTTTTAATGGTAATCCACATTTTTTTCAAATCTGCCTGCCACCTTCTCCTCCTCTCCTTAGGTGTATCCATCTCAAATGTCTTCAGGCTCCAGGGCTCCAAGGCAGCTGTTGTGATGTCATTCATATTCCCTCTATATTCCCTAGATAGATAGGTAAAGATATAGGTATAGATATAGGTACACTTTTATATACCATGCTTGGCATTCAGTACATGTGGGATCAAATGAGAAAAAGTCTTGCAAAGTTGCTGACCCCTTCTACTTGTCTTCTTGCCTTGACCTCACTGGTATCTCATTTCTCCGCTTCTCTTGACTATTTTTACTGATGTCCTTGGTAGCAGCTCTTATTCCTCTGCCCAGCTCTATATTTCCCAAGATTTAGTTCCCATTCACGGTCTTATTACCAAATTTACATGGATAATTCCCAGATCTACATCTTCAGGTCAGACTTTGCACCTTTTTTCCAGTTCTATATGTCAAATGGCCTTAATTGAACATCTTTAATTATATAGTCATGATCTCTTCCAATCAACAAGTTAAACAACTGAATATGTTAATTTTATGTCTGAAAACTTTTCCTGTTTTGGTCAGAGCTTCATTTGCTCTGCCTATCTTCTTGATAAGAAATTTTATGTTATTTTGTAGCTTTTGTATCTGTATATAGTGAGTCTGTAAGGACTACCTTCGAGATCTGGCATAAAGATTAAATTATTCTTTATTTCCACTGCAAACATTGTGGTTCAAATACAGAAACTTGTCTATTTACTTTCAACTTTAAAAATTTAATATATAAACAAATTATACTTATTGAAATCTTCATCAGTCCTGCTCATCACCTACAGATGGGGTTAGCAGCAATGAGTCAACATTTTTGTTTCTGCCATCTTGTTTGTTAACATGCTTGTCTCGTTTAAGCTTGACTAGGAAGGGTTTTTGCAGTGATTTTGAACTGATTCTTGTTTGTTAAATGCAAAGCAGTATTCGTTCAGAATTTAAAAGCAGTTCAAAGTTCTATTAAGAAAAAAATACCCCTATGATTACCATGGAAACAAAAGCAGATGTTTCAAAAAAAATTTAAAGAGAAGAAAATGTGCTGCATTGTGGACTTGGGATAAATAGTTTGCTAGCTGCTGAACTGTCAATGTGCTGATGGGTTCTGAAGGAACAGGAGTAAATAATAGAACAAGTGAAAACTGTGGGGCCTGGGTACCTGGCGATCATTTGCAAGAGGGGAGGAAGTGAGGCGGACACAATGGCAACACTGCTGACTGTAGGGCTGGAGGAGCAGCCTCTTAGTCACCAGGGCCAGCAGGAGCCCTCTCAGGAAGGCCGAGCCAGTGAGGGTGCAGGTAATGAAATGCACATCATTGACCCAGGATCATTTCTTAGTTCCCATGCCTGTAAAAATCTGCACATCAGAGTGGTCACAGCCCAGGGCTGGTGACAGGTTCAAGGCATGTTCAGAATTTGGGATGCCACGAAGCCAAATTTGAAAATTCATTTTGAAGATGAATCCTTTGTTATTGTTGAGTGTATACTTGGCTCCTTTAGTATTTCAGTAGACTTTGTTAATGAACACATTTGGAAAGTGGTCAGATGAAGATAATCAACTTATGTATGTATATTTATGCTTTTTATACTTGATATAAAAATTGACCTGCATACATGTGCTCTTTCTTTAGTGCTTATGAAGAGTCTTATACTACCTGTAGACCATCATGATATGTGTCAGTCTGGGGAACATGAGCAGAAGGGCCAGTAATTAGTGTTAGCTCCTCAATTCAGAGTAGACAGAACTCCTGGAGGTCTCTTCCCTACAAAGTTGCAAGCAAGGGTTTGTGCCTTGGCCATGAGCCGTCCCCTCCCTGCCCTGGAGGGAGTGTGGCAGAAATGAAGTTAAGGATGGAAATCTCTTTATGCACAACCCTTGTTTGTTGGGGAGGAACAGGCATTTTGGGGCTCACTCTGTTTCAGTCTGATTTTTTTCTGTCTGTAGCAGCCTCAGTAGGTATGGCCTTTGTAGTAAGAAGAGAGGAATCATCTCTGTGAAAAAACTTACCATCAAGGCACACTGGACTATGAAAACCCTCCCTTCCCATTCACCACCACATCTACTAGGCTGGGAGAGGGTGGACAGGGGTATGGTTGATGGCAACAGGGTGTGCGGGCCCTGGAGGATGGAGTTTGGCCCAGTTGTGAGCGGTTCTCTTTAGAGAGGGTGGTGCTGGATAAATATTTTTCTTAGCTTTGATAATAATAGTGAAAGTCCCTCTCAGCATCCTAAAGGTGAGGATTTATCCGGATTTATCCATCTCTTACCATAAGCCAAGCAGAGTTGTGACACTGGGGTCCCTCTGAGTAGTATGAATGATACACACATCAGCTTACACATCTGTATGAGGCTTTCAACTTTGTTGTATTCACAGTGAAACGGGAGAGTTCCCTGGTCCCCCTCGTAGGATGTGCAACAAGGGTGTGGCTCACCTGCTCGGTCTCTGAACCTGATCAAACCTCTGAGGGGAGGGGGAGCAGACAGATGGACAGGTATAGGAGCCCAAGTGGTCATGTGTTACAGTGTGCCCTTTTAGCCCTGCTGTCCGCAGATAGTGTGAGTGTTATCCAGCTCAGTGGACCCTCTGCCTTTTCTCAAGGGCAGAGGGCCAGTGTGACAGCTTTCTGTATCCTGAGCTCTTGTCCAGCGTCCTGGAAGAATCAAGTCACACACAGACTTGAAGGATGAATGTGGGAGTTTTATTGAGTGATGGAGGTGGCTCTCAGTGGGATGGATGGGGAGCCAAAGAGGGGTTGGAGTGGGAACATGATCTTCCCTTGAAGCCTGGCCATCCAGCAGCCAAACTCGTCTCTGACCACCCCCAGCCAAACTCATCTCAGCATTCAGACATCCCTCCTCTTCTCTCTTTCTCTGCCACGTCATTCCACAGTTCGTGTGCTTGTCTCCTCACCTACTCGTCTGCTTCTGGAGCCTGGGTTTCGGGATTTATATGGGTACAGGATAGGGGGGCATGGCAGGCCAAAAGGACATGAAAACAGAAATGCTGTTCCCACTTAGGGCTGTGGGTCTTCAGGCTTGATGGTAGGGCCTTTGTCGGGGAATCACCCCCTGGTATCCAATATTTCCCTGCCTCCTGTCCATATCAACAGAATACTTTCAAATGCTAGAATATAGGCAACAGCTATGAAGGGATTGAGAGACCTAAAACAATACTCAACAAATCAGCAATAATGACAACTCAGCACAGCGACACTGTCTCACAGAGCCTGTAAAGGTGCTCACCTGTGTCACGCACACGTGTTCTCTCTCCAACACTGTTAAGCCTATTGTCCTGACTACCCCTTGGCATATCCACTCTGTTGAGGTGTAAAAATTATCCTCTTTGCCGCTGACTTGACCTCATGCTGTGCCTCTGACCTCAGTCCGCTTTGCCACCCACTCCCCCATCAGCCTAGTGTCCTATCTGCTGGGGACCAACCAGCCCACTTTGTCTGAGATTCGATGGTTTCCAGAGACATTAGGCTTTCAGTGTTAAAATGAAGATCACTCCAGACAAAGCGGGATGGCTGGTCACCCTGTGTGTGACAGACTGTGCATCCCAATAGTGCATATATTCAATTGCAGCACTAATACATTTTACAATTTGATCACCAATTGACAGCACACCTGGACAGGGTGTTCCCCCACGGTCTGTGGCAGACCTGTTGAAAAACCTTCATTTATGTTTTGTTCATTGCTCATCAAATTTGTTTCCGTTCAAGAGAGGCCTTTATTTTTATCCTGTTCAGTCTAGGCATCATCTTTAGATCGTACTATTTTGAAAGTTCAATTTCAGGTTTTGATGATATGCTTATAAATCAGAGCTACCTTTGACATGAATCAGTAGAATCAACCCCATACATGGAAGGGGGTCACCGTGGTCTCGGGGGCCACATGAAGCAGACACAGCTGTACAGCTGTCAGCAGAGGTGGCCGAGAAGGCATCCCTGCCCTCATCACTGACCAGCAGCCTTGGCCTTCACAAGGAGGTCCCTCTCACCCAGCAGTGCTGCAGCTAGAGCCCAACAGCATGCTTCATCTTATAAATACATGCTGCGGCCCTTGTTGTAGGTGGAACCTTCATTTAGTGCTCAACTTAAGTTCTGTGTGGATAACTGTGTTCTTTGAGGTAATTGTGTTTTTCCTGGATGAAGCATGTACTGCATATATTATTTCCAGGCATGTTTACGCTGTCCATTGGCTTAATATAGCTTTTAAAATGGTCTGTGTGTTAACACCTATTCTTAATTGCCAGAATTTGAACTCAAGGACAAGAATAGTGAACATCACACCACAAATCCATGTTCAAAGGAGGAATACAGCACCTGTTTTTCTACCGAGGTCTAAGAAGTCTTTTAGGAAGTCTGGCTGTCCATAGTCATTGCCTTAAGACCATAAAAACTATCCTTTTAGCAGGACTACAATGATGGTAGGCAAAGAACACACATGGTGTTCTGTAGGCATAAAGGTAGGGCTCTTTTCTGGTTCATGGAAATACCACATGATACTAGGATCTAAGTATCATGGGAAAATTGTTTGGTGGTGACCTTTTTATATGTCCCTAAAATAATCCAAAAAACGGAAAATGACTGGGTCAGATCATCTGTGACGTGGGCCCAAGGTCAGTACCTTAGGGAAGCTCGCTTGGTGGGTGATGTGCTCACTGTCTTCTTTAACCCACCAGCTCTCTAACATTCTCAGGCAAAGGCAACACATTTTCACCCTTTACAACCCTCATCATACCACCTACTGGCACTGTAAAACTTCTGCAACTTGCATCAAATCCAATTTTATTGGAAAAGTACTTCCAGATACAAATCTTGCTAAATGATTTGATGTGGGAAAAGTTAGAAAAATGTCTAAGCAAACCTTCTCCTGGATCAGTCTTCAACTGTGTGATTTCGAGCAATTCTTCCGTAATTCAAGTGAAACACACACCTGCTGGGTCAATACTATTGATAGTGACAAAATTGGTTTCCCTCTGACGGCTTCAACATTATGTTGGAAGCCCTGCATGTGTAGATCTTAAAGATTGGGATTGATAAAGTGAGAACTGTTCAAAGCTGAAACTGGTTGTTTAGTCCATTTGAAAGTATGCGGAAGGGAGGGACCTGAATACGGCCCATAGAGTGAAAATCTTCTCCGTCACTCACTGTGGTTAGAAACAAATGACAGAGGGCTGTTGTGCAGCTATTTCAGTATTGTAAATGGAACATCTAGCACTCTGTTATCACTGCTCCCAGGGCAGCCTCTTGAGGCCCTTGGGCCATCCCAGCCTCACCATGTTCTCCTCTCCATGTTGTCAAAAATAGGCAGGACGTAGGAGTGTGGCAACCAGAGAGGGATTAAAGGCAGGGAGTTCCAAATAAAGGGCAGCCTCTGAGCTATAAAAGCTGCTCACAATTTTGGATACATCATATACATAACCAGAATAAATTGAATTAGAAGATGATGATCTTTCCTTTTTAGTGCCAGAGGGCCATTTATCATGTAGGAAATATTTAATATAGTAATGATAGGAGTATCTTATTTAACGTGTGATTATTTTTATATCTATTTTATATCTTTAGCCTTTCAGGATGAATAAAGCTTATCGTTTTGATTTTCAGCCTTTACCAGAACTCTGAAGAAGTAAGGTTTTGCTAGTTTGTCTGTTTTGGAAAGGAAGGGAATTTACTTTGAAATTGTGTTCAGGATTAGGTGTTACTCATTTAATGTAAGTAGCAGCCTTACTTGACAAGCTAAATAGGGTGGTAAATCTGAGGTTTGCAGAGTAGACTTTTAAAATTCCCATCTAACATTAAAAATGTATTTCATTATAGCTTACCATCAAGGGAGGAGCTAACCCAACATATAGATATGCCCATACTTTACACAAACAGCCAATTAGACATATGTATTTTCTTTTGATGAAAAGAGAAGCTTTTGGAAATGCAAACATGTGCATCCACTTACTAAGAGTCTACCAGCCTCTTATGTGGGACTGACATAATGATGTCTTGTGCACTTCCTCTTTTAAAATACAAAAATAAATGACACTGAGACCAAAAGCTCTGCAAATTAGTGGCTATTCAGGCTTGATAACTGTACTGAATGCACATGGTTTTCTGATGATGGCCACAGCTGGGGGATGAATCATCCTAACCTGGCAGACTGTTTTAGTAAACCTTTCATTTTAATGAAGTGATTCACTTGGAAAGAGGGGCAATGCAGCGAGCATAAGGCCCAGATACTTCCTTCAGCAGCCCAAAATGGCTCAGAGCCACAGAATCTTGTCATTTGATCATCCTGGCAGCCTTGAAAGTGAAAGAATCCCAGGCGGCCTGTCAACCTCAGTGGGTCCTACCTCCTGTAGACCAGATGTTTGTGCAGCATCATCTCCCCTCATGCTCACAAAAATCCTGTGAGGTTGATGTTATGATATTTTATAAATAAAAACATGAGGCTCAGAGGAGTTAAATAACTTACAACTCAGGCATCTTAGATTCTACACTGTATGTGTTGCTGTTCCTTGATCTTATCTTGTTCTCTCTTCTTCCTCTACCTATAATGTCTCCCTTCCCTTCCCTTCCTTATCCTATTCCCATTTCTCCCATCCTTCTATGCTTTCACTTATTCAAAGCATATTGAGCTTCCACACCGTGCCATGCCCTATGATAAATGCCGGGATCCAGTAATGAACAAGACAGACTTAAGTCTTGTCCTCATACAGTTTATGATCTAGCAAACAAGAACAGATGTGTGTTCAAATAGAGACTAAGGAACATGGGAGGAGGGGCAAGACATCTGGAAGGGATGCTTCATAGGAAGATAGCAAGTGTATTGGTTGACAGACAGACTGAGAATATTTAAAGATTTCAACAGGATGGGTCAATGGGCCAAAATCACTGGTTGAAATTACACAGGAATAAATGTAAATCTGCCATTTCATATTATATAAATACAGAACTGGGACCACATGACTTCATAGGGTTCCAAGTGATGTTTGAAGCCTCAGCAATATGAAATAATGCCTTTAAAAGGATGCAGTCTTAGGCTGTATCTGTACCAGCATGGGTTCCAGAGTGAAGTTGCTTGTAATTCCATGCCACATCTGCAACTCTCTGCAGGGCTTTCTTGTTTTAAGGGAGACATTGGTTACAAGACAGTGAATACTGTTTTTGCGAGAATAAAATTCTCCAGAATTATATATTTCCCTTGGTAGAAGGTGAGAGACACACACTTAATTCTTATTTATTCCTCTCCGCTAATGAGCTTTCCTATAGGGAACTTTTGGCTTGGTAGATATGAACTAGGAGGAGATAATTGGCCCCCCAAAGTAACTGACTTTCCTTAACAATACCTAGCAATGTCTACTGCTCAGAATTTTCAGAGAATTATTTTCCAGATTTTTTTTTATTGTTGTTGCTCTTTTAGTCTGATTGAGGAAACAAAATAAGGGTGTGTAAAGCTGCTGTAAAAGAACATAATTAGTTTATGATGGGGGCTGGGCACAGTGGCTCATGCCTGTAATCCCAACACTTGGAAGGCTGAGACAGGGGGATCACTTGAGCCCGGGAGTTCAAGACCAGCCTGAGCAACGTAGTGAGACCTGATCTCTATAAAAAATCAAAAAAATTAGGCAAGCATGGTGGCAAATGCCTGTAGTCCCAGCTACCCAGGAGGCTGAGGTGGGACTATTGTTTAATCCTGGGAGGTAGAGGTTGCAGTGAGCCGAGATGGTGCCACTGCACTCTGGCCTGGGTGACACAGTAAGACCCTGTCTCTAACAAAATAAATAAATAAATAAATAAAATAACAGATAATTGGTGTATGATGGCATTAGGAAGAAACGAAAGGGAGACAGTTTGAGGAAGTGGAAAGGATACTCTCATTGGAATTAAACATGCAGATTTAAATACCAGCTATACCTGTATTAATTGATACAGACAGGTTATTTAACATTCTCTGAGGCTTAGTTTCCTTAACTGCAAAATGGTATACAAATATCTGCATTGTACGATTGTTGCCGAGATTAGAAATAATATTGGCAAATTCATGACCAAAAAGCCTGGCACATTGTAAGTGGCTAAGGAAACCTTGAGAAAAGAAATCATTCAAAGAAAGGAGGTGGAGTCAAAGACGAATTCTTGGAAGAAATGCTTTTTAGATTCATACTTAAGAAATCGTAGACATAGACTGACTGAATATTAAGAAACCCATTACAGACAGAAGAAACAGTGACAAAATGAAGAAGTAAGGTCAAGGCCTTGTGTAGATACTATCGTGTTTTCTTTTTGGTCAACTGAGTCATCATGCGTTAGTGTGTTCTCTTAGGATTGGAATTTATTGACAGCTGCTTGTGGCCAGTGATAACCTCTGTGTGTCTGTTGATTTCCCTCCTTTGAAATCCTCCTACCATTTAGGAAATGATGTTATAGTGTTCCCAACTTTTTTTTTCTCATTTTAATGTATAAAGCTAGCAGTCATTTCAATGTCGTGTAGCATGTCACCTATTTTTCATGAAACACATTTGCAATGGCTGCCTTTAAAATATAGTACTCATTTATCTTCCTTTATCAGAAATATCTGGCAAGGGGACAAGGAGTTTTGTTTTCTTTTCTCTTCTTTAGTAGAAATGATTTCCCAACTTATTAGTGAAAAGTAGCTTATTTAAAATTTATTGTTTTAAAGAAAACTAGATGATATGTTCAACTTGCCACCCTAAAATCTAAGACCAGGGAGCATCAAGCTCATTCAATAAATACAACTAACAATTTAAAATATTATGTAATTCAGGTGTTTTGGGAACACGCAAACACTGAATAAGGGAAAGGATAATGGTGACAAAGAAACAAAGTGACTGGAGAAGTGGAGGAAGAAGAAAAATCAAAATATGGGAAGCAAAAGGGGAAAGGAATGGGAGGAATACCAAAACAAAAGAAGATAAATGAAGGAGAAAAGAAAGACAAAAAACAGGGAAGAGGAATAGAGGGATGGGGGAGCAGTGTGGAGTGGGGGTCACTGTACCTAAGGCCAGAGGCCCTGCTGCTCCTTCCCCACCCATCATTCAAGTCTGGACCCCAACTGGTAGGTAACACTGGAAGCTACAGCTCACAAATCTCTTAATGCTCTCACATGCCCAGGATCGCCATAGACTTCCAGTTTTAAGTAGTGACTAAAAATTCCTTTGTTATTAAAAGTCTATTAAGTTACATTCCTTTATTCTTCCTTTTTTATCTTCTTCTTTTTTTTTAGAGAGAAGTTCTCACTCTGTCGCCCAGGCTGGAGTGCAGTGGCAGGATTATAGCTCACCACAGCTGGTTGCCACCACACCCAGCTAATTTTTTATTTTTTGTAGAAATGAGGTCTCACTATGTTGCCCAGGCTGGTCTTGAACTCCTGGACTCAAGCAATCCTCCTGTCTTGGCCTCCCAAAGTGCTAGGATTACAGGCATGAGCCACCATGCCCAGCCTTCTTCTTCTTAACGATAGCCCTGACTCATTCGAAAGTCAAGACAATAATAGAAATGTAAGTTTAAAATGTTATATGCCCATTTATTCAAAATTAATATTTTTAGCCTCATTGAGTCTTAAAGTGCAGTAATATAAGGACCCCCCAGAAGATGAGGTAAATCACCGACATGAAAAGCCCTTTGTGTCAGTGGTCCCCAACCTTGTTAGCACGTCAGAATTACCTGGCCATTCATGAAAACCTGGGGTGTCTGGGCACCTCAACTGAGAGTGGTTTGAATTGGGGTCTCAGCACCCGTTATTTTGTAAGCATCTCAGGTGATGGGAAGTTCAGCCAGTGCTGAGAATTGTGCCTTTTGGGCGATAGCAGTAGAGTGAGTGAATCACGGTTCCAGCACTTACAAGTGAGGGCCATTCATATACATATATAACTGGGATATCTATTATATAGCAAATTGAAAAGTTGTATATACAACAGATATGTAATATATTTGATATTGTACTTGATATTATATTTGGTGTCTGTTATATATACAGCAAATTGCAAAAATATATGACAGAAATATATGTTATATCTAATATAACATATATTAGGCACCCTGAAACATGTTATGAAAAGACTAGCTCCAAAAAATGAGAGGGCAGGCCGGGCGCGGTGGCTCACGCCTGTAATCCCAGCACTTTGGGAGGCCGAGGCGGGCAGATCACGAGGTCAGGAGATCGAGACCATCCTGGCTAACACAGTGAAACCCCGTCTCTACTAAAAAATACAAAAAATTAGCCGGGCGTGGTGGCGGGCGCCTGTAGTCCCAGCTACTCGGGAGGCTGAGGCAAGAGAATGGCGTGAACCCGGGAGGTGGAGCTTGCAGTGAGCCGAGATCGCACCACTGCACTCCAGCCTGGGCGACAGAGCGAGACTCCGTCTCAAAAAAAAAAAAAAAAAAAAAAAAAAAAAAAAAAAAATGAGAGGGCACTGGTCATATGGAGCAGTTGTCCTGGCGACGGTGGCGATGGTGTTGCAGAGACCTCATGTTGAATTCGTGTCTGCTTGTCCATCATCTGACAACGGTGCTCATCACGTTGCCCCCATCGCCTGCTGAATTGAGTACTAAGTCCCCACTCAGAGTGTCCCTCCATTCTGACTCTCTGCCGCCTGGTATCTTGGCTCCAGACAAACCAAGCCACACTTTCTCTTCTGGACTTTTTTCCAGCCATTTTATTTATTTATTTATTTATTTATTTATTTATTTATTTATTTTTATTTATTTATCCGAGACAGAGTCTCACTCTGTCACCCAGGCTGGAGTGCAGTGGCGTGATCTTGGCTCACTGCAACCTCCGCCTCCAGGGTTCAAGCCATTCTCCTGCCTCAGCCTTCCAAGTAGCTAGGACTACAGGCATGTGTCACCACACTCTGCTAATTTTTGTATTTTTAGTAGAGATGGGGTTTCACCATGTTGGCCAGGCTGGTCTCGAACTCCTGACCTCAGGCGATCCACCTGCCTCGGCCTCCCAAAGTGCTGGGATTACAGGCATGAGCCACCACACCCAGCCCAGCCATTCCTTTAAACTGGACCAATCTAGAACTCTCTCCATAACCACACCCTTGTCACTGTCTTTTGAAATTTTATCCATCCTTCAAGGTCTTCTTCCAAGAAGCAATCTTAATTCTCTTGCCAACAGATAATTCTTTTTGCTTTTGAAATCCCACTGCATAGTGTTTTATTCTCTCCTCTCTCTCTTAGTTTTTGTTTTTGTTTTATGGTCATCAATATTTTTATTATTTTATTTGTCTAATAAGCTGAGTGAAGGTTTAGAATATCTTCTATATCTTTGGATCCTTGTTGGATCTACCTAGCACAGTGTTTTGCACAGAAAGTGCTCAACAAATATTTATTCAATAGAATTAATAAAATTTTTAAAAAGATGTTGATAGGGGTATGAAACCCATTGAAATATGAAACTTAAATTTAAGCAGGTGTGATTGTTGAAACAAATGGCTGGTTTTAGAAGATGCTTGTCTGTTCCTAGACATACAGACTTAGACAAAGATACAGCCCTGAGAAGCTCAGGTGGACTAGAGATGTGTGTGTGCCTGTCTGGGGTACATTAGGTGCATAGAAAGTGAATGAATAGGTAACGTTCTAGCCAACCCTGACTTAATGATGGTAGCGCTTTCCTCTTTTGTGAAGCAACACAGCCACTTATTCATCTTAAGTCACTTCTCCTTACCTCTCTTTGATGCGCATGTCTTAAATTATAACCCTGGGATTTATTATCTTTTGCTTCAAGAGACAGACAAAGCATTTATGTCTATGAACACAGTGCAGCTGCCCTTCTACCCACACACTAAAAAATGAATTAAAAAATTGCCAGGCTTGAGCTTATTCATTACAATGTTTCTCTGGATAACAGGCCCACCCCATCCCTTCCTGCACCCTTCAAATATCCTTACTTGTACAGTGAATAAAATGTAATTTTATTGTCCTTAGGCTATATCATTCTTCTGCTCACAGTAACCATGGGCATGCATTTAAAAGTAGAATCTGGCCTCTTGAGTTTACCAGTTAATTTAATCAACTCCCTATAAATTACTTTACAAAAAAGGTTGGGGGAGAATGAAAGAAAAGAAAATCTATTTTAGAAACAAAAATGTATCTGTGCAGCTTTGTTTTCTCATGGAAGACAAAGGCTCTTTCCAATAGGACAGAATGACAGTTCCACTTATCTTGGCTGCACAGAAATTAGATCAGTAACATATTTTCTGTTGAAGAAGAAACCTTATCTTAGTGGCTCCATTTCAGAATCAATCATCTGCATTTCAGTCCTGCCCCTTCTCACAAGCAGGGAACATTATATAATTTGTATGTTTCAATTAGTTTGCCATAAAAAATGAGTAGCTCAAGGGCATTAGTTTATTACTGGTATCCAGCCATGTTCTCTTTTGCTAAATGACATTCTGAAAGCCTCCATTCTGAGCATAATCACCTTAGGGTACCCACAGAATGTGGCCCCAAATGATTCAATTACAGCTAGAAGTTGTTCTCTTCCCAAAGCACGAGTCTTTTGCATTCACAGGATATTTTTTCTTTCATAAACATTCCTGCGAGAATGTAAGTGCAGATGAAGATTGTGTTCTGTCTTCTTCTTGTCTTTTTTCTGTTTACTCTGATTTTATAAAATGCAGTGTCATGTCTTAGGACAAATTATCCTCAGTTTGCAAGCAAGTGAGTTTATAAATTATTTTATTCAAATGAGAAAATTTTCCGCTAGAACCAATAGTAAAGGATGGTGAGTTTCCTGCTGACCCACAGTGACATATTTAACTCACAGTGAAACTCAGCTCTGCGGTTTTAATAGTTTCCTTTTATTTCTAAGAGCAAGGGAGCCTATGTTTCTAATAATTGGACATGTCTGGAACTGTCCCTGACATTTGACAGTTTTTTCCTCCTTGCCAGTGTTAAGGAGATTCTTTCTTCCTCACTTCAGAGACAGCTTAATGTGTTGTATTTGGATGTAGGGATGTGTCAGTTACCTATTGCTACATGACAACCCAATCCAAATTTAATGGCTGAAAACAACAGTCATTTATTGGTTCACAGTTCTGTATGTTGGCAATGTGGGCAGGGCTCAGCTGTTGAGTTCTTCTGCTGGTTTCTCCTTTCTTGTGCAGTTACAATTCATTGGCAACTTGATGGAGTTTTGTGGCCTAATAGTGTCTCCCTCAGATGCCTCGTGGTTGGTTTCAGCTGTCAGCTTGGCCTTTCTCTACATGTGGTCTCTTATCCCCAAGGAGGCTAGCCTGGGCTTCTTGTCTCAGAGTTCCAAGAGGGTAAGCATAAAAGCTGAAAGACCTCTTCAGCCCTAGGCTCATAAGTTGCACATCACTTCTGCTTGATTTGTTGGGCAAAACAAGTGGCATGGCCAAACCCAGATTTGAGGGCTCTTCTTGATAAGAGGAGCAGCAAGGCTAAATTTCAAAGAGATACAGGGATGTGAGGAATTATCGCAGCAGTAGTCTGTGTAAAAAGTCTGCTAGAGGACTGGTGGGGTGAGTGGTGAGAGGTGACAGGTGGTGAAAGGAGTGAGAGGGTGACTGATAACTTTGAAGTTCAGAGGACCTGGATTCCAGTGTCACTTTACTATTTCCCAGTAATGTGACTTTGGAAAAATTATTAACCTATCCAAGCTTTAGTTTCCTATCTCTTGAGGCTAATTCCTCATCCACAGAGAACTTACTAACTCTCCTCCTTCACCTCCCACATCCTGATTTTCAGTTTTCATGGTATCGGCATTCCCAGATGAAGGTACAAGTTGACCATCCCTAATCCAAAACTCCAAAATCTGAAATGCTCCAGTGAGCATTTCCTTTGAGCATCATGTTGGCATTCAAAATCTTTCAGATTTTTGAGCATTTTGGATAATGCAAATATTAAAAAAAAAAAAAAAAAAAAAAGAGCCAGAATCTGAAACACTTCTGGTTCCAAGCATTTCAGGTAAGGGATACTCAACCTCTATTCCCATCCAAATAAGTGCCCAAGTTAGAGACCTGGAAGCCAAACACTCCCTTACTCTCATCTCACTCTTAGCCATTGGTTCTTGCTTTCCACCTTTAAACCAGTGCTTAAATACCTTACAAGTGCCAGACCTGGGCTTAACAGGTAAACGAGGCTGACATAGTTCCAAGGAACTTGCACTCCACTGATAATGAGAATCTCCAAGTTCTATGAAGGAAACAAAATGTTGTGAGAAACAGTAAGGGCCCGGGGACCCTGTTTTTGCCCACCCATCTCCACCGCTCCCCGCTGAGTCCAGGACACCATTATCCCTGGCCTGTCACAAGTGTCTCAGCCACACGGATTCTCTGTCCTTTATGGTTCATCCTTCACACTGTTGCTAGAGGTATCATTTCCGAGAAAAAAAATTAATTCCATACTTGAAAATCCCTATGACCCATAGGATTAAAATCTGAACTCCTTAAGGTGGCATAAGAGGCCCTTCACTCTTGGCTGTGGTGTAGCCCTTCCCACACCCAGGTACTCTTCACCCTGAGGAACTACACTCCTCACAGGTTGTGGGATTGGTCATACACTGGCAGGAATCTGTGCCTTCCCTATAGGAAAGTCTTTACTCTGAAATGCCTCTCTTTGATGCCTACCATTCCCCCTTCCACACTCCAACATTTCTATTTACTTTTGTACTTTAGAGCTTTAGAACATGTAAGTGCTCAATAAATGTTGAATGAATGTTTGTGGTATTTAAAGGAGGGGTAGCTGAGTATGGTTGTGTCCACCAAAGAGTACCATGAGGAAGAAGAGGAGGTACACTGTGCTATGGAGTGGGCGCTAGGGATGGAATGAGAGGGTCTTCCTTGGCAAAACAGCAATAGAGTAGGAATAGGAATTCCTGTAGCCACATCATCCAGGAAGGAGAGTTGTGACGGAGAGGTGTTTTCTGAGGCTGAATACATGCTTGCAGGAGCCAGCAGTTTGGAAAAGACTGGGACTGTTTTTGTTGTACAGTGAGAAGTAATATATACCTGCTAACTTAGAGGAATTACTAGGAAGCTCTAAGAACAGAAAAACAGACAAAGACACACCAGCTAAGCCTCCAAATATATCAGACTCAATACATAGTAAAGAAAAGGTGTTTTGAAAATAGTTTTAACCATAAAACTATTAACTCCATACTTTTTTTTATTTTTTTTTATTTTTTATTTTTTTTAGTATTTATTGATCATTCTTGGGTGTTTCTCAGAGAGGGGGATTTGGCAGGGTCATAGGACAATAGTGGAGGGAAGGTCAGCAGATAAACATGTGAACAAAAGTCTGGTTTTCCTAGGCAGAGGGCCCTGCCACCTTCCACAGTGTTTGTGTCCCTGGGTACTTGAGATTAGGGAGTGGTGATGACTCTTAACGAGTATGCTGCCTTCAAGCATCTGTTTAACAAAGCACATCTTGCACCGCCCTTAATCCATTTAACCCTTAGTGGACACAGCACATGTTTCAGAGAGCACGGGGTTGGGGGTAAGGTTATAGATTAACAGCATCCCAAGGCAGAAGAATTTTTCTTAGTACAGAACAAAATGGAGTCTCCTATGTCTACTTCTTTCTACACAGACATAGTAACAATCTGATCTCTCTTTCTTTTCCCCACATTGCCCCCTTTTCTATTTGACAAAACCGCTGTCGTCATCATGGCCCGTTCTCAATGAGCTGTTGGGTACACCTCCCAGATGGGGTGGCAGCCAGGCAGAGGGGCTCCTCACTTCCCAGACGGGGCAGCCGGGCAGAGGCACTCCTCACCTCCCAGACGGGGTGGCGGCCGGGCAGAGGCTGCAATCTTGGCACTTTGGGAGGCCAAGGCAGGCGGCTGGGAGGTGGAGGTTGTAGTGAGCCGAGATCAGGCCACTGCACTCCAGCCTGGGCAACATTGATCACTGAGTGAGCGAGACTCCGTCTGCAATCCCGACACCTCGGGAGGCCGAGGCTGGCAGATCACTCGCGGTCAGGAGCTGGAGACCAGCCCGGCCAACACTGCGAAACCCCGTCTCCACCAAAAAATACGAAAACCAGTCTGGCGTGGCGGCGCGCGCCTGCAATCCCAGGCATTCGGCAGGCTGAGGCAGGAGAATCAGGCAGGGAGGTTGCAGTGAGTCGAGATGGCGGCAGTATGGTCCAGCCTCGGCTGGGCATCAGAGGGAGACCGTGCAAAGGAGAGGGAGAGGGAGAGGGAGAGGGGGAGGAGGAGGGGGAGGAGGGGGAAGGGGAGGGGGAGGGGGAGGGAGAGGGAGAGAGACTTTTTAATTAAATTTTATTTTCCATTTATACATACATGACTGAAATTGCCTAGAAAAATACCTTTGATTCAGAACTAAAACTGCTTTATCATAGCTTTTGTTGTAGTTTAACATTAATAAAAATGCAGTTTTTATTAATACAAAAACTGCGTTAATAACAATTACAGTTTTATTCTATTGTGTTGAATACCCAAGTTATTTCTTAGCTAGATTTTAAACATTCACTAGGTTCCTTTTACTCATTCCATTGTTTCTATCTTTATTGACCTCCATTAGTGCTAAGAATTAACTTAGATCTACTTTCTATGAATAGAGGTCTGTTTTGACACTTAATAGATTGTAGAAATCAATGGCCCTGAAATAGTTTACAAAACAATTTCATATCCGTAAGCTCATGAAATCCTCACAACAAATTCAGAAATATGACAGAACACAGTTTACTCATTTATAATACAATCTTAATAATGGCACCCTACACAAGATATCCAACTTGGGAAGTGATAAATGAAAGTATCTCTGTTTGCAGATGACATGATCTTATATGTAGAAAACAATAAAGACTCCACCAAAAAATGGTTAGAACTAATAAGCAAATTCAGCAAAGCTGCATGATACAAAACCAACATGGGAACATCAGTTGCATTGCTATACCTGAACAATTATCAATCTGAAAATGAAATTAAGAAAACAATACTACTTATAGTACTATCAAAAGGAAATAAGGATACTTAAGGATAAACTTAAGGATCCTTAAGGATAAAATACTTAAGGATAAACTTAAGGATCCTTAAGGATAAAATACTTAAGGATAAACTTAAGGATCCTTAAGGATAAAATACTTAAGGATAAACTTAGGGATCCTTAAGGATAAAATACTTGAGGATAAACTTAACCAAAGAGGCAAAAGACTTGTACATTGAAAACTGCAGACATTGCTGAAAGAAATTAAAGATACGAGTAAATGGAAGGACATCTCATACCATGGATTAGAAGACAAGATTGTTAAAATGTTTATACTACTCAAAGTGATCTAGAGATCCAGTGCAATACCTATCAAAATCCCAATGGGATTTTTTTATTTTGCAGAAGTAGAAAAAATTCTAAAATGGATGTGGGATCTCAAAGGATCCTGAATAGCCAAAACAATCTTGAAAAAGAAGGACAAAGTTGGAGGCTTCATACTTCCTGATTTCAAACATATTACTAAGCTTCAGTAATCAAAACAGTATGTTACCGGCATGAAGACAGACATATGGAACAATAGAACAGAATAGAGAGCCAAGGAACAAATCCTCGTGTATACAGTCAGATGATCTTCAATGAGCTCATCAAGACTACATAATGAGAAAATGACAGTCTCCTCAATAAATGGGAAAACTGGATATTTACATACCAGTGAATGAAGTTGGATCCTTGCCTTATGCCACATATAAAAATAACTCAAAATGGATAAAATAGCTGAATGTAAGACCTGAAAACTATAAAATTTCTGGAAGGAAACAGGAGAAAAGCTTAATGACATTGGATTTGCAAAAATTTATTTGATATGACATGCAAAACACAGGCAGCAAAGCAAAAATAGACAAATGGGACTACATCAAACTTAAAAACTTCTGCACAGCAAAGGAAACTGTCAAGATTGAAAAAGCAACCTATGAAATGGAAGAAAATATATGCAAACCATACATCAGATAAATGGTTAATATCTAGAATATATAAGAACTTCTACAACTTAACAACAACAATGCAAACAAATTGCGTGATTTAAAAACATGGGCAAAAGACTTGAATAGATATTTCTTCAAAGAAGATATACAAATGGCCAAGAAGTATATGAAAAGATGCTTGGTATCACTAATTATCAGGAAAATGCAAATAAAAACCACAATGAGATATCACCTCATATTCATAGGGGTGGTCATTACCAAAAACAAACAAACAAACAACAAAATAAGAAGTCTTGGCAATGATGTGGAGAAATTGGAACACTTGTGTATTGTTGATGGGAATAAAAAACAGTGCAGCTGCTATGGAAAACAGAATGGAGGTTCCTAAAAAAGATTATAAATAGAATTGTCATATAATCCAGCAATTCTACTTCTTAGTATATCTCTAAGAGGATTAAAGCCAAGAGCTCAAACAGATTTGCACCCCAAGTTCATTGTTGTGTTAGTCACACTAGCCAAGAGGTAAAAGCAACCTAAATGTCCATTGATGATGAGTGAAAGCATGAAGAAAATGTGCTATATACATAAAGTGGAATACTATTTAGCCTTAAAAAAGAAGGAAATCTTGTTATATGCTACAACGTGTGTGAGCCTTGAGGTCATTATGCTAAGTGAAATAAGCCAATCACAAAAAGACAAATTCGACATGATTCCACTTCCATGAGGTATCCAAAGAAGTCAAACTCATAGTCACAGAAAGTAGAATGATGACAGTCAGTGGCTGGGGGGAGGGGGAAATGGGGAGGTTGTTGCTTAATTGATATAGAATTTCAGTTTTGCAAGATGAAAAAGATGTGGAGACCCACTACAAAACATGTACATAGAAAAAACACTAATGTGTTACCTCTTAACACATTAAGAAGTTATTTTTTATCACTTAAAAATGGTTAAGATGGTAAATTTTATGTTGTGTTTTTTTACCACAATAAAAAAACATGCTACCTCATGGGGATATCATAGGATTACAGAGATAATGTATATAAAGCACTTGACTCATTATATGCACTTCCACATTAGCTATTATTATTGCTACAAATTAATCAACTCAAGACTAAGGATGATAAGTGACTTTCTCAAGGTTCCACAACTACTAAATGGCAGCATTGGACCATCAAGTCAGGTTTTCTCACTCTAGAGCTCATAGATTTTCTACTGTTCCTTGCTTCCTAAAACTGAAACTTTCTTTCATATGGCAAAAATTTACACCCTGGGATCCCCAACCAAAATTTCAAAATCACTAGTCTGTTTCTTACTAAACATACATATAAAATAGATGATCTACTTTTAAGTCTATGCTGCTTTTCTAATGTAAACTTTTTTATCACTCACTTTACCTTTTGGGGGATATATATTCATTTTCCCCAAATCTTTCACCTTATTTGACCCCATCCTTATTCCAGTCTCTTGGGCAGCCATTCTTAGTCCATTATAGTGCCTTAGGACAAGCAGATGTTTAGGTTTTAACTATTAAATAAATCTTTAGTCTTGAAATCTGGTTTTGCCATTGAAACTAGCCAGGGAGTTGGACCAACAAAAAAAAACCCAAGTGAGTGAGGATTATGTCTGTTGTGTTCAATGTTGAATTCTCAGGGCTTTATGTGGTGCTGTATTAATGGATGAGTAAGTAAAAGAAAGGTAAGTGCTATCTGAAAGAGAGTCTTAGATTATCTGAGCTGGAAAGTAATCCAAGGTCACCTGTAACTACTCAGTAGAAGAGCTAGTCTCAAAACATATTTCTACTTAATACTATCCCACTCATTAAGTGATACTGATCAGTTACTCTGTGTCATTTACATAAGATGTGTTCTTGAAAGACATAATTTTGTCGATCTCTTTTTATGAAGACACTAATGAAACATTTCTTCAGACAGTGATGAAACAGTTCTTTGAATCTAACATACTCTTGGTTTTTGTCACCAGGTAAAATGTTTCATTTGATTCTAAGCCATAAAGACTCTTTTCAACCCAATTGGTATAGTTTAAAGGCAAAAATCATTTCAAAGGAAATATGGTGTTTCTCAGAGCATCAGTAGAGATTGTGCCAAGCTTTTCCTTAAAATTTTTTGGAAGCGTAGTCAAATGGGTGTAGGGGATGGTGGTGGGGGGGGAGATGGGAAGTTTTTAATCAAGGGATCACACTGATGAGTGGTATGATCCAGAAATGTCTTTTCTAGCACCAAAGTTAGGATTAACTGGAGAAGCAAGATGCTGGAGGCAGGAAGACCAGAAAAATAGTTCATTGCAATAGTTCATGTGGGAAGTGAGACTACTGCAAAACAGGTCAATGGCAGAAACAAAAAGGAGGAATAAGATGTTATAAATTGAGGCTCGTTTACATTCTTGAAGGCAGGGCCCAAGTCTTACACCTGCAGCACTAACACAATGCCTTCTTGCTGGCAGGGACTCAATTTATAGATGTTTTATGAATTTATGAACTGATTGAAAGTGAGGCCAAGGAAAAACGGGGATTACAACATGACTTCATTATTTAATTTTTTTTCCTAGTTAAGGAAGAGTGGTGGCTCCTTTAAGAAGTTAGAAATCTGGAACTAGGACTTTGAAAGAGGACAAGAGTGAAGTTCCAGGAGAGGGGCTGAGTGCAGAAAGAGATTAGGATATGACTAGGAGAAAGCTGAATTCCTTGACATGGACGAGATTGTAGAGGGCTGGTTTAGGAAGAAAAGAGAAAAAGTTAATGTGTAGATCTTTGGGGAAAGTACATGTAGAAGAAGAGGAAGAAAGAAGAAAATTGAGCAGTGAAAACCAAAAGTAATTCCATAAGGGTATATATCCTAGGGAAGAAAGAATTTCAGGAAGGAATCAGTGGTCAAAAACTATCAAACTCTGAAGAAGAGATTGAAATGTTTAAGAGAAAGGAATGAATTTATACCAACTGCAGAAGATGGCCGTAATTTAATTTCTAAAAGTAATACATTCAGTAATGCAACAACATTGAAGAAAGCTATTGTGAGCCAGAGTGGTTGTAATGCACTGTCCTCACTGTCCTCAAGGGATTGAGGACCAGTTGATTCCTGCTGTCACCTCAAGATCAAGCCTTGAAGCCATCCCAGCATCAGAGGACTCAAGATAATAAAGATTGCTCTTCCCCTGTATCCACATAGATGCACTTTCCTGACCGGCTTCCTTATGCTCAGCATTAGACCACCATATTGCTAAGGAAACAGGGGGATGCCAAGGAAGACTGTTGCTGAAAGCTTCTGATTTAGCACTCCAAAGTTTGGAAATCTTTGCATATGTACAAAGGCTTAAGAGGATTAACCAGGATGAAAAACTGAGGTCTGCTATTCAGCACAGGAGATTTTCCTCAAAATCTCTAACACTCACGCAGCCATGGGTTTCCACCGAACCCAGGGAACTCCTCGCACCTCGTCCTTCCTTATTCCTCTCCACAGAAACACTAACAAGGCATTTGAGGAGGGTCCTGCTTGCTACCAAGTCAGAAGAGAATGCAAATCAGATTCCTGCCAAAGATTTTGGATCATGCCTTACTGGCCAGCCATAAATTCTGTCTTCTGAAAGGAATGATATGATTCATTCTCAGCAATCTGAAGCATTCAATAATAGAGTGATTCAATCTTCAAAAATCAAAAGGCACTTCAGGTTCCCCAAAATGCCAAAGAGAAAGCACAAATTACTCACGATTTGTAATAAAAACAGTACGTTTTCATAATTTTAAGAGGCTAGAATGAGCTTTAAGAGAGCAAGATATATGCATTATGTATTTATGTAAACTGATTTGGGGGGTGGATTTTTTGCCCCCAGTTGGGTCATTTCTGTACCTTCTCATTCAGACTGTGAGATTAGCCTGATGTTCATTTACCAACGGAACATCCACCTGCCCAAGCACACCTGCTGCTCTTAGGACATAAGCTGCTAATGCAATGTTTCTTAAATGTGCACATGCATTAGAATCACCTGGAGGCCTGGCCAAAGCACAGATCACTGTGCCCCACCCACAGAGTTTCTGATTTAGGAAGTCTGGAGGGGACCCAAGAATTTACATTTGGAGCAATTTCTCATGTCAGAGGTTTCCAGACTTCCTTGGCTCCTGGTGTCCTCAAGGCCTCAGTAGATTTTGCACAGTGCCCTTCGACAGGGCTACCAGACTTTTCTGATAACTCTGTTTCTAGGCCAAAAGAAATACCTAACAGTTGCATTTATTAAGTACATAGACCGAAACACCTGGAGAAGTATTTATGTCCTAACAACTTGGCAGCTATTTTTAAAAACACCCTTAAATTGAAAGAAAAATAATATTTTATTTCATTAATAATAACCACAATTACTTAATAATGAGATGTCTGCACTGGCTGGACACTGCACAGTTTCTCAAACCTGGGAATCAGATGGGCTATTGCCAGCCTTATTTTCTGTTCCACATTGATTTTCACATAGCACCTGCTTTTTATCACAGCATCTGCCAAAAATCCAGCTAGATATGGCCTCATGGAAAGGAATGTTGTTGACAGGACCTCATGTTGAAAGCAGGAACTACTTTGGACTAGTAGTTTGCTCAGTGTCTGACAGATGTCCAGTGTTGCTTGTGAGCCTCTCAAGAATTTAAAAAATATCCCAAGCCTCCTCTGTGAGTTTGCTACAGTGCCCCAGAGTGCCCTGGTGCACATTTGGGGAACTGGGGACTCAAGCATTCCTGATGCTCGTTTGAAGACGCCACTTTGAAAACCACTGTACTAATGGCTTCAAGAGACCAGAGGAAGGAGTTTTCTGAACATTTTTACATTTTCTGTGATAATACATAAGATCCTTAAAATATTGAACAGGAAGAAATGCAGATAAAAACATACAAATTCACCACTAATGACTTTTTATTTCTATAGCAGAAGAACTGGATATGGAAGAAATCAGAGAAGGAATAAAGATATCAGAAGGAGTTGTATGCCATCATTGTTATGAACAGTTTACAAAGCAATTTTTTATAACCTTTTAAAGTCATAACGAATTAAACCTGGCAATCCCAGTGAGCTAGATAACAATTATTTTCCATGCTTTACACACAGGAAACTGATATATAAGATTAGGTGACTTGCCTCAGGCCAAAGAGAGGTAGATTTGTTGGAGGCAGAATGCTAAAATCACAGTATTTTTGCTTTCATCAAAAAAAGTTATAAGAAACTGGACTATCATTTCATAACATTAAAAAAGTCCCTCAAACTTCATAGTTAATTTTCACGAAAATCATGTAAGGTGGATGAACATTGAGTAGCACCATTTTACTAATGAGAACTCCATGGCCAGTTGTGGCCTTGTGCAAGGGGAATGTCAGTGAAGCATTTGAGAGAGCCCATGAGTGGAAGAGAGCAGATGGCATGATGAGTGTGAAGACACAGAGTTACAGGAAGAGGAAGGCTGGTGGTTACCTTTGAAAATAGCTGGGACTCTGTTCCTGTATCCTCAGGAGCATTTTCTCAAAAGAACAAAATTCAAAGTCACTTGAGGACAAAGGGGCAGAAAACTCAGCTTATGACCAGAAAAGCGGGTACCAGTCAGTAGTTCTCCATCTCGAGGGGTAGATGTTCTGCATCTGTTTGATGAACTCATTACTTCATTGGGGGCTGGAACCAAGAGGTTCAAGAGGGTCTATTCAGACACAGCCAGCCTGGCATATTTTTCTATTTGTACCTATGCTTATAAGCCACATATGTACACAGATATGATCATACATATCTTTGGCTCATCCACAGTGCCTGGGACAGTGAGGGCCTGGTGCATTTGATGCAGGATTTTTCTTGGCCCCTTCAACAGACTCATAGAAGGGGCACCCCACCTATTTGGTCTGCCATGCTCAACCCCTTGCAGGAGGGAGCACATGAGCAAGCAAGTGCAAGATCCGGCTGGCTTCTCCGGCTGCTGACACAGGAGCAACTTCTGTGCAGGGCCTGCACCCAGACCAGGTGTGTCACCTTGAGGGGAATGCAGCAACACCCAGGTAAGGATGACTGCAACCCTAAAGCCCCAGAGGGGGTGTTACAGTGCTCCTTTAGTTCTGCCATCTGCAGACTTGTATTAACAGCTCAGTTGGCCCCTTGCCTCATCGTGTGGGGTGGCTGCTCTGCCAACAAGGGCAAAGGGCTGGTGTTACAGCCTTTCTGGGTACCCGCACTTGACGGGTCCTGAGCTCTTGTCCAGCATCCAAGACGAAGGAGATCATGTGAACAACTGAAGGATGGTGAAGGCAGAGAATTTTTATTGAGCGCTGAAAATGGCTCTGGGTGGAGAGGAGAACTGGAGAAGGGACAGGAAGGGCAGGTTGTGTTCCCTGAAGTCAGGTTGTCCCTCTCCCTGCAGTCAGGCTGTCGTCTCCTCTGATGACTGAGTCTGGGGTCTTTATAAGCACAGGATGGGGAGTGCATACTGATTGGTTTGTGAGTATGCAAAAAAGGTTAAAGCGAAGATACCACTCAAAGGTGGGCCTGACAGTGTAGAAAACCAATTAGGAAAGGGTAGGTATATGTAAAATAGATGAAGGGTGGGGATCCATCAAAGGAAAGCACACCAAACAGGAAGACAAGTTCTCAATCCAATCCGAGGATTTAACTTGTAGCTTGACTTTCAGGCTTTAAACTCTCTTTGGCTTGGAGTTGGGGTTTCACCCAGTACCTGCCCCTATCTGCTGAGGCATTTGGCTGCCTCCTTTCGCTATCACATTGAGCAGTGCTTGATATGTTACTGAAGTGCCAGGGGTTTGGTCTAGGTCTTGCTGTTCTCAGCACAGAATGTCAATCACTGAGACAACAAGTATTGCCAGAGAAGAAGGCTTTAATCAGGTGCTGCAGCCCAGGAGAATGGGAGATTTAGTCTCAAATCCATCTCAGTAATGGACTAAAATCGGGAGGTTTATACAGGAAAACAGGGAATTAGGGAGGAACAAGGAAGCAATCATGATGAATGAGGGGTCTTGTATCTCATTGTCTGGATGTAGTGATTGAGTGAGTTTCATTCCCTTGCGTGAGGGTTGATTTCCTGAGGAAGGCACTCAGAATAGACAAGTGTAAGTTTCTAGTTTTAATTCAGAGGGTCAATTTCTATGTTTATTCAAAAACACGCAAATATCATTTCTATAGGACAATTGGGCTGGTTTCAGATACACGTCGTCAAAGTTTTTGGAGCATGACTGCAAGATTCTGGAGGAGAAGAGAAGAGATGAGAGATTATAAATTGAGTGACTGTTTTCACCTGTCCTGGGATATATAAGATTTAATACACTAACCAGTGATCTAGATGAGTAAACAGAGTACAGTAGTCAGTCCCTCTGTATCTGAGGGTTCTTCCCCACTTGTGAGTCAACAAATCCCAGATAAAAATATTTGAAAAAAAATTAAAAATAAAAGAATAACCATACAACAATAAAAAAATTTAAATACAAGAATTATTTACATAGCTTATTTATTTATTTATTTATTTTTGAAGACAGAGTCTTGCTCTGTCACCAAGGCTGGAGTGCAGTGGCGTGATCTTGGCTCACTGCAACCTCCACCTCCCGGGTTCAAGTGATCCTCGTGCTTCAGCCTACTAAGTAGCTGGGATTACAGGCACACACCACCATGCCCAACTAATTTTTGTATTTTTAGTATAGACAGGGTTTCACCATGTTGGCCAGGCTGGTCTCGAACTCCTGACCTAAGGTGATCCACCCATCTTGGCCTCCCAAAGTGCTTGGATTACAGGCATGAGCCACCATGCCTGGCCTATTTACATAGCATTTACATTGAAGCAAGTATTGCATGTAATCTAAAGATGATTTAAAATATATGGGGGATGTGCTCGGTTACATGCAAATACTATGCCATTTTATATCAGGGACTTGGGCATCTACAGATTTTAGAATGGGTGAGGGGAGCCTGGAACCAATCCCCTGTGGATACCAAGGGATGACCCTATATACTAAAATGACACTGAATCATGAAGCTGTTAAAATCTTTAAAGTTTCAGGTAAACCTCAGTCATCTGGAAAAGTTATGGGAATGCCCCGGACCTGCAGTCAGAAACAGAGACTGCAGTTTGTGCCCCAGCTTTCTCCCTGCTGGCCATGTGACCAAGGCCATTCTTTAACAGTTAGTTTTCTAAGATGTGGGTCTAAATAGAGCTCCAAAGTGAGATGGTAAATGTGAACGTATGCCACAAGTTTTTATTATGTTCCCTTCAACTCAAGATGATGCGCATGGCCCAAACCACAACTCCCCCAAATCTGCCCCTCCTCCAGTCCCTCATTCATAATGTAGGGTTCTCTAATGCCCTAGCCTGCAGGGCAGTGAGGCCAGCCTGAGTAAGCCCTCATGTGTGTTATAGGAGTCCCAGGACTACGAAGCACCAGAGCTCATACCCAGTCTAAAGAAAGCCACTCAGCCACCACCCATGTGCCAGGCCTGAGCCTCGTCTCCCTGGTGCCTTGTGCAATGTGTGGCACAGTGAGAGCCTGGCCCTGCTGTCCTGAAAATCTTCACCCTGTCCAGGGCCTTATGCACCGATGGCTGCCAAGTCAGCAGCTTGAGGGCCTGACCAGCCCCTCATCTCCACTCCCAGCCCATTGCCATTGAGACTGTCTTCACTGTGTCTCACCCTTGAGATAAATTTGAAGTTACAACTGTCCTTTATCACTCACTCAGGCAACTGAGGAGTGTCCTGAGATGCAGAACTTTAAGTTTTAAAACTGGGATGGTAGGTCATCCTATATATAGCCCAACTTAAACTCTATCTCCCTCTAAGCTAGTGTCCCAATCTCTCCAGTTGGAAATAAGTATTATTTTCTCTCTTCTTTATATGCCCACAACATTCTGACTATGCCCGTATCTTGGCACTTCGCAGGTATTAGAGTTCTTTCCCAAGTGTTTCTGCTTCCTTCACCAGGTTCTTAGCATCTTGCAGTTATGGTTCTTCCATCCTCCTCAGTGCCTCGCTGGCACTTTGCACATCAGGGGTACTTAAGAGTACTTTGCATAAACTGAACAAATTAATCATTCAAACATAAAATGAGTAAAGACCGACCTTACGTGTCATAATGGACTAAGTAAACAGTGTTTTAGAAGAGATAATGTGATTCTCAGATGAATCAACATGAGGATAACAGGAAATAGGCTGAGATTTCAGCAAAAGAGAATTCTTGTGCATCAGAAAGCAGCCCTTGACCGGAAAGGGTGATGAAAAAAAGTGGATATAGCTTACAAAAGAAGATGATGAAAGCTCCACTCTCAAAATCGTTCAGCAGTGTCCCAGCATTCATGAATGTTTGCTTAAAATGAAGATTTTTCTGAAATAAAGGGCTGGGCAAAGTAATGTTGGAGGCAGTGTTCAGGCAGGCCGCCTCCAGGAAACCCAGGGTGCCAGGATGAGTATTCTCCCTATTTCTACCAGAGCAGCCACGCCTCTTCTTTCTAACCAAGGTAGGATGTGCATGTACCGGCTTTTTCCTGTCCAAGTTGTGACTGTTTAGGTTTAGAAGTCAAGAGCGTGACAGTAAAACTAACTAGCTGCAGATGATGATCTTATGTTGCAGCTGAATACTTTTCCAATACAAGATTTATCTGGGGACATAAGACGCAGTGAATTACCATTTGCCATGGTCTTCACTGGAGAACGATGGCTACAATCTCCTTCTTCCCCATGTGGACTGACCATCTGCTCCCAATAATTGCAAATTCGCTTCCAGGCCTCATAAAGTCTCCCTGTGTTCTTGCTTGTCTTTGAAATGCCTCAGGCAACTGCTCTTCTCTCCAATGGAGCAGCCACAACAGCTGTGGGATTCACTAGGGTTTGTCTCTGCTCCATTTCTGGCAGCAGGCAACCACCACTAAGCCACTCTCCAAAAAAGCCTGCAAATTGTAAACCCATTAAGGTTTAACTCCTGGGTGACAACAAAGAGAGCTGCCTTTGAATGTGAGCTCTGTGTGCCTCACTGAGGCTTCTGGCACAGGGGCTTGTCCTCAGGGCCAGGGTGATGCGTAGGGAAAGTTACAAGCTTCTGAGGGAATATTTTCACAGGTTTTCCAAACAAAGGGTTCTTTCTTCCAACCCCATACAACTCTCTTCTGATTGCTAATTAACCAAAGCTAGTGAAAAACAAGCCATTTCTGTAAATAGACTAGAAGTAGTGTGTGTGTGTGGTGTGTGTGCACGCGTGCACTCGCGTGTCCATGCCTGGCATGGGTGATGTGACTTTTAATATTTTTCATCTTTGTTTGTGTTTGTTCAAGCAGACTGTGAAATGAATGAAAGTCTGTTTTGAGTTCGACAAGAGATAAAGGGATGTTACAGGGCATCTTGTCCTTCTGGTAATTTTTCCAGTGCTCACGCAGTCTTGCAGTTGTCCTGGCAAATCAAATATGTTAAGTGTTTTGCTTTAAGTTGCCTTCTTTCCTCTTAAGTTGAGAGTTACCACAGTCTTCACCATAGGGTCGGTTTTGGTCTGTGTCATCTCAGTGTTCTGGCCGTATCTCAACTGTCTTCCCCTGTTTACTTCCATGGAGTCGCTATTTAGGAAGTCCCTTTTCAGCCCATCTGCCTTGAATCACTGCATTGTTTACTTCCCCACCAAGGAGTTTTCCCTCCGTTGGTTGCATGCCTTTTAGATTGAGTATGCATTTGAAGATCTAGAAGCCCATACAGGCTGCTGGCAATTTTTATTCAGGCTGCTTCACCACTTGGTGCAGTCTTCCACCTAGTCAAAGCCTGCCAGAGTCTGCTGGCCTTTTGGAATGGTTGCTGAAGTCTTCAAAACCCTACTTCTTTTAACTTTGCTTTTGTGGTTACATATGAGTAGTTTCATAAGTTTTGCAATTTGGTTATCTTGGAGTTTTGAAACAATGTTGCATTTTGATTATTTTATCCACAATTATGATACTTACTGTGAGCTTACGTACCAATTAGATCCTTGTCTTACTCGTGTCTAATCAATATTTCTTATTTGTTTTAATTCTGGCCTTTTTGGTTATCAGACTACGTGATGGGGGAAAAAAGCTCTTCACAGGCCTCTAGTGGACATGTAGTGGAACTGCAGAAATCTTGTATTCAAGGGTGTAAAACTGTGGTGTGACCCATGTCCGAATTAGCAATCACAAACATGTTATTCACTTAGTATTTAATTTAAAGATAAATAGTATGCTTGGAAGCAAGGAAGATAGGGATACTGGTGGAATCAAACTCTTGGTTGACTAACCACAGAATATGACCAGGTTGTCCACTGTCGCCTGTTGTCCTCTGAACTGAGTTTCTTTCACTAAGGAGTCCACACAGTCTCTGTTTTATAACAGGAGCTCAATTTTAACTTCCAAAAAAAAAAAACCTGTAAATGAACTGTACTCTTAATTCATTTTTTATCAATGATTTTTATGAAGAATGCCTGATATTTTAATAGATTCATAGTTTAAATAAGAAACAATCAGTATAAATGTTTCTTCTCAAAAGAGTTGAAAATAATATGTCTCTATAAAGAAATACATGGGGGAGTAATGTGGTCCAGAGGCAACCTCAGCCTTCGCCAGAGGCTGCAATCCACCAGAATCCACTGGGGCTCCCTCCCAGCCTTCAGTGATTTTCCATGAGCACTCCATGTACTCTTCATGCTTCTGTGCCGTGCTTTTATGTTGCCTTTGCCTGAAATAACTCCTCCCTTCCACCACTTCCCCACCTGGCAAAATTCTTCATATCTTTACAAATCCAAGTCAAATGTTCTTTTTTATTTGCATCTCCCTTCCCCCACCACACAAGTTAAAAACTGCTCTGCGTTGTTTCATTTTACTATCGCACATTCAATCTATCATTATGTTCATTTGTAAAGGGCCTGTCTCTTTCTGTTGATGGGCTTTGAGCTTCTCACATGTTGTTAGGATGGTGTTGTGCTTTGCAGTATTCTCCTCATCACTTTAACCTCAGTACCTAACACAGCTCCTGGCATCTAGTAAAGACTTTTTCAATTAACTGATACTCCTTATGGTGCTTGTCCTAGGAAAAAATGGGAGTGAGGGAAGTGTGCCTCATTTTGTCTTTGGTATCTAGGTTTGCATCCAGCATCTTGCCTCCCTGTTGTTCCCCCTCCATAGTCATGTCCAAGTTAAAGTGGTCCTAGTACCCTAAATTACCTTTTTCAGGGTATTTGGAGTATAAACCTTATCTCAAATTTAAAATGAAATGCTTTGCCCTAGTGTTAAACAAGAACAGGAATTTCAAGCAATTAGGCTGATGAGAGAGTAGTTTGGGGGAATGGAATGCCTAGCTCTAAATATAGAGTTAATGACTGTCTCTTTTCCCTAAGAATTGGACTAGCTTCACTATTTGTAGAGGAAGCTTCCATGCCTCCTTTTAGATTTAACTTACAAAGTATTTTCAAGGTATTGATATGGAAAGTAGTTCTGGAACAAATTAGGTATCTGTTTAAATCCACATAGGGTTGAACTACCTGGGATCGTATTTTAACTATCTATGAGGACAGTGAGATTCTGATGAGTCCGTCACTGCCAGCAGACCTTGAACTAAGATAGAAAAGACTAACGAAGGAACTTTAAGGGAATGGCTTTATGGCTAGAGGTCTGATGTTACTTCACATTAGAGGGCTGAGCAAAGCTCGCAGGTTGTAGATGAGACCAATTCAAAGCAACTGGTCACTGAGGCATTTTGTTATGGCCATTTAAAGGTTAGGAATGAAGTTTGCTTTGCTGAAAACACTCTGTTTGGTTTTGCTTAATTTTCTCTGGGGCAGAGGTTCTTAATCTGGTGACTTCTCTTTAAAACTTCAGAAATTATAAGAACAAATGAATATACATATGCCATATGTTTAATGGAGAGAAATGTGTTAAGATCCCTAAAAATCTTTAAAAACAGTTAAGAAGTACTGTTTTAAGAGAAAGATAGATGTTTTATAGTACGAGTCAAGTTAATAGACTTTTTACCTAAACATCGCTTGGACTAGCCTGAATATTACATTTTCATATATTGTCTAATTGTCTGTTTATGAAATGTTCTTATCTGAATAATAGAAGTAAATTTGAGGCCGGGCGTGGTGGCCCATGCCTGTAATCCCAGCACTTTGGGAGGTCGAGGTGGGCAGATCACCTGAGATCAGGAGTTCAAGACCAGCCTGGCCAACGTGGTGAAACCCTGTCTCTACTAAAAATAAAAACATTAGCCAGGCGTGGCGGTGCGTGACTATAATCCCAGGTACTCAGGAGGCCAAGGCAGGAGAATCGCTTGAACTCAGGAGGTGGAGGTTGCAGTGAACCAAGATCGTGCCACTGAACTCCAGCCTGGGCGACAAAACAATATTCATCTAAAAAAAAAAAAAAAAGAACGAAATTTGAAAGCTATTGTTCAAGTATCCTAACACTTATGGCAATAGCTGGCAGTAGACTTTTACTAAAGACTTCCTGTACTTTTATGAGGCAAAAATGAAGGAATGATTAGTTAGGGCAAAAGAACAACTTATTTATAAAAGAATGAAAAAGCACAAATAAAGTTTGTCTCTAAGAAGAAACTGCTTGGAGCTTGCATTAGTTTGCTCAGGCTTCCATAACAAAATGCCATAGACTGAGTGGCTTAAACAACAGAAATTTGTTTTCTCACAATTCTGGAGGATGGAAGTCTGATATCAGTGTGCCAGCATGGTTGGGTTCTGGTGAGGGCTCTATCCCTGGCTTGCAGATGGCTGCCTTCTTGCTGTGTCCTCACATGGTGGAGGGAGGGCAAGCTCTCTGATGTCTCTTCTTATAAGGACTTAACTAACCCCATCATGAGGGCCCTACCTCATCTAACCCTAATTACCTCCAAAAGATCCCATCTTTAAGGATGCAGTCACACTGGGGATTAAGGCTTTAACATATGAATTTGAGGAGGAGACACACTTCAGTCCATATCAGAGCTTAACCCATTTGGTGCAAGTGTTACTTCAGTTATGTAGTTTTCTAAATTTGTAATTAAATGTTACCACTAGAAGAAAATCACATATTAATACGAAGAGTTGTTTTTTTTTTAATTAAGGAAAAGATTTAAAGAGCACAAAGCAGTATTTTAGGAAAAATAAAAAGTATATCAAAGATCATTGTGCCAAGGAAATGAGAAAGCTAGGTGTTTAATACCTCTACGTTTATGATACAGTGATACTTCGCTTATCCAAAATTCTGCTCTGTGGTAGCATGAGCTATACAGAAAAGACCTAAAAACAAGCAGCATAAATATTATGTACCAAAGCTCTTCTGTTTTATTCATAGGACGGTTCCTGGCATCTTTACAACTTGGTTTATTTACTCTTACTTTACACATAATCCTAACAAGCTTTGTTTCTAGGACTTTAGAGAATTAAAAAATAAAAGTTAGAAGGAAGAGGGGGACTGCAGATGTACAGATGGTGGCCAGAAGTGGTGACTGACTTGTTGATAGCAATAGAGGAGAAGAAAATAACTGTAAAAAACCAATCTGGCTCAAAGACCCTGCACAGCTGCCTGAGGTCAGGAATGGCCCTATTTCCCATGTATTTCCCAGTTTCTGGCATAGCACTTGGTATATGTTTGTTGAATGAATGAATGTTTTATTTGGTACCAGGAACATCACAGTACAGTGTCTGATATTCATAATGTTGATCTTCAGTGATTAAGAATATATTAAATTATTTATGTATATTCCATTTAGAAAGAAAGAAATATATCTATTTTTAAAATATTGTGATCCAAAAAAGTTATTTTTTTTAAGTTCAGATATTCTAATGTTATATTTGTAGGTACACACACACACACAAAATCCTGTTATCCTGAAATACCTCATTCCTGAAAAGAATGGGATGATGTAGGCAACTGTCCAACTGCTGAATCAAAGGTCAGGTAAGCCACATATCTACACAGTGGAGAAGACTTGGTTATGCTTAGAAAAGCATAGTTATGAGAGGAAAATGTACAAAGATGGTGATGTTTTACATCTCATTTGTGTTCTAGTCAATATTGCTGATGTTGTTTTCTGAAGGAACAGAGACCCATTCAAACCGGCTGAAGTACTAATGGTGGATGTAGTAGTCAATTAGCTATTGACAAAATATTCTAATGTAACTCTTTTTGGCATGTGGTGAGATTATATTTCCTCTTTGATATGAGGCATGGCTATGTGACTAGCTCTGGCTGCTGAAATTTGAGTAGAAGTGACATGAGTCACATCTAGGTAGAAGCTTTAAAAGCCAGTGTGTGACTGCTATGTTTCCTTCCTGTAACTGTGGTGAGACTGTTGAGATGAAGTCTCCAGCACCCTGTGTCCTTGAGGGAGTAATATGGGCTGAGCCCCACTGCCAACCCTTAGTGGCCACAAAGAGTGATAAGTACACTTGTGTTGTGTGAAGCTGCTGAGACTTGGGAGCTATTTGTTACTGAAGCATAATTTAGACTATCCTGACTAATACAGACTTTATTGTAAAGATACAGTACTATTCCCCAAATCTAAGACTAGGAAAGAAAATACAGCTGGAGCTTGTGGCAACTGAAATGAAATCCTAAAAAGATGAGAGCATTATCTCCATCCTATGGCTACCTGGTGTTTCCTACCTTTGTTTCTCTCCACAAGTTGTGTATTACTCTTAACTAGTCAAGCTGCTTTCTCACCCTGCACATTATCAAGTGTAACTGCTCTCTTTTCTCCCTACCAGGGATTCAAACTGTTTTGGGTCAGCCAATTCAGGTTCCCCAGAGTAGGAATCTATTGGCTCAATCAAGCCTGTATTAGGGCCTCTTGGATCAGGTGTCCTCCCCTACTGTAATCAACTGTGGTCATCACTCAGCAAACCTGTGATCTAGGGAATTCCTAAAGCCAGGGAGAATAATGGTTAATATTTAGTGATCATTTAATATGTAGTAGGCACTGTTCTAAGTGCTTACATGTGTGAACTTATTTGCTCTGGCAACCACCATATGACATAAATATTATTATTATTATTCTCATTTTATAAATGTATAAACTGAAGCACAAAGAAACTAAGTAAATTGCTCAGGGCATACTTACAAGAGCAGTAGAGGCAGGATTTGAACACAAGGCAGCGTGGCTCCAGAGCCCACACTTTTAACTACTATACATAGAATTATATATATATATATTGAGATGGAGTTTTGCTCCTGTTGCCCAGGCTGGAGTGCAGTGGCACAATCTCAGCTCACTGCAACCTCCACCTCCCAGGTTCAAGCAATTCTTCTGCCTCAGCCTCCCGAGTAGCTGGGATTACAGGCGCCCACCACCTCACCCGGCTAATTTTTGTATGTTTAGTAGAGATAGGGTTTCACTGCATTGGCCAGGCTGGTCTGGAACTCCTGACCTCAGGTGATCCACCCACCTCGGCCTCCCAGAGTGCTGGGATTACAGGCATGAGCCACCGTGCCTGGCCATAATTGTATTTTTAAGTGTATTTCACCTATACAACCAGAAGTGTCTTACATATGAGCTTCTAAAATGTCTCCAGGTTGCTTTCAGTTTTGTTTTATGACAGCAGTGTAAAAACATCATTCTCGAAGGACCAAAGTGGGACTTCTCTATAACCATGTATTGCCTGAGCTCTTGTCCTCAGATAACTCATTAACATCTTTCTCCAGACTCTCAGACCTGCCAGCACAGGCTGGGTAATCTAGGACAAGTTGGATGACTTCCACCAAAGTTGTTCAGCTGACTATCAGATCTTAACTAAATTAATAGGTGGTCTGTTTTCAGAAATGAAATTCTGCAGTGATCCTGAGTAGCAGATGGATTCCTCACCCTTCTTTTCCTTTGAAAGTTATTGTATTTACCAATCACTTAATTTATCAGCACTTCACAGGCCAGTGGTCCAACATGAAATTAATCCAGTCTTAGGAAAAGTCAGCCTGGGAACAAATAAGAATTACAGCAGTTAGTCACGAGGACATGTTTCTTCTGTTCTCTCTGTGACATTATTTGTTACAAAAAGGAATTTTGAACGTTTTGCTGGTTGCTGAACATTTCAAATGACTGAGAATCTTTAGGGCCTTGCCATTTACACATTATGTGCATAGAACATATAGCTATCTTATTTCTTCTTCATCTCTAACATAGAGGGCTGTGAAGAAAAAGAAAAATGGAAACCCAGGAGAAGTAGACATGATGTGTGTTGTAGGAAAAGGCAACAGAAGGTGCTTTGGGAAATGTTCTCTATATGCTAATATTATACATTGGATGCTTATGTAGATTGCACAGGTTCTGGAATTCAGAAGGCCCCAGAGCTTGGCTTAGTGTTCTGCTGTTGCTGTCTTGAAATTATTAATAATTTGTAAAATTGTAGCAAAATACACATAACATAAAGTTTGCCATCTCCGTCACTTTTAAGTGTACAGTGCAGTAGTGTTAAATCTATTCACATTCTTTTGCAATCAATCTCCAGATCTTTTTTCACCTTACAAAACTGAAACTCTATGCCCATTAAACAACTCTCCAATCTCCATTCCGCAACCTCTGGCACCCACCATCTGACTTTGCTTCAATGAGTTTGACTTCTCTAGGTACCTCATGCAGTGTATCTTTCTGTGACTGGTATTTTTCACTTAGCCTAATGTTCTCAAGCTTCACTCATGTTGCAGCATAGGTCAGAAGAATGCCCCCCCTTTTTGTTTTTTTTTTTTTTTTTTTTTTTGAGACGGAGTCTCGCTCTGTTGCCAGGCTGGAGTGCAGTGGTGTGATCTCGGCTCACTGCAACCTCTACCTCCCGGGTTCAAGCAATTCTCCTGTCTCAGCCTCCTGAGTAGCTGGGACTGCAGGTGTGCACCACCACACCCAGCTAATTTTTGTATTTTTAGTTGAGACAGGGTTTCACCATGTTGGCCAGGATGGTCTCAATCTCTTGACCTTGTGATCTGCCTGCCTTGGCGCCCCAAAGTGCTGGGATTACAGGTGGGAGCCACCGCACCCAGCCTAATGCGCTTGCTTTTTAAAGCTGAGTAATATTTCATTGTATGTATATACCACATTTTTTTATCCATTCATCTGATGGGTACTTGGGTTGCTTCTACCTTTTGGGTATTGAGAATAATGCTGCTATGAATGTGAATGTACAAATATCTCTTTGAGACAGAAGTTATCAATAATTTTTTGGCAAGAGGCCTGTGTTTTCATTTTGCACTGGGATCCACAAGTCTTATAGCCAGTCCTGCATGGAGGAATGGGACGAGAGTGAGCTGGAGACCCAAGGAGTAGCTGAGTTGGCCGAACAGAGGAACAGGAGGAGGGATCCACTCAGATGATCAGCAGGAACCCAACTCAGAGGGAAGAGGGGGATGCATGTCAAAGTAAGACTGATGCTTTTGCGCTACTGTCAGTTTGCAGTTCTCATAAGTTGCAAAAGTTTATGATGATATTAGTCTGCTTTAAAAAGCAAGGAAATGTTTACCGTGCTACAACATGGGTGAACCTTGAGGACATTATACTAAGTGAAATAAGCCAATCACAAATGGACAAACACATGAGGCACCTAGAGAAGTCAAACTCATAGAGACAGAAAATCCAACAGTGGTTTCCAGGGGCTGGCGAATAGGGAAAGGGGGAGTTGTTGTTCAGTGGATACAGAGTTTCAGTTTTGCAAGATGAAAAAGTTCTGGAGATTGGTTGCATAAATATACATTTAATGCTACTGAAATGTACACTTTAAAATTGTTAACATGGTACAATTTTTGTTAGGTTTATTTCACCAAAATTTTTTTTTTAAGTTGATGACAAGTGTTTTCATTTCAGTAGTCCATCTACTACTGAATACTCTTCCAGGGCTTATCTATATGGATATGGGGGTAAGTTAACTATTGTAATGAATGTAAGGACTATTGTGAACTCCTCTAACTGCTCCAACGATATTCAGTAAATCTCTCATCTGTTCTTGCAGTTCTCTATAACTTTGTATCCCTCCATTCATTTTATAGAAAGCAAACATTTTCTGTTAATATAAACATGCTATTCTTTTGTTGTTCTGAATTATGGAAACAATTAATGACACAGTGTAATCCATTAGAATCAGAACCTGGATGACTTTCAGTCATTTGTTTTCTAGAGATATCAAATATTAAATGCAGCCTTTATTTTATTTATTTATTTGTTTATTTTTTGAGATGGAATCTTGCTCTGTCGCCCAGGCTGGAGTGTAGTGGCACAATCTTGGCTCACTGCAACCTCCGCCTCCCAGGTTCAAGCAATTCTTCTGCCTCAGCCTCCCAAGTGGCTGGGACTATAGGCACCCGCCACCACACCTGGCTAATTTTTTTGTATTTTTAGTAGAGACGAGGTTTCACTATGTTGGCCAGTCTGGTCTCGAACTCCTGACCTCATGATCTGCCTGCCTCAGCCTCCCAAAGTGCTGGGATTATAGGCGTGAGCCACCACGCCTGGCCTAAATGCAGTCATTTTTATAAGGGATCATCTTCACCCTTATAGCTAATATTCATCGTCTACAACCAGCTGATACTCATTCTCTAGAATCTAAAAGAATAAATAATTAGAGTTATTTCCATGAATTTCAGATGAATGTGTTTCATGACCCTGAGGAAATTCGTTCCCTTATTATTGTGTAAAGTTTGCTAGCCATTCAGTTTGCTATATCAGCTCGTTTTCACGTGTGTTCTCCATTTGTATGATTCAGGTGTTTTATATTTGAATGCCTATTATGTGCCAGCAGTGCTCTACCCACTGAAGATATATCAATGTCCAAAACAGAAAAACATCCCTGCCTCATCAAGTTTTTAATCCGGGAAAAGACAGGCATTAAAGCCTAAAAGTGAGCAACCAGTGTGAAGATGAAATGTGCTGTGAAAGAAAAAAGTTAAAGCAAGAACAGGTGTCTGATTGTAACTTTTTGATAAGGTGCTGTGGGTATATCATGGAAAAGCGTTCCTCTACCCATCAGTATTTCAGTCTGGAATCTGCAGTTGTCTATTTTTATACTTTTCTTCTCTTTTCTTCTTTCTTTCTTTCTTTCTTTTTTTTTGTTTGTTTTTAGAGACAGGATTTTGCTTTGTCGCCCATGGTGGAGTACAGTGGCGTGATCATAGCTCACTGCAACCTCGAACTCCTGGGCTCAAGATCCTCCTGCCTCGGCCTCCCAAGTAGCTAGGACTACAGGCATGCACCACCGTGCCCAGGGGTCTTGCTATGTTATCCATGCTGGACTCAAACTCCTGGCCTCAAGTGATCCTCCCGCCTCTGCATCCCAAAGTGTTAGGATTACAGCTGTGAGCCACTGCACCTGACCTATTTTTTTTTTTTTTTTTTTTTGAGATGGAGTCTCACTCTGTCGCCCAGGCTGGAGTGCAGTGGTGCAATCTCAGCTCACTGCAAGCTCCGCCTCCTGCATCCGACCTATTTTTATACTTGTTTCATTTTGCACTGGGATCCACAAATCATGTAACCAGTCCTGCATGGGGGAGCAGGATGAGAGTCAGCTGGAGCTCTAAGGAGGCACTGAGATGGTCAAGCAGAGGAGCAGCAAGAGGGGTTCCCTCAGGATCAGCAGGAACCCAACTCAAAGGGAAGAAAGGGACACACATCAAAGAAAGATTGGTGTCTTTGCAGTACTTTTCCCTGCTCTGCAGTCATGCCCTGGAACTGTGGCGTACTGCATGGTGACCGTCTCCCTCAGTCCATGGAAAGTTACTTTTATTTATTTATTCTGAGATTTATCCACCCCTTAGCATCTTACATAGTACTCTGTAATTGTATTTCACAATAGATATAGTAAACACGATTGTTATATTTTTAAAATTAGAAAGGGAAGACGCCCTGTAGATTTCCAGGGCCCTTATTTGTAGAGTCATCCAAGTTCTAGGTTTACCTTTAGGTTCTCGTTTAGAAGAAATAATCTTACAGGTATTCTCTGTTTTTTCAGTGCCATGTTGTTCAGCATAACCAAGCATAGAATGATGTGACCTAATTCCTATTTATCACAGAGTATCCTTCCCTGTCTTTTTAATATCAAAATCTTAATGCTGAGTTTCACGAATATGTAAACTACTATCTGTTCTTCACAGACAACTGAATGAAAGATATGTTACAATAATGCCACCTGAATTTATATAGTACTCTGCTGTGTTAAGGTATGGCAGCATTTCTTATAATGTTCTATTTAACAAGGAGGTTAAACAGGTTCCTATGAGTCAGACAAATGAAGTGAAATAGGCATCATAATGTAGGAATAGTGTGGGCTTTGGAATTACATGCTTTGGAGTGAGAACTAGATTTGAATACTGTCGTACCAGACCCCTGTTCACTTCAGTAGAGATGGCACCAGGTTCAACAGGCTGAAGGAGAGACTCAAGAGTCAGCAAATGAGACATAGGGTTTATTGAGAAGAACTTACATGCAGAGTGTTCCAGTAGTGGCAGGCTGGACAGGAGCACTGAGACCACCCTCAGAAAGCATGCGATTTATGTACCATTTTCACTTACCCTTCACCTGGAAACCTTCACTTAACCCAAAACAAAGGGTCTGACTCCCCAGGACAGCCCACATTCCATGGGACAGGCCATGGGCTCAGATGTTCCTCATAGATAAGGAATGAATCTCTGGTTGGCCACTCCTGGATTCCTTAGCTTGGAACTCTGAACACGCATTCCTCTTAAACCATAGGGTAACTCTCAGGGTGTTGCTCAAGCTAAGCTGTTGCTGGCAGGTATGTTTGCCATACAGTAAAAAGTTGGCTACTTCCGTGTAACTTTTGACACCATTGAAATCTATGAGCTTTTGTTTTCTCCTCTGTAAAGTGGAATAAAATGAGATGTGTGTGAATTTGTGTGTGTGTGTGTGTATGTGTGTGTAATATAGTCTGCTCCAAGCTTTGCCATGAAGTAGACACTCAGTAAATGTTCATTTCCCTTGTCTTTCTCTTTTAAAATAAATCACTCGCCTGATTTACCTGTCCTGCTAGACTGAGGGCTTCCTGCTGGAAAGAACCGTGCTTTGTTTATCCTTGCCCCAGCAGAGACTCTGGGCTTGTAGTTTTTTCAGTAAAGCTGCATTTAAAAAACAATTTTAAGCTTAACTTTTAAAATATTTTTCATGAAGGTGTTTATTTCTGGCTTGGTGCATTCTTCCCAGAAGGGGCATCACTCTCCTCCCTTGCTCTGTTGGAGGTTTTATCTTGTATCTTCTTGTTTTGGAAGGGCTTTCTGATGCCAGCCCAGTGAGCTCAGGCAGCGCTAAGTGGAGAAGGCCAGGCTGCATGGTCCTCCTTGACCTGAGAAAATCTAAGGCCCCCTTCCCCTGTGTGCTTGCACCACACGTGCAGTCAGACATCACAGCAGCCACTCTGGCTTCCTGCCCATGAAATAAATGCTCTCAGTCTGACATTGCTCAGTCTGACAAGAGACATATTTGACAGGAGCAGGTTGGATGGAGAGGGTTTTGAAGAGGCCAAGCAGTGGAGGTGAAAGGCAGGAGGCAAGAGGTGCTCACACCATGGAGTCACAAGGGTGGGGCAGCCTCCTCACTCATCCCCAAGTGGCATGTCAGTACTTAGTTGGCACATGCCATCAAAAACAATGAGCTGCAAGAGTAGAAATGTCTTTCAAATTTCATGTCCTGTGGGCTATGATAGGTGTCATATGGTGTCATGCCAGATCCCTATTGACTCCAGTAGGGATAGTACCATGTCCAGAGGCCAAAGAAGAGACCTGGAGCCAGCCAACGAGACATAGGGTTTATTGGGGGGACTTACATATGGGGCAGTCCAGTGATAGCAGACCACACAGGAAGACCATTACTGTTTATAAAAAGCATGCAGTTATATAGCATTTTTACTTAGCACCCTCCACCTAGCAACCTCCATTTAACCCAAAACCAAAGGCCTTGATTCCCTGTATGGCCTGTGTTCCAAGGGATGGGCCAGGGATTCGAATGTCCCTCATGGATAAGAAGTGAAACTCCAGGTTGGCCAGTCTCAGATTCCTTAGCTTGGGACTCCAAACACACATTCTTCTTAGACAATGCAGTCATTCTCAGGGCATGCTTCAGTTATGGTTGTCAGGTGCCTCTCCTATACATATGGTCAAATGTCACCAACAATATATTTATTTAAATTTTTTATTGCCATAGGTTTTTGGAGAATAGGCGGTGTTTGGTTACATGAGCAAGTTCCTTAGTGGTGATTTGTGAGATTTTGGTGCACCTGTCACCCTAGCAGTATACACTGAACCCAATTTGCAGTCTTTTATCCCTCACCTCCTTCCCACCCTTTCCCCCAGAGTCCCCAAAGTCCATTGTGTCATTCTTATGCCTTTGCATCCTCATAGCTCAGCTCCCACTTATAAGTAAGAATATACGATGTTTGGTTTTCCATTCCTGAGTTACTTCACTTAGATTAATAGTCTCTAATCCCACCCAGGTTGCTGTGAATGCCATTAATTCATTCCTTTTATGGATGAGTAGTATTCTATCGTGTATATATATATACCACAGTTTCTTTATCCACTCATTGATTGATGGGCATTTGGGTTGGTTCCACATTTTTGCAATTGCGAATTTTGCTGCTATAAACATGCATATGCAAGTATCTTTTTCGTATAATGACTTCTTTTCCTCTCGGTAGATACCCAGTAGTGGGATTGCTGGGTCAAATGGCAGTTCTACTTTTAGTTCTTTAAAGAATCTCCACACTGTTTTCCAGAGTGGTTGTGTTAGTTTACATTCCCACCAGCAGCATAAAAGTGTTCCCTTTTCATCGCATCCACGCCAACATCTATTTATTTTTTATTTTTTTTATTATGGCCATTGTTGCAAGAGTAAGGTGGAATCACGTTGTGGTTTTAAGATTTGCATTCCCTGATCATTAGTGATGTTGAGCATTTTTGTATATGTTTGTTGGCCATTTGTATATCTTCTTTTGAGAATTGTCTATTCATGTCTTTAGCCCACTTTTTGGTGGGATTGTTTATTTTTTCTTGCTAACTTGTTTGAATTTGTTGTAGATTCTGGACATTAGCCCTTTGTCAGATGTATAGATTGTGAAGATTTTCTTCCATTCTGATACCAACCATACTTTTGATCACAAAAAGTTTCCTGTTCTATCTATGGTTTTCAAATGGCCTGCACTCAAATACTTCAGGGAAATGATACTCTGCCTTCCTTTTAAGACGCCTAGAAAATGAGATTTCTCTGCTTGTTCTAGTCCCCACTCCAGTAACTCTTCAGTCACATTTAAGCCATGAAGCAGCCACATCACCAGGTGATAGAAGTGACCTTGAATATGATGAGCATTATTATGTCTGAACATCCTGGATCCAAACTCTGAACTACATCATAATCAAAAGAACAGAGTAAAAAAAGTTTTTAGTGTAAAAAATAAGTCATTTGCTATATTACATAGTGAAAGAATGTTTATAGGTTATGAGGGGATGCTGTTTGGAGAGTTACCAGAGGTTGAAATAGGAGATAGATCTTCACTGTTTTTGCTCTGTTTTGTAGAAGTAAAGCACTTGTTAGCCTTTGAGGGTTAAGACCGGCTGGGCAGAGCAGAGCCCAAGCTGCAAGGATGGGGACTTCAGCATGACTCCAACAAGGCAGAAACATGTCTGCAGATGAAACCTCAGGTCTTGTAAGGAAGAATCCTTATGTGAAAGCAAGATCCCACCAGTCAGAGACTAGCAGGCTCAGTGAGAGGTGCTTATTTCCACACACCCCCCTCCCCACAGTACTCATTCTATTCCTGAATGTTCTGATGCACTTACCTCTAAGCTGGGCAAAGCATTTTCTTGTTCCCTAAATAAATAATTTTGCAAGGAGCAACAGTCTATGTGTCTGAGGGGAAAAACTACAGTAGAACCTAATGCTTCCAAAGGACTTAAACAAGATTCTGTTTCCCTGGAAACCAAGTCCTTTCCTGCTGGTTGTACACATTTTTTGCAGGAGCACCTGTGAAAGGAGATCAGTAGCATCTGAATCTCTTGTCAGTGATGGCCCCCTTGAAACTCACAATGTCTGTGGTGTTTTGAAGCACATTCTGGTTGTTTTAGAAACTCATACACTGCACAGCACTGGGAATATTTGGTTTTAGCTACCATTACAGGGGATGTGTGTGTGTGTGTGTGTGTGTGTGTGTATGTGCGCATCTGTGTGTGTCTGCATGTGTGTGTGTATCTGCGTGCGTGTGTTTGTGTGTAAGGTGATGGAAAAGAAAATCTGGGATTTATTAAAAGCTAAGGTCTTTAATAAGTTCTGAAGTCACTGAAAGGTTGTGGAGCTGGCAGATGCACTTATCACTCGGCGCGGATGTTCCTGCATTTGGATTACTGGGAGCATTATAGTAGAGCAGCTAATCTTTTGTGGCCAGTGCTGCTTGCCTGTGTTGATAAGTGTGATTAACAACTTTAAAAGTCAAATACGTTAGCAAATGCCTTATAGCTGCCAGGAATGCTTGTGGCCACCCACGCTTTGCAGCAAAATGAGAAGTCAGTCTCAGGAGCTTAGGATTCCTAGACTTTTTAGATAAGTATGCCTCCAAGTTTGGTTTTTAAGTTTATTTCAACCCAATCATGCAAAGTTATTGTTAGAAAGCAGTTGGATATAAAACCAAAAAATGAAGAATGTGCTTTTTGTTTGTGAGGTTTAAAGAGATGATGCTCATTACACTTTCAGAATCCTCTTTAAGTCTGCTTTCTCCTTAAATTTCAAAGTGAACTTTAAAAGAGATGCTAGATTTTTAAAATATTTCATCACACAGTCGCTTGTGATGCGAACCCCGAATGAAAGTGAAAACTCTGGTGTATATATGATTTTGGTGAGGCCGGGAGAGGTGAAGTAATCTTCAAAATAGTGGAAGAAATCCAGCTTAGAAAGTGATCAGCCTGCCTTGCCATGTGACCTGGGGCTTTGTTCTTTCCAAACTGCAGCTTCCTTGTTGATGCCCATTAGCATCTTAATTAAAGCAGGCCCTGTGCTAAGTATTATACCAAGGATTTCTGGATTTCTCTGCCCAGGATTAAAGATACCACCATTGAAAATTTAAAGTATAAGCTTTGATATACAGGTCAAAGGTTAGTAGACAGTTGGGGTGAAAGGACAAGATAAGCACAGAATTAGGGTAATCAATCCTGAAGAACAGCAGTGCCAGTTGCAAGAAGCAAATCCAATCTTGTCTTGCCATGAGCACAATGCATGAAATTGGCTTGCCCCAGCAGGTAGTTTATGCTTTCTGCCTCACTGTTGACTTTCCCTGGTCTGCGGCTGTTGAATGCCAGAACTTCACATACTTTCTCTACCTCGAGAGAGCCAGAGTAGGTTCCATTCCTTGGCAACAGAAACAAAGAGCAGACTCTCTGGAACATCAGACTTGTAGGAAAGATGCTGATGTGATGGAGATTTTGTTTATCCCTTATGTCCTTCTAACCCTGTCTTGTAAACATAGTTAATTTTGTACTACATGATTTTGTTTTCTGTTTTCAGTACGACTCCCCAGTGCACGGTTGACTCTTTGCCGACAAGATTTTTTTTCTCCCCCATTTCTCTCCCTCTCCTTTTGGGTAATATAAGCCAGAGTGTATAACTCTTAGAGTTTTACAAATATTGAAATAGAAATCCTACATGTGCAGTGAAATGTCCACAGAGATAAGGCATTGCCGGCATTTTCAAACTGTACCTGATGTGGAATGAAATTCTTAGCATTGGAATTTTATGTACCCAGCTGGCATTACTGTTACAGTTCATTGTCAGAGCCCTCATGTTACAGATGTACTGTCTGATTTTTCTTACGGAATCTTTTTGGATAAAGGGAGTTCAAAAAATCAGGGTCAATAACTCAACTAGCAAGTACATTGCCTTGATTTGCTTCAAAACAAGAACGTAGCAGAGATAAGGGGTAGGTTGCCTTGATCTAAAAACATGAGGGTTTGACAAAACTTTCCTTTTTAAACAATACTTGCTAACAAAAAGGTGAAAATGTGTCATTTTATAAGGAAAGGTAACTTTTTTCTCAGAAAAAGAAAGGCAATTTAATAATAGCAGAAATTAGATGACAGATTGTCATACCTGTTTAGGAATGTAAAATTCTGGAAAGGGTTTTGCGAAGAGATTGTTTTTCAAACACACTATAAACATGAGTTTCTTTGGTTCTCCACATTACCTGGAATGCTTGCGAGTGAAATTGAGTTGGAGGCGTATGTAGTAGCCTGAGAACCTGAGAACCTCAAGTTGCGACTTGAAAATAGGCTCCATGACCCTAGAGACTGGAAAGTCCCAGAGTCCTCCTCATGCACATCTGCACCTGCCCACACCTGCCTGCAGGACCCCTGAGGATTAATACATGTCGCTGCTCATGTAGGCTCTGGGTGCCAGTGTGCCCAAGCAACTCAGTGTCCAAATCTGAAAGGTTGACATTTCTATTGCTGTAAATAAGAATAATTCAACAGTAGAAAGTGGCTTTATTTTCTGCTTAAAATGGGAGTAGAAAACAAGGCAGGCATGCTCTGGCTATCTGCATATGCTAAAGGAACAGTTGGTCACGAAGTAAGACACTTAAATTCTACTTAATAAATGTTTTCATTTATGAGTTTGTGCGGGTTCACTCACCCATCTTTTCTACCACACTGCTCGGGATGTAAAGCTATTGGAGAGGTACAGAGGGACAAATCTGTCAGCTTCAGGGGGACAGGTGAGCCACCCCAAAAGGCATGCTTCTGAGTGGTGCTGGTTCCTTGGTCTGGTCCCCTGAAACCACACTTTTGACTACAATAGTCACTGGGGTTCCACTGAGCTAATTTGTTATTAGCTTTCTTATTTGTTTATTTGAAAATCTCCAAGACATATTGTCCAATGAACAGAGTAAGTCTGAGAATAATACATATATTATGATTCTGTTTCAGTGAAAAACAATTCTTATGGGTGTATAACATGGGTATATATTGTATAGACATATGTGTATATTTTACATACATAAGATATGTGTATGAATATGTGTCATACACACACACACACACACACACACACACACACACACACACACACACAGTCAGCTCTCTCTGTCCATGGATTCCAAATCTGTAGATTCAACCGGGAATTGAAAAATAAAAATATGTTATTTTAAAAATTGCGTCTATATTGAACATGTACAGACTTCTTTCCCTTGTCATTATTCCCTCAACAATACACAGTAGAACAACTGTGTACATAGCATTTACATTGTACTAGGTATTATAAGTAATTTAGTGATGATTTAAGGTATACAGGAGGATGTATGTAGGTTAAACGCAAATACTATCCCACTTTGAATCAGGGACTTGAGAATCTGTGGATTTTGATATCTGTGGGGATCCTGGAACCAATCGCCCTTGGTGTCTGATATCACAGATATCAAAACCCACATATATAACAAGTGTGTTATATATGCATAACAAGTTTGGAAGGATACACACCAAACTGTTAATAGTGACTACTTCCAAGGAGACAAGTGAAATTAGAAGTTAGGAATAAAAATGGGCTTTTACTTTTTTAGGCTATGCTTCTGCATTATTTAAATATTTTCAATGAGCATTATTTGGTATCATTAAAATATTTTTAAAAGATATTTTAAATAATATTTTTATTTTAATATCTGTCATGTTTTATGTAATATTTTTATTTTAAAATATTTTTAAAATAATATATTAAAGATTTTTTATTAGCTACTAGAGTGTGTTAGATATTCTTTGATTTCACTTTGTGAAGATAAAAATAATTTACTAAAAAGGAATGATCCTGTCCTATACAATAACTATATTTTCATATTTATAATGATATTCATAGCATAATGCAAATAATGTATGGTACATTTCCAGTGAGTTTTTGTTTTCTCATTCCTTTATGTCAAGAAATTGGTGAATTTCTTGGTATCCAAGATCTAAACCAAAATATATGACCAAAAGAAATGGAGAAATGGTAACAACAGGGCTTGAAACGGCCGATTCTGATGTGGAGGTGCCCTCTTTAGAATGCCAGCTGAACTGTTGGTCTACCAGACTTTGAACGGTTGATTAGATGCTAGCAGCATCTGCAGGATAGCTTAACCTAAGTGTTAAATAACACACGATATCGCACCCTATTTGCTCAAGTATTTCAAATTGCAGGCATTAATACAATTAGCAGTTCTTACAGAGAATTCTTAATTTCTTGATTTGTGGTTAATCAAAGTCAATCTTTTAAGTGTAGTCGTAATCACCTATATTTTAAATCACCTGTGTTTTATTCCATTCTAACTATGGAATGATAGCATGTGTTGAATGCTTATGCTAAGCTCTGTGGCAAGCATTTTATGTACATTAACGCACTAAATCTGTGCAACAACTCTAAGATGTGTACCATTATTATCTAGTCAACAATGAGAGACTGCAAGCAACTTGTTCAAATTCACACAGCTTGTACCGTCAGAGCTAAGATTAGAATTCAGGCATTTGGGCATTAAGTGCAGTTTTTTTATTGCAGTGTAAAGGGAGCACACTCTTATCCATGAAGTCATACTGCCCTCACTGGCTGTGAAATACTGTGTTCTTCATTTACTCTTGCCGGAATTTACAAATTGTCTGCAACCTGTTACTTTGTAAGGGCTCCTCCCTTGATGTGCAGTAAGTTCTGCTTCCTCAGTGTGCTCTCCCCTCTGCAGAGCTGATGTTTAATAGACCTGGCTCTTTGCAAGAAAGAAAACAAAGTCCCCAAGGAGCCACATTCATTGCCTCTAGGATCCTTCCTACCTTGCCCCTTCAAAGAACACTGCGGCTGTTGTTGACCCCAGCGTCTGCTGTTGAAGCTGCATACCCACTCTGTGCATGAAGCTGGAACTGGACTCTGTTTGTTGTTTTTTTTTTTTTTTTTAAGACAGGATCTTGGTCTGTCACTGGACTGGAGTGCAGTGGCATGATCACAGCTCACTGCAGCCTCCACCTCCTAGGCTCAAGTGATCCTCCCACCTCAGCCTCCCCAATAGCTAAAATTCCAGGTGCATGCTGCCATGCCTGGCTAATTTTTATTTTTTTTTTTTTGTGGAGACATGGTGTCTCTGTGTTGCCTAGGCTAGTCTTGAACTCCTGGGCTCAAGTGATCCTCCCACCTCGGCCTCCCAAAGTGTTGGGAGTGTGCGTGAGCCACTACAGCTGGTCTTGGTCTCCGCTTCTTGTATATGGTCATTCAAGATGTCCTGTCGTTGAAAAGAAAGGGAATGATGATTGAAATATCGGTCCCTCACTTAAGGATGGCAGGACTGAGGACCAGCAGATCTGTCCTAATTGTTGTTGCTGTGTTCAGTTTATGAACTTTCACTGCACTTACACCTAGATATTGCTTGGAATGGTTAATTGGCTTCTTAGGCCCTGGAATTTGGAGAAAAAAAAAAGAGAGAGAGAGAGAGAAGATTCAGACATCATGCTTTTTGCTTTGCCATCTGGTATAATTCTTAAAGGCATTTTTAGGTCCCCAATATGGGTAGTGTTGCTGTTCGTTCCTTTCCAATGCTGATTGGCTCAGGCACACAGGTTCTGGGCTTTTGATTATGAAATTGATCAAGGCTGGATAAGGCAGATTTCTGGCACCTTTGAGTCAGTGGTTGTAGGCAGAGACACCATATACATTTGCGTAGGTTGTACACTGCACAGCTGTAGGTTGTCCTGGTCCTGGGGAACGCAGGTGCCAATATGGGGGTAACACACAAGTCCTGAGGTCCCCACCCATGCACATTCCACTCCCCAATATTTTCCTTCCTTTGCCATAAATTGAATCCCTGTCTAAAACTTCTCTTCTAGGCATACTTCCTGACCACTAGCAATCTGATGCCTATCACCAACATGTTACAACAGTAGTCTTGTAGCTGTGTGTGTATTTTAAATGGCTGCAAAAGTATTTCACTATGTGGCTGTACCATAATTTATTTATAAGTTCCCTATTGGTGAGCACTGAGGTAATTTGCAATCTTTTGCAATGAAAGATGCTGAAATTAAAACTTGAATATGTGTGTACTCCTGTCTGCAAATACCTCCAGGAAAAATTCTTCCAGATGGGATTTCCTAAGACATATCTCCCTGGACTCGCATGTCTTTCTGGTTGCCTCTAGCACTCTTCCTGTTTTCAACCCTGTCCTCCTAGTTCAGCCTTCATGAGCTCTTGCTGAAATAATTGCCATAGCCTCCTGAGTGGAGCCATCTGCCTACGCTTCCCTTTAGAATCCATCCTTAACATGGTTTCTAGCTCTCACCGCTCGGACTGTGTTACACCTGTGCTCTAAAACCCCCAAGGGTTCACAATTGCTACCTGAGCTGGTATGAACTCCCTATACCCTCTCCCAGCATCCAAGGCCATCCCATATATGGTTCCGCCCCACCTTTGATGACTCATTTGCTTGATTTCCCCCACGTGTTCCCTGTGCTTCAGCAGCACCAGAAGGTTCCTGAGTCCCCGAGCTTGCCTTGCCTCCTGTTTCTTTGGGTGCCTTAGAGCTCACTCCCTACTTGGAAGTGTCCTTCTCTCTCCTGGGTCCTCCCTCATCTCTGCCTGTGTACCCTCATGCTACAACCCTGTCATGTTTTCTAGATTCTCCCACTCCCACTCCCCAACCTAGACTCCTTCCACCTCCCACTGTCCTCATATCCTGCTTTAGGTGATAATTTCATTTCATGTACCCTTGCAGACCACCTGTGCCAGAGAGAGCTGGCAGCACGCATCCTCTGAAGTGGCTAGCACGGAATGTCTTGCACATTTTAGGAGGTTTCTTTTAAAAGGATTTATTAGATAAGATCTTCGCAGTTGACAAATTCTCTTACCCAAAATTGGCATAATCCTTTAGCTTGGGGAGAAGAGATCACACACATGAAACTATTATGGAAGTAGGGAATTTCCCAATATATTTAGTCAAGAGCACAGAAGCTCATTGGCAGTGAGGTGCCAGGCAGGGTAGGAGCAGGAGCAGCCCCTATAATCTGCCTTTTGTGGGCGGGGCAGGGTCACAGATGCCTGTCACACAGCCTGCATCGAGCAGGGCCTGCTGGATTAAAAAGCTGACTTCTGGCCAGCTACAGCAAGCAAAGACTTGCAACACCATATGGGAAGAATTGACCCAACAATCCATGTGCTTTCATTAAAGGGATGTTTACAAACATCCTGGTTCTTGACTCAAGTTCATTGTCACAGAATGACGTTCTCTTGGAGGAAGTGGGAAAGGGGTGGAGTTGAGGGGTGAGTGTAGAAAGCTGGACGAAATCAGGGGACCCTGAACAAAATCTCTCGTTGTTACTTTTCAGTTACTCAGAAAGCCTCTCTCTACAAATCCCTACAAGGTTGAGACACACAGGCACTCTCAACCTTGAAGTATCTGATTTTACAACTTCAAACTCAGGCTTCTCACAATACTCTATACTCCCTCTCTTAGAGTGAGTACCTCTTATCTAGTTCAAGGTCTCATTCATTCTCTCATTTGACAGACACCAATTGTGTTTTTCTTGCCTTTAAGGAGCTCACTGACTAATGGCAGATGCCAGTTCTAGGGTTCTATTGAGTGAGAGTGGAAGGAGAACTAAGATATCAAACTTTTGCTATTCAGCCCCACTCTGCCCTATGCTTACTTCATATTCTCCCTCACTGTGGAGTTCAAACATTTAAAATCTGAGTGGCTGTTATCCTCAGCATGCACTGTATACTCTGCACCTTACTCCCGGAATCCTTTTATCTTTAGCTCTCCTTATCACAGGCAGTGGTAGTTTGGTATCATCCTCTGCCAGATTAGACATGTATATTTATTTAATATTCTCTCTGTTGTTGAAAATAACAATACTAATGTTGCATAATAACAACAAAGTTCTTTATCATCTTCATTTGATCTGCTGTCATCTGTGAGGTCTCCAGAGCATACTCTGTGCCTTTCATGTTCGAGGACACTGCCGAGAAATAAAACTGAGACTCGAATCCAGATCCTGTGACTGAATCCTAGTACAGTATTCCAACACATAGCCTTAGTTTAGGAACACTCACTTTTTCTATTCATGGTAAACGTGTGGCCTCCACTCACTGATAAGGTGAGATTACCATCGAGCATGCAGAATACGAAAGTCTACAGTGCATTGTTTGTCGTGCTCACTTACAGAGCGGACTGATTGTTCCACAGTCACCTGTTCAACCCCGCTTGGTAGCAGTTAACCCAGAGAAGCAATTGCCTCTCATCTGGAACCTGAAATGCATCCCATGCATTCTCCTGATTCACCAAGTTCATTGGCAGTGTAAATACAAGCAAATCCTGTTGCCAATTGAGGGTGTAATGTCATCAGAATGTGAAGGATGACCTGAGTTTTTTAAGGATACAAAATTAAATGTGCACTGATTTTGTTATATCCTATTTTGGCATTTTCTCCTTTTCCGTTTTCTCCTTGGAATTGGTTTGCACAGTATTAACAGATTAAAAATTATTTATGGGTGTGTGTGTGTGTGTGTGTGTGTGTGTGTGTGTGTTTCAGTCATGGGCATCTTCTTTCAAGTCTTATTAGGCATGGAAAAACCTAAGCTTGGTTTAAAACACTTCCTCCCTTCTTGTGAAGTTTTAGGCTAACTTAAAATGGGATGTGTTATATAAGGAAGGCACCTGACACTAGCAGTGGGGGTGCCTAGGAGAAGGAGCACCCCCCTTGGTTTGCGATAGACTGGCAGCGTTTCCTCTGGTATGTGCCAGAGCGGCAGAGCCAGTTTTAAAAAGAGGATTTATAGGAAATCCAGCTGTGAGTTTTCATTTTTTTCTCTTAGAGCTGGAGGCGGGGCCAAAACCAACCTCAAACCAGGCACACCATTGATCAGGCTAGAATGATGTGGACCAGTCTCACAGACAACAGCCAAGCACAGAGGAAATATTAGCTGGCAGAGATAACGAAGAGAAAACACTCGGTGACAGATGCACCATCTGTCAGTTTCTGAGGAGCAGTTTTCAAGAAAGCTGAAAATGAATTGAAGAAGAGAGGGGTTTTGTTTGAAAGGTACAGCACAGCCTAAGGACAATTTTAAACAAAGTAAGTTTGTGTTCCATAGAAAAAGAGGTCGTGGTGGTGGGAAAGACAACAGTTACTTCCTATATAGATTGTGAGTTTTGTCATTGATATAAAAAGTTTTCTTTGTAGTGGACTTGATATTTACAACATTCTCTTAACAAGAACTTGATTTAAAATTAAAAAGCAGTGACTGTCATTTTGGCTACTCACTCTAGAAACATTTGCAAGTTACAGTTAGATTTATTTTACTTTTATTTAATCTCAGAGATAATTGTTTTATCTCAGACTACAGATATAGATAAGGCCTTCCTTCCTTCCTTCCTTCTCTCTCTATTTATAACAATGGGCAAAATTGTTTGTATCTTTCCTCAAAGGCAGTTTATTAAGAAAGCGACCCACCTTTCAGATTGACGAGGTTGGCAGTAAATACTTTGTATTAGGATGCTTAATTTCATGGGCTACGTTACTTAAATAGCTATGAATATGACCTGGACTTCCTACGAGCCTTCCAAATAATGTTATTGGTGTTGACATCATTTTTAAAGGAAGCTGCTTCTGGATCTTCTGTAGTTTATCTTTCTCAGAAAGTCTGTTACCCTCTTTCAGAACATAAGCTACCATATGAAACAATCCTGCTATTTATGTTTAATACATTTTTCAACGGCTTCGTTTTCAAAGTTGGACTTAGGCTGTTGGTAATTGTATGTTACATCTAAGTGGTTTGCGTTTGATGTCATATGTCGCATGTTTTATTAGGCCAGGATTTGTCTAATTCCAAGGGGATCTAAAGCAGTGATTGAGAATGATAAGATTCTATGAGCGATAGCAGAAAGTTTTCAGGGGGCTCACAGGAGCTCCTTTATTGGAAAAAGTCAATTCTTTTACAATTTACACAGGCGGAAAAGGACTTATTTTGCATCTGCGTTAGCAGGCTGTCTAGTCCAAACCAGAAGTGGAAGCGCTGGCTGTAAACTCGCCAAAGTAGAAACCACTCAGTGTTATGGCCCAATATGGATGTCAGAGCTCTGGAGCATGTGTGGGAAAATGGCCACAGGCCAACGTCTGGAATCATTTATCTTCCGGTAGAGCCGAGAGGAGAACTGTTTTATGCGTTTTGCAGAAATCCTTGCTGATTGATTTCATTTACATAGAGCTGGTGCAGAGACTGATGGTGAGGACAACTATAAATGGGAGAGAAATATTGATCTATTTCTGCTTTTCCTGACATCCTGGTCTCATTAGTGTTCTTAGCACCTTTGAATGAGATTATGCCGTTACTGACAACCATATGGTTTCTACGGGGTTCTTTCCACGCGTCTCATAAGAAATGCCACATTTATGTCTTTTCTTATTGGGGAAATCAGAAACTGAAAGTTGAAGATTTTGTCGTACTGTCTTTTCATTAGCTTAGCCTGTTTCCTACAGTCTAAATGTGAAAAATGAGAGGAAGGAAATATCAGTAGACAGAGTTCTTTGTACACTCCGTGCAACCTATGTAGTCATTGAGAGATGGGCGTCTGATACTCTTTGTGAAATACTGGAACATACTGTTGTTGATGTATAGTTTCATATCTGCATGTGAAGGAATCATCTATGCCAACCAGTATGTTCTGCATGAGCTAAACTCACACGTGCTGACACATGCTGACATGTGACAAGGTAGCATCCGCACCTGTTTTTCTAATGTGTAAAAGAATTTTGCCAACTTCTGACAGTACCCACGTCAGACCTTATGAAGACGATTTTAATTGATTTCAAGGACCAAGGTAACAGTCAGAAGCCTTGGATTTCAGATACTACCTTTATGCTGCCTAATTTTGTGACCTTGAGGAAGATGATTAACCTTTTGATAAATCTAATTCACTGCTTACAAGTATAATGAATAATTATAGCCATTTTTGTCTCCCAGAGATATTTCAAATGTCAGTAAGACATTTATAATGCATCTTGTGCTATTAGCTTTTGGTATGTATGCCATTAATGAAATTGCCTCCACTCTCTTAGACAGAACTTCTGCATTACACTGAAAAAGCTAAAAACTTTAGCCTTTTAAAGTTAAAACAAAATTAAAAACAAAATTCTGTAATCTTATGTAGTAACACTTTTGTTTATAGGAGGCTGCTCTTGAAGGTATTTGCATCTATTCTTTTCTCTTAGTAGAATAACTATTTGATTTTCTCATCAAGATTCTCAGCATTGTGTAAGACTAGTCATTTCCTCAAACAGGTTGAACTTTAAAAAATCGGGCTAAAATTGGTGTGATGCTGCTTTGATTTAGTATGGTTGAATATATGTAATTTTTAAACTTCCTAATGTAAAGAAAATGGATAATAGTGCAGATTAAGGTACCTAATATTTTCTCACATTTTATAGATACATAGATATGCCATACAAATAAATATATGCTAATCTTCATATATATATATATATATATATATATATACACCCACACACATCCACTTCATCTTTCAAAATAATCCAGTAAAACTGATAGCATAGCAGCATATAAGATATTAAAAGATAGGAGTGATTACTGTGTTTTCATTTTAAATATTTTTCATTTTACATGATGAACATGATCGCAGCTTAGTGTAGTGCAAAGGGCATCAGAAGCCAGACCTGCCAGTCTCAGCTGCCAGTACAGAGAATCACCACGCACCCTGTTCTGTGAACACAGGTGTGTGGTGGCCCCTAGAATCTCGAAACATGGCAGCCTTGGGAGCCACGCCATTCAACTGTGCTCTTCCGCTGCAGTGTGGGAATCAGAATGTGTGCCTTACCGTAGCACGAGGTGGTTGGGAGGTCCATATGACATAATGTGCATGAAAATGCTTTGAAAACTTTCAGGCCATTTAAAGTCACTAATTGAACTTCGACAACTTCTTTGCTGCTGGAATATTCCTTTCTTCCCTTTCTTAATAAATTCTGCCCATCATTCAAAGGCTTCTCTTAGCTCTTTTTTGATCTCCTCAAAGGTTTCTCTGGAGCCCCCAGAGGTCCCTCTCAGAAAGAGGAAGTGAGCGAATTTTGCCACCCGTGTCCCTCCTGCCCCACCCACCGGATGACTTCACTATTACACTTCATGTTTTCACACCTCCACGCTCTGCCCAGTTCTGTCCCTGTGCTCCACTAAATATTTTCTCTACCACTTGCCAACATCCTCCTCCTCCTCCAAAGCTACCTTAAACATCACTTGCCTTTGAAACCTTCTCCACCACCATTCTTCCACAGAGCTAGAGCCTTCTTCATTCATGGTTCCAAACTTCTAATCAAGGCTTTATCTTATTCTACTTCAATCTTTATTTACACATCTTCCTTCCTCCCTAGGCTCCGCAAAGACAGGCCAGGTACCATGCTGCTTTGACTCCCTGGTGCTCGCTGTAGTTTCTCATGTCTGGTTGGTGTTCAAGTAATGTTTGTCAAGTGAATGAGAAAGTCAGTCTTTCCATACCACTTCTTTGTGGGGTCCTGTCATTACACACCTTCTGGGACAGAACCCTGGTACCCATTTGTGTGTCTGGAATAAATTGTCCCTTATGGCATAACAGCATATAGACTGTTGTCAGCTGGGAACCTGAGATTGCAACAATGCAAAACCCTACATCTAATCACCAGCAGATTAACTATTAACCTACTAGTCCTATCTGAATCCTACTAATCATAGTTAGGTAACTAAACATTAAAACTATCATCCAACTGCCTCTATTCTGAGAGAGCCTTGGCATATCTGTGACTAGCTGTGTTTTAAAAAGAAAATCTGACCATCTTTTTGAAAGGCAGTTTGGCAGCATTTATCAAGATCCTCTGATCCAGTAATTCTCCTAGGAAATTATCCTAACGAAATGGTTTCATAAAAATGTAGACAAAGCTTTCTGAACAAATATGTTCAGCATGATATTATTTATAAATAATATGAAAAATGGCAAATAAGTGACCAGTATTACTTTTATAATCAAATAAAAATTCTTAAGAATCCAAAGGTTGCCTGACAGATTATGTACTAATTTTGTTGACCATAAGGCCTCCATTTTTAGGTTCTTTACACAGAATCAAGGATATACTTGGAACAATCAAGTTGAGCAACTCCTTACCATGCTTCCAATTTTGCTACTCTCCCTTCTTTTTAAATTTAGAAAATGTTGAAAATAAGGTAAACTTTGAGGCCAGAATTTGAAAATTCTTTGACAGAACAATAATCTGAGTATCAGAAGGGGCCTAGAAGGCCTGCCTCAACCATTTTCATTTAAAAATTGACTGCATGGAGAGCTGGAGATTCAAACTGGTTTAACTTTGCTCTTGAGCTGAGGTTTAAAACAGGTAAAAAGAAAATTTGAGTCTACTTGTTCAAATACTATGAAGAAAACTATGTAAATTGTGGAAGTTTTTTGGCAATCTCTCATTTAATCTCTTTTTACATGGAATAACTGGCAGAGGTAAAGCCATGTTATCATAGTAGATTCTGCATGTTACATCGGGATAAACCACAGGAATACCGGAAATAATCACTGACCAAAATAGGTTCGTGTAGTCGGTTGAACACGGGATTTGATGGGGCCATGCCACTGAGATACACCATCCATCACCACATCTGTGCTCAGTGTGGGAGGGTTTCTGTTTCCAATTCTTGGAATAATACTTAAAGTGCATCCCCACTAATAATGCCACCTGCTCGAAGCTCTCCGTACAGGGGCCAGAGCTAAGGATTGCTAGTGGGCAGGAACATTTCCATCTCATCCCAAAAGTGCAGAGAAGCACATTGCTTCTTTAAGCATGTTTCTATTTTTTATTTTTTATTTTTTTATTTTTATTTTTATTTATTTGTTTATTTTTATTTTTATTTTTTTGAGATGGAATCTCACTCTGTCACCCAGGCTGGAGTGCAGTGGCACAATCTCGGCTCACTGCAAGCTCCGCCTTCCGGGTTCACGCCATTCTCCCGCCTCAGCCTCCCGAGTAGCTGGGACCACAGGCGCCTGCCACTATGCCGGGCTAATTTTTTGTATTTTTTTTTTTTTTAGTAGAGATGGGGTTTCACCGTGTCAGCCAGGATGGTCTCGATCTCCTGACCTCGTGATCCGCCCACCTCGGCCTCCCAAAGTGCTGGGATTACAGGCGTGAGCCACCATGCCCGGCCCTTTAAGCATGTTTCTAAATGGTCCTGTTCGGTTGTGTTCCATGTGCAACAACAGAGTAAGTGGGTGCAAGTCCTCTGCTTCAGAGAGTTCACTGTTTAAAAGGTGAAGGAGTGCCAACTTCCAAAGTGAATAGAAACACAATAATACATATATGGGTAAGTCCCCCAGTAGGGCAACAGCCAAGCACACATGCAATGTCGGTGGCAGCAGGTTAGGGGTGGAAGGAGCAGGGCAAAGTCGAGTCCTGAGAAATTCACTACAGGGAACTTAGGTGTTAATGACCAGGAGAGTACCTTGAAGTGGTCTCGTTGTTGGTGACGTTTTGGAAGACTGAAGCAGCCTTCAAGGGGCTGGCATGGTAGCTCCTGCCTTGCCAAGGCCTTCCACATACAGATGGTGGGTGGCACAGGGACGAATAGGTCATATACCTGAGCTTGAGCTGAGCCAGGCTGGTTAGGGGAGCTAGATGTGAATGACAGAGCAAGCGGCTGGCTGAAGAAAGCTTCACTATCCTCCAGCCCCAGGAACCCTTAGGGGATGGCAGGGAAGGGCATGAGCTCTGTCAGCAGACCACAGGGCTAGAAGGGAGCGTGTTCAGTTACCTTCAGCCTCTGTGGGGCCTCCCCAAAGACCTGTTTATTCTGCACTCAGCAAAGGGCAAGAGGATCCTGTCTGAATTTGTTCCTCATGGGCCCAGATTTCAAACATGCTCTACTGCCTCAGCAAAGATTATGCCATAAAAGCTACTTGGAATTATTGGTTCTCTACTCCCCAGAGGAAAACAATGATTTAGAATAGTGTCCTGAGAACCGCTGTTCTTCCCACATGTGCTTATTATCCTGCATCCTGGACCATTGGTACTGGGCCCGGCCAATGACTGGCCGTATATATACATTACGAGACATGCCTAAGGAGGAGAAACCCAGCAAGCAGATGAGATACAATTTCTCAAACTAACCATAAATTACTCCATGAAAAGAACTCTTATGTAACACTGAGGCATCCTGATTAGTGTTCTTTGGGCCTTGCAAGTACCTGAATGAAACCACAAAATAGTTAAACAACAATATTGGGAACTCAGTTTCAATAAAAGCTGTTTATTTTTAGCTGACGATCAAACTCCAAAATAAGTGACCTCTCTGTGCCAGGCATTCTAGCAGAGCAGAAGTTATTTTTATCTTTAGAGTTTCTTGTAAAGTCTTCTGCTTCATGTTGGCTTAAACTATAGCTTTATGTTTCTTTTCGGTTTTGCTGACATTCACTTATTTGGTGTTGGTGTATTACTTCTACAAAGGACCTAAATGCTTATCTCACTACAGTTCTCCTCCTCCAAAATGCACAGCTAGTGACATTGTATAGTTAATGCCAACAAACATTTATTGAGCATCTACTGTGTGAAAGGAACTATGAAAAGGACACATATAATGTCTTCTCAAGAATATTACAGTCACGTCTTGGGGACGGATATGGACACAATTCAAGAAAGAATGATTTTTGTTGTAATCAGGGGCTTAAGGCAATGTACTATGGAGCACATATTTAAATCCAATTCAAAGAATGGAAAAGCTTTATGCATGATATGAAATGTGGCCTGGAAACATCAACAGATTTCAGTAGAAGGTAAAGTAGGAAATAGATGCTCAAGATCAAAGGATGTATGTTTAAAAACACAAAGACTTTAAGTGTGTAATGTGTTCAAAAATAGATGAGTGAACCTCAGCGTGACTATACCTTAGGATGTATGGAGAGATCACTGCATTGGGAAACGCGATTGGAAAAGGAGATGGGGGCGAGAACTTTTTAAGGGTTTTAGATGCTATTTAATAAATCACATGTAGTTACTGACAAATTATGAGGAAGGTGGCGATTTTCAACTTGTAATTTAGGATGAATATTTTGGTAGAAAGTGTATTAGAGAAGATGCAGTAGCACCATTTATAGGTCCATTGCAATAACCCACCTGTCCATTTATTAAGTATATATTCATTAGATATCTACTGTGTGCTAGGCCCAATTTTAGACTATAGAGACACAGGAATGAGCAAAATAGGAAAACAAAGTTTCCTGACTCGTGGAGCTTATGCTCTAGTGGAGAAGACAGAGAGTGAATAGCATAAATGAATGAACTATGTTTATTTTAGTGATAACTGATAAAGAGAAGGAATAAAACAGGGAAACGGGGTATGGAGGTCAGGGAGAAGGGTTAATTTCTGTACATTTTGCAATATATATTCAAGGTAATTAAGGAAGGCCTCTTGGAGAAGGAACTTGAGGGAAGACCTGAAGGAAGGAGGCTTTAGGCAGGGTCTCTAAACATCTGGGGTAAGCCTGTGTCAGGCAGAGGAGACAGATAGGGCCAAGGCTGTGATGCTGGGTAAGCCTGGGATGCTCACAAGTTGACTAGTGAGTTGGGCGGTGTGGGCAGAAGAGGGAAAAGGAGAGAAACAAAGCATCCCTTAGTGACTGTGGGCTTGGTTAATAAAGAATAAGTCAAATACAATTTAGATTTTTTTCCTGGATGGCTTAGGTTGACATATTTGGTGTTGAAACAGCTTTTCTTTTGTTTTGTTTTTTTGAGACGGAGTCTCACTCTGTGGCCCAGGCTGGAGTGCAGTGGCGTGATCTCGGCTCACTGCAACCTCCGCCTCCTGGGTTCAAGCAATTCTCCTGCCTCAGCCTCCCAAGTAGCTAGGACTACAGGTGTGTGCCACCATGCCCGGCTAATTTTTTGTAGTTTTAGTAGAGGCGGGGTTTTACCATGTTAGCCAGTATGGTCTTGATCTCCTGACCTCATGATCCGCCCATCTCGGCCTCCTAAAGTGCCGGGATTACAGGCGTGAGCCACCGCGCCAGCCCTGAAACAGCTTTTGTAAGATGGCCTTGGTGACCTCATCAAGGAAGAGGGGAAGTCAGCTAAGAATTAGCAGCCAGGGATTAGGACTAGGGATTGGAATTCAGTGGCAATGTTTTGGATTAGCTCCTGGGAGGAACAGGAAAAGGATCTAACTACATACTAATGTAAGGACGGATGAGCAGGGTGTTGGCTCTACCATGGCTTGCTGATCCGTTAGGCAAGCATACATTAGCACTTACTGCGTCAGCAGCAGCACTGTGTTGAATGCTGGGCAGACCGAAGTGGAATTGGCTCGCTGACGGAGAGGAAAGAGAATATTTATAAATATATAAAGTTTGTTCCTTCATCAGATCTGAGAGAATGAGATAGCATAAATATTTAACTCTGACAATAAGCCCACTTGTGATACAAACAAGTTTTATTGGGCTGACTCTTAAGAGGTCTATTGAAAACACACACACACACACACACACACAACTCTCTTCCTTTGTCTATAGAGATAACTCAATTCACACCAAATAGCTATATTCTTCAATAATTAACCCTGCCTAAATCTGTCTATAGAACTGAGTTTTCAACCAATACGTTTACAGGGTACCTCACGTGGGATATGAGTGTGCCCTGAATTGGTAATAGGTGTGCTGAAAATATTGACCTCCTCAGTCTTGGGCTGGCTGAGCGGGACCTGGGGCGACCAAAGGCTTGAGCTTCCCGTAGCCTAGTAGCTTATCCCAGCATGTAGTACAAACACAACATGTGTGCCATGTGTGAAAAAGGCTGGGAAGCAGGCAGTGTGGCCACCCTATATTCATGTCCCCGGCACAGTGGCCCCAGCCTTTGTTGAATATACACTCATATCAGTAACAAAATCTTGAGCAGTACTCCCAATATATCTATCTTTATGTATTTTATAAGTTACATGCAGTTCTACTGTCATTAATATCTCAAGTCATAAAGGCCAAAGTTCATCAATAATTATGTAAATCTCTATTTCAAATTGTCTTCCAGACAATTTTACACTAGTTCAGTTTGCCTCTTTTCTGGTCTAAATCTGTGTTCATTATTGCTGCCTTGTAGAAGTGACTGTTAACAGGGCCAGTATTAGGAGTAAGGGAATTTCAGCTTTGTCTCTTTCTTGTTGGCTACTCGTTGCTGGTAATTAATATTTTCTCTTTGTGGTTCCTCTGCAAGAATCTTTTTAAGTTGCCTCTCCATTCTGTTAGGATTAGTTTGGTTAAAGATAAGCAATGTAGCTCACAGTCTCTCAATCGAGTCCATGTTGGCTGCTGCACATCATGATGTAGGGCAGTACTGAAAGCAAGCGTGGAGGTAAGATTGCTGGGGTCAATCTTCTCTACTGTACAATCACCACCCTCCCTCCCAGAAACCACCAGCAGGCTGGCAGCTCCAGTGAGGGCACCTCCTATCATATCCTGATATTGCATACTGGCATAACAATTTGTTTCTTTAAAAATATTTATTTTATTTTTATTTATTATTATTATTGTTTTTTGAGACAGTCTCGCTTCATTGTCCAGGCTGGAGAGTGGTGCAATCTCAGCTCACTTTGCCCCCCAGTTTCCAGCGATTCTTGTGCCTCAGCCTCCTGAGTAGCTGGGATTACAGGCATGCATCGCGTCACCATGCCCAGCTAATTTTTGTAGTCTTAGTAGAGTCGGGGTTTCGCCATGTTGGCCAGGCTGGTCTTGAACTCCTGACCTCAAATGATCCACCCACCTCGGCCTCCCAAAGTGCTGAGATTACAGGCGTGAGCCACTGCGCCCAGCCTAATTCTTTAAAAATATTTTAGAATATTTTAATACGATATTTTAAACACAGATAACATTTCTCATATAATCATCTGAACCCTATTTTGGAGAGCATTGTTCTTGTGTCCTCTAAGTGTCTATTACCTCCCTTCTTAACCAAATGGAGAAAGCTTTTAGTTGTTATGTGTGTCCCATCTGCCAACCACAGTACAGAGCACTCATTTCATCCTCACGGCCACCCTTTGAGGGAGAATGATTGTCTCCATTTTACAGATGAAAAAACTGAGGCTCAGAGGGTTTATTAACTTGTACAAGTTGGCATTGCTTGTAAGAAAGAGAGACAGATTTGAAACATATGATCTTTCCCATCTTCCTTCCTTCTTACCGCCTTCCTTCACTTAGGGCTTGGGGTAATTTCCGTTCTTGTGTCTAAAGAACTAAGTCCTAGAAAATAATGAATTTTCAGATCTCAAGACACGCTTTACGATAATACTGTCGTGGGTGCTACGTGTCGGCTTCCTGGCTAAAATTGCAGCATCGTATGGCTGGTTTCTGTCCATGCGGCAAATCTGGTTGCTATGGTATCCTTCACATAGAAAAATATTTGTCAGTTCCAGGTGGCTGGAACACCACACAGGCTTACTGATAGTGAGAATACAAGCAATGATTCAGTGAATTACAGGATAGTCTCCTGAGAGAAAAATGTGGTCCCCGGGGACTTTGATGAAGTAGCCTAGAGATATTCACTTTGTATTTTTCCCGCTACAAAACTTCAACTTTAGTCGGTTGAGTTACAGAGAGAGTGGCTAAATCTGCAAAGATGTCAGTAACAGGGGATTACTGAAATAGTGTTCCTTCCTGTGGGGGAACATATATTGCATTAAAATAAATGAATGTGTTGACCTAGTAAAATTAAATTGCCATATCCAAAGTAGTGGCAGATTAGGCATTTTAATTGTTGGTCATTGATTTAAATCATCTCCTGAGTCAGAATGTATTCTCATTGAACATGATTACATCCAGATAATGTTTTCTTCCAGTAAGAGGGAAAGAACAAAGGAAAATAAATAAAACACAGTTCACTAGAATCTCATAAAAGTTCTTGCACAAGAAGTGAAGTAGCATGGGAAAATATGAGTTCTTTTACAAAAACAAGTTTTTCCTTGAAGTCACTGCAAGATTGCTGTTCGCATAACATATTGGTATGTGTATATGTTTATACAAGAGGGGGCTGCAGGCCCAGGAAAATGTAAATCAAAGTCTCTATGGTAGCTGTGGTCATTTTAAAAAATGACTAACAGGGCCGGGTGCGGTGGCTCACGCCTGTAATCCCAGCACTTTGGGAGGCCGAGGCGGGTGGATCATGAGGTCAGGAGATCGAGACCATCCTGGCTAACAAGGTGAAACCCCGTCTCTACTAAAAATACAAAAAATTAGCCGGGCGCGGTGGCGGGCGCCTGTAGTCCCAGCTACTCAGGAGGCTGAGGCAGGAGAATGGCGTGAACCCGGGAAGCGGAGCTTGCAGTGAGCCGAGATTGCGCCACTGCAGTCCGCAGTCCGGCCTGGGCGACAGAGCGAGACTCCGTCTCAAAAAAAAAAAAAAAAAAAAAAAATGACTAACAGCATATATAATATCCTTTCAAAAAAACAGTGAGTTGTTCGTTTCTGATTTTTTAAAAATCCATTTTCACTTTCTCCAAAGAAGCCCATATTTGAGGGTTGAGAATCATTTTTCTTTTCGTCTCAATTCTTCACTGTTTTGAATTTGTTTTATATTCTGCCCAATACAAGCAAAGCATTATAGTATTGAAAAGTTTTCTATTAAAAAACATGACAAATTACATCTAGTTTATATTAAAGCAATTTCATTCTGCACTAAATACCTTAAAATATGATGTTTAAGTATAAACTTACTTTTAAATCAAAAACAAATGCTGATTAACCTTTTAAAAATATTCTTACCATGAAAGAATGTACATTTACAAGATAATGTAAATCAGGGATTTTTTTTTAAGATTCAGTCAAAATATTTTTTTAATGAAAACATTAATCCTCTTAGTAAACTGAATTTCATAGCAGAATGTTTCCATAATGAATATTAACCATCTCTCCTTACTTAAATTATTTACCAAAATTCATTTAATACACAATTTTTAACGTTTTTTTGAAGTGAAGTATACTTATGGTTCAAATATCATCAAATAAAAATATGGTATTAGGCATGTGCTGTGTTCATTGCCTTCTCCATGTGACTTTTCTGCTAAGTTTAGTCCGTTGAATCTAAGTCCAGATTGAGGCAAGAAGAGCTAGAAGAGTATGCATCTACCTAGCAAATACTCTGTCTTTCTTTTTCCCTGTGTAAGTGAAATAAGCTCTAACACTCCTTGAGGTCTCTGGGATCATTCTGGACTGGTTTGTAACAGGAAAAAAAACAACATGAAAACCTCAGCTTAAAGGGCCTTTTTTTGCTTCAGCTCTAAAAGAAAAAAAATGCATAATCCTTTTACACTTAGTTATCAGCGCCATTTGAAATCCTGACTCCCTTGATAATCACCATGGAGCCGTGTAGCACTTAGCTAGTAGAGAGCTAAATTCAATTAATAGTACAGATGACTGGATAAACCTCCTCATTTATTTTACTGATCTCTACAGGTTTTCTCTCCTGTCCTCCAAGTTAAGATCTTTTTTGTTTTGTTTTGTTTTCCTGCTGCAAATACCATGTCACAGCCAACAAAAACACCACAGGAAGGCAGCTCTGAGCAGCATGGCTTTGAGGAAAGGTGGGAGGCATTGGGCTTCTGTATGTCTGGGTTTGAATCCTGACACTGTCGCTGGTTGTGTTCATGCTTTCCAACTGGTTTGTCACTGGTTGTGTTCTAAGCTTCCAGTTGCTCATCTCCGAAATGGCAACAGTAATGTCTACCTGAGTGTCATGAGGGTGAGAGATAATACAGTAAAGAGCCTCGAGTTGTGTTCTGTCTGCGTGTTTGTCCAACAACAAACTATTATGTGATGTTTTCATTGTTACTGTTTCTCACCTCTTAAAAAGCTCTTAAAGACCATTCTGACTGGAAATAATGTTCCTACCTAGAACCTTCTGCAAGGAGTCAAGATCTTTGATGGTTCAACTTTTCCTTCTCCTTCTAATTACTAACAACTTTCATTTCTCATTAAGCCCTGCTGTATAGATGATCTCCTTTCTTACTCCTCATACTACATGCTGCTGTGGTGAACATGTGTATTTAGTGGCTGATTAAAGTATGAATAAATAAATGAAGAAATTATGTGAGGAATTGTTTGTCCTTTCTTCAGTTGCATTTTTATTTATAATTTATACCCTCCTTCTTTTAAAAAGATGTTTTAAAAGCTTTGCCATTTTCTCATCCACTTATTTCCATTTAGTTATGAATGAGGGCTAGAATTTGAGCAAGAGCTGTGGTTTGAGTTATAGCATCCCATATGTGACCTTGGGCACCTCATTGAACCTCCCTGATCCTAGCTTCTTCCCCCATGAGATGGGAATGGTAATACCTTTTTTTTTGAGACAGAGTTTCGCTCTTTTTGCCCACACTGGAGTGCAGTGGTGCAATCTCGGCTCACTGCAACCTCTGCCTCCTGGGTTCAAGTGATCGTCCTGCCTCAGCCTCCCAAGTAGCTGGGATTACAGGCATGCACCACCACACCCAGCTAATTTTGTATTTTTAGTAGAGACGGCGTTTCTCCATTTTAGTCAGGTTGGTCTTGAACTCCTGACCTCAGGTGATCCGCCCACCTTGGCCTCCCAAATTGCTGAGATTACAGGCGTGAGCCACTGCGTCCCACTGGGAATGGTAATACCTTTTTTAAAAGCTCTTGTGAGGATTAAGTGAGCCATTGCACATAAAGCATTTAGCATCACACCTGACACCTGATATCAACAATAACAATGCAGATACCTTTAAGCAGAATATTTGAATGGCATATGCATATGAGAATTAGAAAAACAATTGAATGGCTTTCACGGGTCCTATAAACTTTCCTCGTACAACTTATATCAGGGCAAATACCCCTGAATATGCATTAAGAAACCTGCAACATTCTCACAAATTCCACAAATTCAACAAATTCCAGTAACAACTGTGGATGATTATGATTAATTAATTAAGGAATAAGAGAAGGAAAGTTGTCGACGTACTGTTTTAGCTTCTAAGTAGCATATTCCCTGTTTAGTAAGTACTGCAATTAAAGCCAATGTTTATCTCCAAACTACAAAATGCAAAAAGCCCTAGAAATGTTCTTTTGTTTTTTCAATAGTAACTATTTCATGAATTGCCAACAAGTTTTACCATGCCACTGTGTGCCTAACACCGGGTTAATTGCTGTGGGAACTGCCAAAAAACAGAGACTCCAGCTCACAGACTCCTGTAACCTGATTTCAGAGAATACCATCCAAGGCCATGTGCACCAAGGGCCAGATTGCCCGGCTGATTTGCAGGCTGGCTGCAGTCTGAGGCCATTTCTCCAGCCATTTTAATAACTGTCTTACAATAACTGACTGCCTTGCAAAATGCAGTTTTATTTATCTCCCAATATCAGAATCCTGCCTGCCTTCTCATTTTTATTAGAATTGGATTACAAAACAGGGAGAAATCAACATGTTACCTTTAAGAATAAAATTGAAAATGAACAATCAGTTGAGGTTGATGTCAGGGACAAAGACATTGCTGAGGCTGTGGTCTTGGATGTTTAGCTAGCTGTGTCAGAGACCACAGTATGAAATTTATAAACCATTTGGATTAGAGCTCATCAACCATGCTTTCCTAGCAACGAAGTGCAAGGGCAATCTTAACTTTCCTACAATGTTCATGTGGATTTTTCTGGATTCAGTTAGCCTGGGTGTGGCTTTTGTCTATAATCACATAGCCAGGACATCGGTGTGTGGTTGACCTTCTCTGGAGTCCCATTACATTTTTCCAAAGAGACATTAATGTCACCGACTTCAACACAACATTTCATCTTAGAAATCACAGGATTGTAGAGCATTAAAAGCATTACAAGACTCTAAAAGAGCCCTCATTTTACTGGTGAGAAGATTAAAATCAGATAGGGTAAAGTTTTGTGCCCAAGGTCATACAAGTAGCTAGCCACGTTGTTAATAAACCTTTCAGTAACAATAATAGATGGGGTCTGTGACCAGCCAAGTATTAAATCGTTTTTTAAAAATTAAATTAAAAGCATTCAGAAGTTAGTTAACTTACCATCTAATAATCCATAGTGGGCCAATCATAAAAGCTTCCCAAAGAAAAATACACTTAAAAGCTGAAAACCGCGTATACAGTTTTTGACATGACCTTACTTTAGTAATTGTTTATGTCGTAACTTATTAAAATAAACATACCTTGTAAATTGTTTACAAAATCCCAACATCTTTTTGGAAATGAGTATAATAAGGCATTGCAGTAATACTTGGTATTTTGTTTTTGTATTTTTGAAAGCTGATATTTTGGGTTTTTTTTGAATGCTGGTATTTTTAAGACTGTGTAATTTATATTGAGTACTTTAATAAACGGGTGTAGTGGCTGGGCACGGTGGCTCATGCCTGTAATCCCAGCACTTTGGGAGGCCAAGGCCAGTGGATCACAAGGTCAGGAGTTCGAGACTAGCCTGGCCAACATGGTGAAACTCCATCTCTACTAAAATACAAAAATTAGCCAGGTGTGGTGGTATGTGCCTGTAATCCCAGCTACTCAGGAAGCTGAGGCAGGAGAATCGCTTGAACCCTGGAGGCAGAGGTTGCAGTGAGCCAAGATTGTGCCATTGCACTCCAGCCTGGGCAATAGAGTGAGACTTGGTCTCAAAAAAAAAAAAAAAAAGGAAAAGAAAAGAAAAGAAAACGAAATGGGTGCAGCATTCCAACAGTATATCATTTATTTTTCATCTCTCATGGTGGTGTTAAGAACCACATGCTTAAAAACCCTTGGGGTTTTGTTTTCATGCCTGTCTCAGGAAATCCTTAAAATATATTTTATTATTTTTTTTGAGACAGGGTCTTTCTCTGTGACCCTGGCTGGAGTACAGTAATAGGATCATAGCTTACTGCAGCCTCTACCTCCCGGGCTCAAACAATCCTCCCACTTCAGCCTCCCAAGTAACTGAAGCCACATCCGGGCTAAATTCTTTTCATTTTTTTTGTAGAGACAGAGTTTCATCGTGTTCTTGAACTCCTGGCCTTAAGTGACCCTTCCTCATTGGCCTACAAAAGTGCTGGGATTACAGGCATGAGCCATCACACCCAGCCTATCCTTAAAATATTTTTAACTAAACCAGATTTAGGGTAAAATAAAGCCCAAATTGGTATTCACTAGCCATGATAGACCTTTAGCCAAATATTTAGTCATCAATTAATGTGAACTTCCTGGGTGATTATAGGGTATCTAGTATAATGAGAAGGTTGTTTTGTCCCAAAAGGGGATCAGGAAGCTAAATTTTAGAATAACATAAATCTAGAGTTAAGTTTGGGATCATCATTTTTACAATAGTATATAAAATGACTTAGAGTGGGTTGCAGTTGACAGTAAGATGCTGTTTCAGGTGGTACATTTCAATCAGTGACTTCTGCTGAACTCCTGCTAGAAACTGGGATCACCCGGGCAAGGATGAACACAGGGAGGACACGGGGCAGAGGACCATTTTGTACATGAGAGAGTAACTGAGTCAAGCAGAAAACTGTACTTAGATGAAATTGAGAAAGGTGTTGAAGTTTCTGATTAGAGAAATAGCTGTGAACTGGGCCCTGTCCCACAGCAAGGGCACCCATATAGAACAGGAAGGGCACACAAACAGGTTCCTTCTTTGTGGGAGGGAGGTTCATACACAGCAGCAAGATGACCAGCTAGAAGTGTCCAGAAGTACTCCTGCTAGCCTATGAAAGTGCCATCGGAAGTACTGAATTTGTTTAGGAACTTTGAAAGGACGACATACCACAGAGTCCCTTCCCTTTCCTCCTGCTTTCCCTCCTTCCTCCTTTCCTCCCTTCCTGCCCTCCTGCTTCTTTTCCTGACTTCCTTCCTGCCATTCCTACTTCCTCCTTTCCTTCTTTCTTATAACTGAAAGTTGGTTATATCTAGCCATTAAATACTAGTTTTAAAAGATACAGCCACTTTGGAGATTCCAACCAAATTATAAACATGCTTTCTATCACCTCTCAAAAAATATTAAAGTAATAAAAAAAGCTTTGTTTGTAGTTCTTCCTTATGGTTTTATATGAAGCATCGAGCTATACATGATACTACTTTTAAGCAATTAAAAGAAACAAAATAAAACATTTCTAAATGACAAAAGAAAAGCATAAATACAAGGTGTGAGAGTCATTGACTTATACCTGACAGACACTAAGTGTCTGCTCTAATAAACAATAACAATTAGTTTAAAAAAGGAAGCACCAAATGTCACTTCACAGCTTAAGCCTAGAAAGCAAAGTTAGCCAGAAAATAATTACAAAAGTCTAAGGGATTTCATGGGTTTTGTTATTAAGGCAAAGTGTCTTTTCGTATGTCATTTCACCAACTAATCTGACAGATTCTTTATGAAGAAAGCACAGAGCCAGGAAATTGTACCCATCTGGTCAGTACCTGCTCAGAGGATCTGATATTAAAGTCCAGATCATCCCAAACTGCTTTTTCAATGCATTTCATTTTCTAGAAGTGACGAGCAGTGAAACAAACCTATTCAGTCAATTGAAATAGTTATTTCGGGGAGAAAATTGAATCCTTTTCAAAAGAAGCTGTTTCACTATCTTAGTGTGGTGAGTATTGAAAGTTGGATGGTTTCCATGAAAACAAAAATGGACATAAAAGACAAAAGAGTTTGTGAGTGATATTTACAGTGAAGTTGAGTATGTGTGCATGTGGGTGGGTGGGTGTGTGTGTGTATAGCAGCAGATCATGACCAGAAATTTTTCTCAGAATTAACTCTCTATGTCCATTTTAATTTTTGTTGTATGACTCATTCAATATTCACTATTCCCATAAATATAGGCCATACACCTACTGTTTTCCAGGCATATGTGGCCACTGGGGGTTAAAGAAGTTTGAGGTTCCTGTCCCTAAAGTGTTTATCATGGTAACCAACTAAATGTTTGTTTCCTACTCACATTGAGGGCAGAAGATACTGCTTCACTTCCAGGCCTACTGAAGTTCCGTCACCTCCACATGAAGCTTCTAGGTCACCTGGGCACTGGAACATCTGCTGTGGCTAAAGAAAGAGAGCCGGTGGCAGGTCACATGGCAGATTCACCCACCTGCCTTTGGCCAGTGCTCCTTCCCATGGCCCAGCAACCAGGAAGGCTAGAATCAGAGTCCACTCAAAGGTCTATCCCATAGTCAGCCGGGTTTTGCCACAACATTATTTAAAGATGCTTCGTTTAGGTTGGGCACAGTGGCTCATGTCTATAATCCCAGCACTTTGGGAGGGCCGAAGTGGGCAGATCACTTGAGGTCAGGAGTTTGAGACCAGGCTAGCCAACATAGCGAAACCCTGTCTCTACTAAAAAATACAAAAATTAGCCGGGTGTGGTGGCACACGCCTGTAATCCCAGCTACTTGAGAGGCTGAGGCACGAGAATCATTTGAACCTGGGAGGCGGAGGTTACAGTGAGCTGAGATCATGCCACTGCACTCCAGCCTGGATGATAGATCAAGACCATCTCACAAACAAAATAAATAAATAAATTTTTTTCTTTTAAAAAAAAGATGCTTCATTTAATTTTTTTTTTACCATAGTAAAAATATCCTTTTATTAAAAACTGATCTGGAAAGCTAAGACTCATGCACTACATTTAATTAATGAATGGTTAGTGACAAATAAAGATAGAAGTCTCAGTAAAATGCATGCCCATCCAAGCCCTTTCTTCTGAACAGGTCTCAGGTTTGCCCAATCAGACTTTTCATAAATGTAAGATTGATGAATTTGCTTTTTATTTCTTTCACTCTCCACCCTTTCTGAAGTTGCAGATAAGCAGTAGAAAGTCCATAAGCAGATTCTGGAGGTAAATCAAGTATTAACTAATGCACAATTCAGATCATGACTGTGACAGCAATGATTATCTCAAAAAAAATCAAAAGTGGGCAGTTCTCAGCAACTCCTTGTCTGACCCCGATAGAGCGGGACCCTTCCCCCTCTTTCCCTGCCTTCCCGGCGGCAACCCTCTCCCTCTGTCATTCTCTTCACATCCCCCAGGTCAATGCTCTTAAACAGAAACGGAAGTTAAGCCACAAGGTTAGAGGACAGGAAGTGACTCAATGATTCCTTGGGGGTCAGGTGTCTGGGTAGTGAGAGAAAGAAGGGAGAGAAAATTCCAGATTAGAAAAGTAGCCCAGATGGGAGAGTGATCAGGGCAGGAATTTCAGAAACGACAATGACATCAGCATTAGTGGTACTCCTCCACTCTCCTACACAAGCATTTAAGAGCGTTGCTGTGAACTACTTCCCACCTGTTTTCTTTGCAAGCCTAGGAACGCGGGGCTTTCTGGCAGATTTAATAGGTAGTTTGGTGGTGTCTGGATTGTGCTAATAGAAGCCATTATACCAAAGATAATTTTAAAAACCTAGAATTTAGTAAACTTAAGGGTTTTTTTTTGTTTCATTTTGTTTTGCTATTTTGAGATTGTTAATCTCAAATACTCTAAATTTGCTGATTTCATTATTGTGTTAGGACATAAGTGAGATAATGAAGTGGATAATTAATGACATACTCTTTAGGATGTAAATAAAAGCCACACTCCACAGAGAAAAGAAGTACCGTAAAGCTTAAAAGAGGTCACGAACCTTAGTACCTGCATTATACAATGAGGATCGTTTTCGTACCGAGGAAAAGGAAGGAAGTCTCTTAGAATCATCATCTTTGCTGCTTTTAGTCAACTGTGGAATGTTTTAAAACTGTATTTATGGTCTTAAAGGGCATGTAAGAATATATTTGGAAATTTCAAGCAAAAGATTAACCACTGGAATTATGATAGAAATCGCACTGTTTCTTTACGAGAGGAGAGTTCTGTTCGCTATTAAAAGACTCTGTTGAGAATGTGAATGAGTGGAACATACCCCACCTTACATTTTAGTCCTCTTTAGGGGTTTGATTCATTAGAAAGTGTGTGGTTCTTTCTATTCCAAACAGAATCCTTTTCTCTGGGACTTTATTTTAAGGCTGTGATGCAAATCTTTGGTGTTCGTTTTTAATGGGAATGAAAACAATGAGGAAAGGAAGTGTGGAGGCTTGGAATCTCAGCTGAGGCTTCGCAGGTCACTGGGGAGCAGTGAGGTTCCTCTCCACTGTTAGCAACCGGAAACATGAGAGAGGACTATCATCTGCTCCTTGCTCTGAATTTCTTTGAACCTCCATGCTGGAACCCTCCTCAGTTCTCCATGCAAACGTTAACCAAGCCCCTTTGTGGTGCTTGGTGCTGCGCTGGTGCAGAGAATGCAAAGACACTGTCTGTGGTGGGAAACAGAAAAGCAGAGTGAACCAGACATTCCAGCGCTGGGGTAAGTGCTGGATCAGAAGGGCATGTGGGTACAAAGGATAGACCTTTGTGAACTTGTTACTTAGCCTTGCATGGCCTCAGTGGCAGTGGTCAGGTGGTCTGGAAGGACATGGCGGAGAAGATAAAACTAGAGCTGGGAATCAGAGAGGCAAAGAGGAAAAGAATTGACTAGTCACATAAAGCAGAAGAAGAATGTCATTCTAGACAGTGGGAAAAATGCCTATAGGGAACAGAGGATGGGAGTTTGAGGGTCGATTTTAGGAAACTTTGAGTTGTTTAGCACCATTACCAACGATCAGGGATGTGGGCAGTTGAGACACACAAGAATATCAGGGACCCATGCCGAGCTTAAGAATTTCATAGTGTCCTCGGAAATTTGGATTTTTCTTTGGAGAGATTTGAGAACCATGGAGAATTCTAAGCGAAGGAGACAGTGATCAGACTTGGGTTTTGTCTCTGAAGTTATCTTTGCATGATGTTGGTAGCACTCCTTAAAAAATGCATAAATTGCCTTCAAAACATAAGATGTCCTACTATTTTATGGAAATATATACAAGAAAGTCTTTATTTTCCAGCACTTCATGTTGCTGAGCAGAGATTCTTCCTTCATCCCGTGATCTTAAGCTTAGCCAACATCAGCCACTGATGGCCTGTGTGCGTGTGTCTCAGTTCTTTAAGGGCAGATACCTGGGTCCATCATAAATGTCTAGAGTGGAGTCAGAATTTACCTGAACCCCACATTTTCTGGCATACATGGAGGCTGCTGTTGAAAATAAATAGATCATCTCTCTGAAAATGAGATTTATCTTTTAAATTTACACCGGAGCCTCTTCAGCAAGGCAGCATGGCCAAGAGTGTTTAGAAGCTACAGGACAGTGTATTTTCTTGGAGCATAGATTTTCCTCAAATTTGAAGGAAAGCTTTGTCGCATTAAAAGAAGTATGGGCATGTTATATTCCAACTACACATAGGAGGAAATAAATAAATCCATTGGAAGTATCTGTTTATTTTCTTCTCCCATTTGGGTACATCAGTGGAAATTGTGAAAAGTAATCATTTCGGTTAATAATAATAGCTCCAATTTTTAAGTGCCTGCTCTGTGTCAAATTACATAATTCATTTTGTTTAACAAATGTGAACGTAACGTCAAGTTCAAATCCCTGTGACAGAGACCAGGATTGCAGCAGTAAACTAAATGCTCTTCCTTGTTCTGGAGTTTCTCACACCCTTACAATGACTCTGAAGAGTATGTATAATGTTGTGCACATTTTGCAGTGAGGAAACTGAGGCTTTGAGATGTGATGAGACTTGCTCAGGGACCCATAGAGTAAACCCACACTCAGCCACCTCCCCATGTCCACCTTCCTCTCTGAAAGATTTTTTTAAAATTCCAACTTACTGTCTCTTTCCCCTTATCTGTTCCCACCTTTACTTTATCCACTAGAGACATCCATTTCAGAATCCACTTTTCTTTCTCTGAAAATCAACAATGGCCATCAACCATCATCAGCAGCAGCAGCAGCCGTGCCCATATACAAGCTTGTTTGTATCTTCATTCTTAACAACAGCCATGGCAACCCCAACCACCACAGACCTGTCCCTACTGTTTTCAAATTCACTGAGCTCACACTGTAACTCTAAAAGAGATAGAAGTCACAGTTACATCTAACAGGACAAGTAAGAATTCAAGATGGCCAGAGATCATAGAGTGGAGGTGGCTATAATTATCAGAAGGGTTCAGGAAAGGTTTGTTGCAGGAGGTGTCCAACAAGCTACACCTTCAGGAAGGAGAAGTTTAAAGTAGAGAGAAAGGCTTTATAGGCAGGCCCGACTAGTTCAGTGCCCCAAAAAACTCATCCCATTACATCATGTATTTTTCCTCTGCTCCTGAGAACCAGCGTAGTCATAGCTGAATGTGGTTACATTTCAGGGGAAGGGAGGCATTACTGAACTGCAATTAAAAGCATCCCCACATCTCCAATTCCCCAGGAATGCCTTCTTGGACTGGCTGGATGATTCCCTTGGAGGTGTGAATGGGGCAGCCTGGGGGAATTAGGTTTCCTCCAGGGCATATTCAGGGAGATTTTGGGTGGTCCTGACTGGACCAGGCCTCATTCCTGCTCATAAGGTGACCTAATCCTTTGTTCATCACCGGAACTGCCCTCCTTCTCCCAAGTTCCTCCAGATTGGAGATGACTCCCCCCACCAAATCTGACTTCCCAGCACTATTCCAAACCCACATTTGGAAGACCTCTAAGCTTCATGAGATTTCTTGTTATTGATTAAGACTGGGGCCTGGCACTCAGCCCAACCACAGCCCCAGCAACAGTAGCATCAGACTTCTCAAACAGAGTGGAACAGAAAGCTATGAAAGCCTGGCATGTGCCCTTCAGCCTCTTTACATCAGACCAGGAGAGAAAAAAGAGAGCAGGAGAGCTTTTTCAGGGGGCAGAAGTTTCCTTTGCCAAAGATCTTTTACCAGCAGCAACGTGCAAGTCCTTTGCAGGGAATAAATCAATGGGCTGCAGTCCACTCTGGCTTGAGATTTATGCAGAGCAAGAAAGTCACTCTCAGCTCCTCCTTAATTCAGCATGTCTTGAGCACATGCTGAGCTCCAAGCACTCTGCTAGGCACTAGTGGTACAAAGAGTAAATAAGGCAACCTCTGCCCTCGAAGAGCTGTGGTCTAATGGGGGAGAGAGATGTGTAACAAGAACATTTCAGTGTAATCTAAGGACCATAATGAATGTGTGAAAGTCCAGAGAAGAGCCAAGCTAACCTGGGATGCAGATGATGTCTTCGCTAAATCTTGATAGAGATAAATGTGAGCAAGTCAGGAGGTAAATAGGGAGAGGAATGTGACAGATGGAGAGGAAACAGTGTAAGCACAGGTGTCGGATATGCAACAGCAGCCTGGGACTGGGGATCTCCGGGCAGCTTCACGTGACTGCACATGAGCCCCAGAAGCACACAGAGGCCAGGCAGGAAGGCACTGTGGGCCGTGGTGATGGGCTGGTACTTTATTCTGCAGGTGACAGGGAGACGTGAAGGAGTTTGAAAGAGAATGAACATAGTTTCACATTAGAGATTCAAGGAAGGCAAGAACTGAAGCAAGGGGAGCTATTGGGTTCTGTTGCAGAAGTCCTGGTTTAGACAAAATGAGAGTCTAAACCAAGCTCGTCCAGCCCACGGCCCCAGGCCGCATGCAGCCCAGGATGGCTTTGAATGTGGCCCAACACAAATTTGTAAATTTTCTTAAAACATTTTGAGATTTTTTTTGTAATTTTTTTTTTTTAGCTCATCAGCTATGGTTAGTGTTAGCGTATTTTATGTGTGGCCCAAGACAATTCTTCTTACTCCAATGTGGTCCAGGGAAGCCAAAAGACTGGACACTTCTGTTAAACCAAGTCCAGGAGACAGAGATGGGGAGAAGGGTAGGAGTTTAAGAAATATATTTGAGTCAAATTCAGCAGGTCCTGGGGTTGTGTAGTGAGAATATGGGGACTGGAAGAGACAGAATGAATCTAAGAAGACCCTCAAGTGTCAGACTCATAGAACTGTGTTCCATTTTTACATTAATATATTTTACCAGATGCATCTCATACAGCTGAGTGTTATCTAGTCAGTGTTTTAAACGGGTGATGACGTCAGTGGATATGACTATTAATTCTGAATAGGAAAGCATAGAACAGAAAAATGTCAGATCTCCTTGCATACATAAAGCGCAACTATTGTTTTATGAAACTTTGTTTCAGTCTATGTGTGTATGATGTGTGTACATGTGTGGGTGTGTGCATGTTCACAACTACATGAAGTTTATTTCTGACTAAAGATTGTGATCAAAATATTTGAAAGTCCTGGGATATTCTTTTTCTATGGTTATGATTGGTTATTCTCAGGTATGACTGACTATGCCTCAGTCAGGTTAAGATGATCTTAAAAAGCGAGACCGATTCTTTTGTGGGAAAACAGGGAAATCTTTTCTCACTACTCTTCTTCCAAGACTAAATCTCTCATTACTGTGTGCACTTGGAACTCCTAAAGATTCCATCCAGAGAGAAAGGGAAAGATTGCAGCCAGCAGAAGCAACAATCCTAGTCAGTGCCAGGACAATGTCAAATGCCCCACCCTTCAGAAAACAGTAGCAATATCGAGATACACAGACATTGCTGCCCACGAATAGCCATGTCCCTCAGAGGCAGAATCAGAACTAGAAGAATAATGTTACCTTATTTTCATATGGAGCTTACAGTTTGCAAAGGACTTTCATGATACATTTTCCCATATGTACAACAGCCTTGTGAGTTTGGAAGAACCTGAATATCTGAGAGATGTTTTGGGTGTTTATTGGCCTTCAGATCTATAAATATTTTCCTCTTATAGTCATTCACCCACTCAGTCAACATACTAAATGATAGCCATTTACAAGACTCTAGGCTAAGAACATGAGATGTAAAGATGCAATCTGGTTTCCAATCTGGTAATGTGTACCTGCAATGTCAAAATTTAAGAGGATACAAAATCCACATATTTATTTAAGGATGTTTGCAGTTTTACCTAAGACATATTTACAGAATCCATGTGCATGAATATATGTGTGTGTGTGTGTGTGTATGTGTGTGTGTGAAAGACAGAGATAGAATATCTATGTCTCCAAATTCCAAAGTCAAAAATTGATAGCCCACGGGAAACAGAGCAGGACAAAGCTGATACGCTTTAGGCCTCCAAGGGGCATAGTGTTATCTTCTTCTTGGGCTAAAGGAGAGCACCTTAGAGGGAGAATAAACACACACATTTGATGAAAGCTGTGTAACCTCAGGAAAAACAAAAAACACACAACAATGTTTGCATACAAAGGGTTTCCCAGGCCTCTCAATTATATCTAAAAACCCCAGGTAAAGAGCTCTCAGTTTATGCATTAAATTGAGCAAGATAGACTTCATCTCAATTTTTTAAAAAATTATGTGTCGTTATTTACCTGTTCCTTATTTTAGACAAGCAAAAGTTTCAAGGACGGATTTCTAAATTTTCCATTTGGCACTAGGTATAATTCAAGCAGTCATGGAACATTAATTGTAATCATTATATGCATAAGAGCAACACTTCCTTTGTTTTTAAATGTAAATGTATTTAAGTATTTGAAAGGTATTTGAATTACTTTCCCTGTCACCTCCTCACAAAGCAGATCCCTGAATATACACCTAGCATGTTTCTCATAGTGAGAATGACCTTAGGAAGCCGACCTGGGAGATTCATGACCTCTTGAGATCAATGACCTTGGACTCCACATTAACCCACAACTTCTCCCAGTCATTAGTCCACAGGAAGCCCATATCCCTTGCTCACAATTTACTTACTTGTTGAGATTTTTTCTCATAACATGGAAAAATAATCTTCTGAAGGCATTTCCCTTAATGAAGCCCACATGTCTGATACAGATTTCTTTCCCAAGGTCCTGGAGTGTTTGGTTATGTTTTAATACATCTTTGCCCTTGAGATCCCCACATATCAGGCATGTGATTGCTAATATTTTACTTATTAACTGGTAAGCACATTGTAAACCATAATCGCAATACTGTCTTCCCCAGCCTGGTGTTTATATCCTAAAAGTAACAGCCTCTTAGGAGAAGGCTCTTACTGCCATTATCCTAAGGTGTCATATTTCTGAATGTGTCCAAATGTCACATATCCAAAGTGTCACATCTCATTTATGACTCTCATTACATCTTGTTAAAGAGCACTGCATTGTGTGAAGCATGGCTTCCTGAGATACAGTTTCATTTAACAGAAAGAGTATCATGAAACATTCTATGGATTGCAAAAAATGAATTGCATGTTAGCTACTTGTCATGGGAAGAATCTCCAGGCAGTTTGATGGGTGCCATGTGACCCCAAGGACCTCCTGCAGGCACAGAGGGAGGAGCATGAGATTCTACTTCCAAGAAGGCAGTGAGTTCACACGAATCTCAGCTCCTAATTCATCTGGGGGGAGAAGATGGGTTGTTTATGGCAGAACCATGTGGCTAACCTTCTTCTGCCTTCTTCTGAATCTCACCTCAACTGCAAGGCTTTTCCTGATCATCTTATCCAAAATGCCCCCTCCTGCTCTGAGACCCGGAGGATAATGTACTGTTCTGCAGTGCTTTTGCTTTCTTTGGTTGTGGTAGTGCCTGGACGGGTCTTTGTCTATCCCTGCTTTGTTTAGAGACCTACAGGGTAGGACCCACTGCCCACAGCCTTGCATTCACCTTCAGCACCTACCAGCAGGCTTTCACAACAGGGGCACCCAGCAGGTGTCTGTTGAATAAATAAGTGAAGACAAATGCCTTCCACTTCTGAATGCCAAATGAAGACAGATGAGAGAAGAGAAGCAGAGACCATCCTTCAGAACCACTATTTTCTAATATGGGAAAGTAACATAAGCACCTCTGCCCTAGTAATAGTAGCAAATACTGTGCTCCAGGTACTTTACAGAAATGCAGTCATTTAATCTTTACGGCAACCCTCTGAGGTAGGTACTCTTGTTTATTCCCATTCTATAGATGAAGAAACTGAGGTATGCTAGAATTAACCTACCCAGGGTCACACAGGTAATGAGAGGTGAATCCAGAATTTTGGACTCACTTCTAACTGCTTGATGCCGTATTTACCCCTCTGGTGCCCATTTAGTTCAATTATGCCCTCAAATAAAGGAGTATTTTCTAAAAACATTGACAGGTTCTTTTTAAAAAGTTAATCTGTAAAACTAAGTATATATATTCAATAAGAGTAGAAACTTGAGCTTTATTCCAGAAACAGATATGCCCTTGGTTAAGAACAAAATGAAATTAGAATGTATCTTCATTGTAAACTCTCTTTAAAGCGATAACATGAACCCTGTACAAAAGTAGTCTTGTCTTAAAGAGTTGCTTTTTTGGTAAATTTGCTAGTTTTACAAATTTGGATCATGTTTTGCTTTTGATTATTTGAAGAATTTTGGGAGTCACATAGACTCCAGATATTCATTTAGTCATTAAAACAAGATGTGGAGATTTTCTTTATTTGGTCTAGTTTGTTTTGTTTTTTGAGTACAACCTTGAAACTTCAGCAACCAGGAAATACCAAGTTATTACATAAAGTAAAATATATCTTTGAAATTGTCTAAATACATATGCAGAAGGTCAAAGACAAGTGAAACAGCTGTTACATAAAATCTCCACTTTCCAGATACCTAAGACATTCAAGAAGGAAGAGGTGGGAATATGGTCCAGGACCTTAGTTTTGAATTTTCTGGCTCCTGTTAGTTTAAGATATCCCTGTAGCATCATTTAAACATAGTTCTGGTACATGAATAAACTTCCGTTTGGAATTTCCTTTTTGAAGTCTGCTGAGAATATAAATCAAAACCATATGAGATATGTCTTAATCCAGAATGTGAAATAACATGAGAAATGTCAACCCAGAAGTAGTCCCTGAAATACGTTCACCAGGATGCACGTTCTGGTGAAATTCTTTATTTAGAATGAAAGCCTCCAGAGAACTGGATTTATTATTTTTAACCCATGATTATGGCAGCCTGAGTTGATGAAAGAAGATACTTTTTAAAGTAATGTCAGTAGAAATGTTATTCAAGCCACCTAGAATGTTTGAGAAGGACATCTGTTGACATAAAAAGATGTTCAAAATGCATTGTCGAGTGCAAAAGCAGATTCCAATTTTATTTAAAGATTATGTAAAATAGATAGTATACTTAGCCTAGATATATGAACACATCTTCATAATAAAAGAACAAGAGATGTTATGCCAATAAAATATTGATCAATCTCTAGGTGGTAGAATTATGGCAATACCTTCCTTCCTTCCTTCCTTCCTCCCTTCCTTTCCTTCCTTCCTTCCTTTTTTCCTTCCTTCCTCCCTCCCTCCCTTTCTTCCTCCTTCCTCCCTTCCTCCATTACTTTCGTTTTCTTTTTGCTTATATTTTTGCTTAGTAACAGAAAATTGAAATCATTTATTTGATTTTCAAATAATAAGCATAGTGCCTTCATTTGACAGCCTTCTTGTTTATCACATGGCTTGACATGAATGCTGCTAAAATCCAGTGATATCGCTAGCTCAGCTGGTCCTTGAGTTGACTTTGACGGATTTGCCAGCCTTGCAGTATGCCAGAATTGTGTAACTAGCATCACCAAAATCTTACAATAGATCCCATTTGCTGGTACTTTAGTCATGAAAGGATTGGTTGCATTTTTAAATGGCTGATTTGGTTTGTGTTTTTTCCTTCTATTAATACATTAGCCTTGATTTGACTCTGTGTGTGTAAGTTTTTCAAATCTTAGGTTTAGATTTTGCTACTCTTACAATCAGATTTCATTTAGGAATTTTAAGCCACTTTTATCTCTTATTCAAATCTATTCTTACAGAAAATGATCTTTTTATACCTGAATTCAGTGAGTATTTGGCAGGCAGATTAGCCAAGACTGTCATACTGACTTTATTAGTAAAAGTTGTCATATTCCTCAAAGCTAGCCAGGGAATTAAATTCTATTCATATTAGACAAGGTAGCCACCTGGACCTCCGTTTAGAAATAGATGTATCTTTACGGAGCATGTACTTCTGCTGTTTCCTACTTTGCTTTTAAACATCAAATGTGAAGATCCTCAGTTAAGATTTTGTGACGATAATTATAAAGGCCCAAAGAGTTCTTTAAAATTTGAAGTTATCTGCTATACAATTTTAAATATTCCAGAATTTGTAAACTTCTATTAAACTTTTAAAACATTTTTATAGTTGATGTAACTTTTTTAACCTTTTGGATTACATTTGTGGCATTTTTATGGGATGCCTCAATTAACTTTAATCTGAGTATGCCGTGTGTTTAGATTGTAGCATGATACAAGTCATTGATGCATCACTGTGCCTGATGAAAAAAGGGAGTTGCAGCATAGGAATTAAGTTTCTTAAGTCTTCAGTGGAGAACTTCATCTCTTCCATCCCAAATCAAGTAAAGCTATTTCAAATACCTGAACTCATTTTAAATTTCCTTCTATAAGGAATATATACTGTCAATATCTATTAACAAACTGCAAATAAAAATCCCTTAGAGAGCAGACTTTTAAGCTCAGCAGTATCTTTGACCTTGAAGAGCATAGGGAAAAATGAATCAATTGATAGCTGTAAACCTAGTAACAATTTCATTTCTTGAATGTAATCTTTATTCCTGGAATGAGTGATGCATGTTTAGAAAATCATTCACACCGCCAATGCCGTTGCCTACGTTCAGCAGACAAGTAGAAAGGGTTCCAGAAAACTGGCAAAGACACGTTGAAAAATCCTAGTAAATATTTTATTTACACTCTGAGCCAGTGCCAAGGAATTTTTTAAGAAAATACATACAATATCAAGTTTTCATGTATACTCAGATAATAGGATTATACTTGAGCTGTGGAAATCTTTTCCTGGAATTAAATTAAGCAAGAACTAGTTTTGATTGATCCAGATATGACAGTTGCTGAGAAGTTACATGCAGAAAGCCTTGCAGAGGGAGTCAGAAGCTTCAGCCAAGCTGTATCTATCTTGCCATGTCAACCCCAAAAGGAGCAAAGGAATTGAAAAGCGCCTGCAGAAGTATTGGAGTGACTTTATCCTAACAGAATCTGTGCTCCTTCTTTCGCCTACATGGCAAGGTTTTCCCCTGCTATCATGAAATCTTCTTGGGTAATTGGAGTACCAAGAGCTAAAAAAGAGTTCAGCAAATCAAACAGCAGATAACTTCTTACAAGCATAGACATTCAGAAATGTCTGAAAAGATACAGGAGGAGTTTGCATCCCTAAAAACACGCATTTTTTTTTTTAACATTTAAAAAAGAAAAATCTTAAGGCAATGTAGGATGGAAGAGTACCTGTCAAAAGCTAAGAAATCTGACTTCCTAGTGGTGGTGGGATTTGTCCAAAGCAGTTGCTCTTCCCCAGGCAAGAAATCATCAGCATGACACAGAGTGAGTACCCACAGGCCCTTCTGATACTGGTCATTTGGCCAATTTTGTGGAAGTTGGAGCTCGGCTCTGAGAGCCAATATCAAGACAGCAACCTGGACTCTTGTTCACCACCTTTCCTACAGAAGCTGGAGAAACTGAATTAGAGAGGGAGAGACAATCTGCAGAATCTCATGCACTTGTCCCAAGAAGGGTTACTGAAGACTCTACTGGCTTGGTGGTTCAACATGGAGGTGTTTTGGCCAATGCTTGCAAATTATGACGCTCTATCTAATTGTCTGGTCAACTCTGTGTTCCCTGCCTTGCATTTCAGTTGCTTGACTGACTCCATCTTGAAGAATCTCTTGGGATTTAGTGGTAGGCAGTGGCTCCACAACTTCAAAAAGCTGGGGATGTATGCATGCAGCCTCCCTGAGAAATACCACAAGCGCCTGATTGGAACAATCTGTATCAAATGAAAGAGGAGAATAAAGAACTACTCTGCTTCATGGAAAACTTGAGTCAAAACAATCTGGTCAGAAACTATTTGGCTGGGAGAGCATCTATTTTCTGCTTTCTTTTTCTCTCAGATTGACTGGGGTTTGGGGATTGTAAACTTTTTTTCTTTTTAAATACTATTGGGAATACAGGCATGGAAAATATATTTCTGATGAGTTTCCTCATTCACTTGCAACGGAGCTTTTGATTTTCTGTGGTGCAAATGTGTATATGAGCACACATTCACACACATGGATGCATGTGAGGATTGTTTACAACATTTTTTGGAATTCATATAGATCATGCACTCTAGGCAGAGAAGCAGAATTCGGAGCAGAAATGATTACTGAGACTGTGTTCATCTCTACACCACACTAACAGACATGCAACAACAGTTTCAGCTTGAGATAAAGGTCCATAGTGCCTTCCATATGCCTCATCTATAGAGTGAATAGCTGGCAGCTGTGTTACATTAGCTTATGCTAGATTATGCCACTTGAACAAATTGCCCCTCAAGTTGTAGTGGCATAAAACAAGTGTATTTATTGCTTATATTACATGTCAGCAGCTGGTCTGCTGTGTCTCTGTCCCCAGTGTCATCATTCCAATACCTAGGCTGAAGGAATATCTCTTAGCCTCATGGTAAAGGGAAAAGAGCAGGAAAGCTGGTTGGGTTAGGGGATGGCTCTTGAGATGTTTTTCTGAAACTAGCACAGGTCACGTCTGTTCACATTTAATTGGCCAAAGTGGGTCATATGGCCAAGCATGACATTAGTGAGGTGGGAAGGGTATGCCTCCTAGTTGCAGGAGCACTGCACATGGCAGCTGGAAAGGGCAGGGTGTCACTGTGGGCATACAAAGAAAAAAAATGCATAAGTATGTGTGACTATATAGTATATATATATATGTTAATTATATATTTAAGGCTAATTAAAAATTAACAGTAAATATGTATCATGTATTTGTTTTACGTATATGTCATATGTTGTAATATCTATGGTTTCCCCAACCAGGCTGAAAAAGACTGATTAAAAATAACCCTTGAGTGACGAGGAATAAACCTGCTTAGGTTTATTCTCTACTTAGGTAGAGAATTTGCTCGATCTTCTTTTACTCTAATAGGAATTAAGTGACTAGATTTGCTATGAATCCAGCTTCCAGAAGATATTTCAAGGCCTAGGAGACAAGGCTTATGTGTAGAATTGGTGAAGGAATTTTATGTCTCAACACATCTCTCATTCTTGCGTTTGGGAAAGAAGTCCACATAAACAGAGCTGACAGTCTCTGTCTTGACTGAGTACAGGTAGGCGTGATCACTCTATACGGGTCTTCCAGGTTTCCTCTTCCTATTGTTGTATACTTGCTGACAGTCCGATATTTTATTGCACATCAAGGAAAAGATTGCCTCAAATTATGGATAGATAAAGTGGGTGTTTATAAGTTGATCCACTATTTTGAATATTCAGTGATTAATAATCTCAAATTCATTCCAAATAACCTGTATTTTAGTTCCTCTTAGTAACTTAGAAAATCATGGAAAGAAAATGTTAGGAATATTAGGAAAAAAATATATTTGGTGTACAATTAAGGTCTTTTACATATCAAAATAACTTAACATATAATTTTAAAAGTGCAAAAAGATATATCCTGATGCCATACCATGGGATGTAAATCAAAGTCTGTTACTACTAAAAATCTGACATTCCTTCCTGTATCTGTGACTAAGGTTATAAAGTCCTCCTGGCAGGATTATGGTGGTAGCGTATGGTTCTATGTAATATTAATGATTGCATCATTGGTATCCATATATAGATGGGATGGATACCCTGGCATTGATTTTAACAAAACTGGCTTAATGTATGGCCAAAGAAATACACCTTCAATAAATAGGGACTTCACTAGAGAAATTCTGTCTGAAGACAAAGGAGTCATTCTCCTGAAGTAGTAAAGTTACTAATGAAGCTACCTTAGCCATATAAATTATCCTAAGCCAGCAACCACAAGCCCGTTGAAATGTTAACACCTTTGATATACTTTAATAGTGATAATTGCATCCACTGCAGGCATCTTGTGGTGGCTGAGTCATCCTGCTATGCTGGTACCCGTAGTCTTTTAGAAACAGGGTGCCCACCAAATAGGCCAGTTTAAAGGAAAAGACAAAACACTCTACTCAAGCCTACTTTTTCTTAAATCCCATGACGATCACACTCTTTCTTTTCCTTACTTCTCTTAAGTACTTTTAACGAACATTTAAAAAAGAAGACCTATTTAAATTGGAGCCAGTTTGTCCATAGAAATTCAAGGAGATTTGTAGGAACAACATAAATACATGTGCTCGTATGTAATGATTTCATAAACTTTCCACAATAGAACAGATTCTTTCTAGCCAGCTACATTTCTGATAATAATAAATTTTAATTTGGCCCTCATTTGAATTTTTGGTCATTTAGAAAGGATACCCAATACCTTTCAGTGAGCTATTGAAAAAGTATTTGCTATGCTGAGAAAAACGTAAAACAAAATGTACATACTTAAAATGCTTAGCCAAGAGAACACACTGTTCCCAAGCACGCTAGAAGCACACTAGACACACCAGCTTAAAAATACAATGAGGTTGTAATGTGAGATGAGGCCTGCAAACCTGGGCAGCAAATTTGCTGTGCTCACTATGTTTCCTGACTTGTCTGAGGTCCTACAGAGCCTTGTCCACAGACTGTCTGTAGCTAAGCGACTACATTAAAGAAACAGCTTGTAAATCTCTTTTAACTCCCATAGACTTCCAGCCTTCTCCACCGTCAGTCTACACTGGTGAGGTCCTATTGAACTCTTTTCTCTTGGCTACCTTGATGTTATAATCTTCCTACAGGGAAATGCAATTGGCAGTATTCAAAAATCCAATCTTTATAAAATAAGCATCATTCTCAAAACAAAGTAAATTTCCCATTTTTTTACAAATAAGATCATTATATGAGAAAATATTCGCAATGTATTCTTAAGTGAAAAAAGCAGTCAACCAAAGACATTAGCATAGTACTGTTTTGACAGATAACATATATAAAGTTAGGTGTTCATAATGGGGCAAGAGTTGACTTTTTTCATTCATTGTGACTTTCTCTATTAGGAAGTTTTCAACACTGGGCATGTATAATTAAGAAACATGATAATATGTTGTGAAAACCCACATCGGCCATGGTTTGTTTCCACGGTGCCTTTGTTCTCATGCCCATGGTAGTGGGTGCCTCCCCAGGTGCTAGCAAGAGCTTCCCTCTGCTGGGTCTGTCTGAGGATAGTGGTCACATCATGCTCAAAGCATGTGTAAGGCAACTGAGGCAAAGCCAGTGACTTTGCCTTAAGTGGAATCGCAGATATATGGCTGAAGAGCACGGGTAGCACCACACCAACCACTGAACTTACTGAGTAAAACAGTGAAAAGGTTTGCTAGACCAGGCTACCAGTGGAAACACTGGATATCTCCCTTTTCAACCCGTTGATTTCAGCCCCCAAATGACTATTGGTCTCCTTAGACTAACAGGGATGGGGTGCTCTTAAGAATCAGGTCACCTTATGTGGGTGGTGGTGATAGGGCTAGGGAGTGTGCTTGGAGGCAAGAGGCGTCAGCCCTACATAAACCATGTAGAAGAGGCTCCTTGCAGAAAGAGGTTCCGTTATCAGAAGACGTAGGGAAGGATGTTGGACAGACAAAAATAGATACCTGCCAGAGAGTAAAACGAAATAATTATTACATAGAATAGGTACAAAAATTCCATTGAAATCCTTTCATAATACCAAGCTGAATGGATTGGATTTTCACCAGCAAAGCAGCACAGTAACCTCCGTAGAGATTGGTGGGCCCTTCTGTCCAGGGCCACTCTCTGGTTTCACTCCACACTCAGGTTTTCCATGAGACAGTTGCAGTGAGCTGATGCTTTGCCTTGCAGCCCTGGAGCTGCTACAGGGGCAGGTAAGGGTAGCAAATGGAGAACAAATAAAACTGTCAGAATGTGATTTTAATAGCTCTTAATGCTTTTACATAATATTATGCTGGCTAGCAAGAGCACAATAAATAAGAGTTTTTCACACTTTTCTCCTCAAATGTCATTTAAATCTCATTAGGTAGATCTTTGTGAAATGATGGCACTGGCAATAATGATTCCTTTTTAGTTCTCCAGTCATTTTGGCCAGTGGAAGGGCCTGGGGAAAAGCGTTAGCATTTGGCTGATTGTTATTATTAGGGGCCATGAAGACTTAATAAAAATTGTAAGACTTTTTTACCCTTCCCCCCTCAATTGGATAGGCAAACTCAGATTTGATAGGGGTTAATTATGCCAGATTATTTTGTTTGTTTTGTCACTAGCTGGTAAATGAGAGTTGGCTTTGTCCTTAAATTGAGGTATCAAGATGTTGGGACTGCAGCTAGGGTGGGGGAATATGAAATGAGGGTGTGTGTTTGAGAGACATTTGGGCAAATAGAATGGCAAGTTGGGTATAGGAAATGATGCTACACGAGGAGTCACCTGCCATGGCTAAGACAGGGCTGCTTCTAATTTATGATATTTACTCATTGCAGTTTTGTTGTCATTTAAGCCTGAGGTCTAAAAGTTTAAGTGCCTGCCCATTAAAACAAACAAAAAAAATCATCTTATTTGAATGATTGATTTATCTGGATTCTGGTTAAAATTTGGTTATTCATGTATGTATCTGAATAGGATTTCAGTTCATTATCCATGTTGCTGTCATAAAAAATGAAATGCAGCTATTATCTGAGGAGCCTTTTAAATAAAATTTCCCTGGCTAGCTTCAGCCCCATTCCACTGTCCAACCAGAATTTTAAGTTCCAAAAGGAGTGTTGTTTTCAAAATTTTTAAATTTTTCATTTTTGTGGGGACATAGTAAGCGTATGTATATATTTATGGGGTACATGAGATATTTTGATACAGGTATGAACTCATTACATCATGGCAATATGAACTCATTACATCATGGAGAACAGGGTATTCATCCCCTTGGGCATTTATTCTTTGTGTTACAAACAATCCAATTATACTCTTTTAGTTATTTAAAAATGTACAAGTAAGTTATTATTGACTGTAGTTACCCTGTTGTGCTATCAAATAGTAGGTCTTATTCATTCTTTCTAATTTTTTTTGTACCCATTAATGATCCCCACCTCTCCTCCAGCCCCCACTACCCTTCTCAGCCTCTGGTAACCATCCTTCTAATCTCTATGTCCATGAGTTCAATTATTTTAATTTTTAGATCCCACAAATTAGTGAAAACACGTGATGTTCCAAAGGGAGTTTTCTAGAAGGATTCCTGGCTGCCCACTTCTTCTCCACCATGTTATCCTTTTCATCTTCAGGATCTGAGCTCACCACATTCCCTGGGCTGGAGGGGTGCGAACTCTTTCATAGGCCACTTCCCACTCTCTGTCTTTGAGCTTTCTAGGCTGCAGAGACCCTGTCTTGTGGGTCTTCCCCATTTGTTCTTCATGGCCTGGCTCTCTGGGACTGTCTTGCTGAACACTACATTTTCATTGTAGTAAAGGTAATGATAAAACAGAAAAAGGCTTGGGATTCATGTAATGCCAAGAGAAAATATAATATTCTGTGCTTCTCTCCAAGACTTGCTGACTCATAATTAGGTTTAGAGCATGTCAAGAAATTAGGTGTTTTCTCGTTACTATCCACTGTATTATATGGGAGCGGGAAGCAAATCTGAGCTTGAAAATCTATTAGGCAGCACTTTATCCATGACTCAGTAGCAACTCACCACATTTTCCACACGTTACAGATAGAATGTATGTTTTCCTATTTCCTCTGAAATACTTGTGTGGTTATCAAAGTAGAAACCTTCAAATACAGACTCTCAACTGGGTACTAAATAGAACTTTTGAGCAATGCAATAATTGCCTTTTGTACCTTCCCAGAGGAAAGCCCAAGTTAGCCCATGCAGCACAATTCAGTTAAGCTGTGTTTTGAACAGCAGTTGTGGATCTCAGAGACTCCTTTTCTGATAGAAATGCTTTCAACAGCTTTTCTTTCCAGCTTGGTTCCCTGGATGTTTCTGAACCATGTGTCCATGGCAGGAATGGGTACATGGTAGGAACATGCTGGTCACACTTCAGTGGAAAACGCTCACACAAGAGACAAATCTCAAGCTTTTGAAATCATCAGTCCCTGGAGTAACAGTAGATTAGGGGATGTCAGAAGAGGCAGGCGTTCCGGGGCAGGAGCCGCCACAGGCTCTGTTTCCTCGGATTTAATGACAAAGTTCAATCTAGATTTAACCAGATCTGTGGAACTAGGTGGTAGGGTTTTGCTCTTCCTGGTGATGCCTGAGTAAGATCTGGCCTTTGGTCTATTTTCCTAACATATACCAAATAGCTCTGGCACATCAAACATCTTACTGCACAGACACTGAGCTTTCAATGTTGAGGTACAATCGCAGGCCCAGGGTGATGTTAGTGTAGATCATTTCTGTGCAGTGATCCCAAGAACGCCCTGTACACTCCAGCTTTGGCTATGGGGAAAAATTAGCATCATAGTAAATGGAAATACAATGACCTGACAGGGACCCATCCTAACAGTGGAGGAAAGGGCCTTGGTAAAGACTTGTGATAATAGGCTGTTTAATTTTGTTTGGAGAAACTGGACTTTCAACAGATGAACTTCTTTCCCCTTGGATTCATATTTGTCTAACAGAGTTGTGGTTGGGAAATGATCCAGGATTCACAAGGTCAAAAAGTGACCTGGTTCACATACTGTAGACTCCTCCTATCTCACTCCACAGCTTCCCCAGGCAGGTGGTCCGGTGGGCTGTTGGTGCATCCACACCAAAAATGGTCACCCAAGGGACATATCAACCTCTTGGGCTTGGCCCTCAGAGGTTCTGGCAGGCTCATCAAACTCAAGTCTCAATTCCAAATAATCAACTTTCCTCTTCTATGCCACACTCTACAGCTTGAAATCATTCCAATGTGCTTGATTAATGAACATTTTGTTATAATGCATGGGGAATTAAGGCTATTAGTGAAATTTTTAAAACAGTAATACACTGGATTTTAGCTTTTTTTCATGAGAAAATACATTTTCATAGGCAATCTAGTTGTAGTCTTTCTTAAAGTTATCCCAAGAATGAAAGAATGAAGGAATGTTGAATAAATATTTTTAGCCTAATCTTTGGAACTTAAAAAAAAATTCCATTAAAAAAAAAAAGAATTGTAAAGAAGAATGTCCCCTTTTCCCCTAGCGTCCTGGTTCCCCGGTGTATAAATAAGACATTTTTCCCTGCCTGAAATTCAGCCTTTGTCTTCTATTATCTGTGGTTTTGTTATTATCCACATACTTATGGATCTACATTGAAGATTATCTTAGTAGACACATAACAAGGACCTTTGTATTACCCGCTCGTTTTCCACCCACTCCTGGGTAAGCCTACTTATGCAGACTTACCTGGAACAATTTTGCTTTGTAATAACTTGCACAAAGCTCACCAGTGTCTCCATGATTAAGAAGGCAGAGTACTAGGGTGCGGCTGTGGGACTCACAATTTTATCTCTCTTGTGTTTTTCAGAGATTGAGGCGAAAGAAGCATGTGACTGGCTCCGTGCTGCCGGGTTCCCGCAATACGCTCAGTTATATGAGGGTACGTCAGCCCTTCCCTTCGCTCTTACACAGAGAATAAATCCAAAATGAACCACACGTATCCTGTGGTGTGTTTTGACTTCCAGATTTTTTTTTCTCACCCATTTTGCTTCGCTTTCTTTTTCCCTCAGCCTTTTTGCTATGCCCAGGGGTTATCCTGATACCAATTTAGAAATGAATATCACTTCCCAGGCCCACTTTACTTCCTGCTTCCCACTACTAATTCCTATCTCTTTACCACAAACCCCAACTCGACGTTTTCCTTCCAGCATTCTGCCATCAGCAGCTTTTCTGCACTTCCTTCTTTTTCTCCTTGTTTTTCCTTTACTACTCTCACTTTTCTTGAAATCACAATGAACTCACTGTTAAAAAACTTCCTAGAAGTCACAAAATTAATTATCCTGAAATTTCTGTTTAATTCTGTTTACTTTATATGAAAAATGTCAAGATATAACATGAATCAGATGTTATTCTTCCGAGTTTTAGGTAAGGTGTCTTATTGCTAGCATTATACTTCCTTTCATTGATTTTTTTTGTTTTCTTTTTTTTTTTTTTTTGAGATAGTCTGGCTCTGCCACCCAGGCTGGAGTGCAGTGGTACAATCTCCACTCACTGCAACCTCCGCCTCCTGGGTTCAAGCAATTTCCTGCCTCAGCCTCCCAAGTAGTTGAGATTACAGGCGGGCACCACCACACCTGGCCAATTTTTGTATTTTTAGTAGAGACAGGGTTTCACCACGTGGGTCAGGCTGGTCTCGAACTCCTGACCTCAAGTGATTTTCCCACCTCGGCCTCCCTAAGTGCTGAGATTACAGGCGTGAGCCACCGCCCAGCCTTTTCATTGATTCTTTAATTGACAGTTAATAGACATACTCATGTCCCTTATATCTAAAGTTATAACCAAAGCTTTTAACTTCTTCTCGGATTGTCCTTATCTAGTAGTGAACTAGTCAGGACCCCAACAATGAGCAGGTGGCAGGCTCAAGGCCATTTACAGAGGATTTGTTTCTAACAGTGCTCATTGCAAAGGTGCAGGCAGGACAGGGGGTGGCCACGAGGAACGGTGCACAGTGCAAGAGCCCGGGGCTTGTAGTGGCACAGCTGTCACTACCATGAGCCCAAAGGGACAGGCCAAGGAAGAGAGTGCCAGAGCCCAGGAGGAGAGAGGAGCCTCAAACCAGACCCTAGGAAGGAGCACAGCTGGCAAGAGGCAGCCTTCCATGAAAAAAAATCACAAGTGTCTCCCTCCCTCCCTCACTAGCCGAGCAAGACAGCTTCACTCTGGAACCATCTGTAAGTCACTCACATGATTTTTTTTCACCAGAAGGGGAATTATGTCTGTTTCCAACTCACGCTAAGATTTAGATACCCTTAGATTTATCATGACTGGCAAGGTGTAGACAGCACAAAATACAAGATGAGATAAAGGAAAAAGTGGCAAGACAATGATAGTGACCCAGCATGGTTAGATTTGGCTATGCCCTCTATTCCAATGAGCTGCAGATTGCTACCTCCATGAACGAGGTACCCAGAATTCACACCATGTTCTAAATATTGCCTGTGACCTTCAAAGCTGGCATGAATTGTCTATTGGAGGGAAGTAGTGTTCGAATTATTCTTTTTGGATAGAATCAATTTGAGTATTTTGCTGATACTCCAGAGTGATAAAGATTTTGCTACTAAAAAAAATTTCAGATGATAGAACTTTGGGTATTTTTGGAAATTTCCTTTTTGAAGGAGAAAAATCTGCCAAATTAAGTATTTCATGAAACCATCAAGACAGACGCCAGTGACCTACGTGTTAGGTGAATGGTGAAAGCACAAAAGCTCTTCTCTGAGGCCACATCCACTTCAGACTGTAATAAGGATGAGCTAGAAAAATGAAGGCACTTAGTGTTCAATCCTATACAAGGTCAAGCACTTGACTATCCTCATATTTCGCACTTATATTGTACTCCTAAAAGCATTTACAGTGATAGCAATTCTTTGCTCTCTTAAACATTCCCAACAATGATGATGGGCAGTCACTGCTATTAAAATCAGTGGCTTTTACAGACCTTGAAGGTCTGAATATGTTGGTGCTCATTCAGACAAAACAAAGTACATCAACTTCTTTGTCTCTCTTTCTCTCTCAGATTCACAATTTCCCATCAACATTGTGGCTGTCAAGAATGATCATGACTTTCTTGAAAAAGACCTTGTAGAACCTCTTTGCAGGTAAACCATGTGAAGCATTTTTGTTTCTTTCCACTGTTCAGTCTGCAACAGGCATCACTATACTGAAGGGCGAGCTCAGCTATTCGGCAAGCATTCATTGAGTGCCTACCGTGTGCCTGACCCAGGTGCAGGTTCTAAATGTACTACTGTTAATGAGCATGATCAGTTTGTGTTTTCATGGAGCTTAAATCCTAGCAGGGGCCTTTGGACACTAGATTAGGAAAACAACAGAGAAAGGAGAGAGAGAGAGTGAGAGTGAGAAAAAGAAAGAAGGAGGGGGAAAGTTTATTTCAGAGAGTATAAATGCTATGGTCAAGCTAAAACAACATGGGGATGTAGACGGTGATTGGGGGTGTGGATGGGTCAGTGGAGGGAAGAAGCATGAGCAGGCTCAGCATGTGTGGTGAGGGAAGGCTCTGAAAAACTACGAGTGTGTCAAACTTGGCTGTATTTTTTGCAAAGTCAAGTGATTATCTCCTCAAACTCGTATGTATAAACTCAAGTAATTGTAGCACCAAACTGGCCTATTTAAGCTATTTGTTTGTGTAAGGAGACAAAGATGTATATATGGATAATTTCTTCCCCTTAAAACAACATATTATCTTGTTGAAGAAACTCAGTTGAAGAAATGAGGTGTGAATACCTGAGCAAATAACAATTATAATTTGGGTAATAATAAAAGATCCGGGAGAAGCTATATTCCTGAAGAATTAAATGCTGCCTGAGAGGTGGTGTGTCTGTAGGAATTTGAAGTTTCATAACTAAAGCCCTGAGGAGAGGTCAGAGCTGAAGATAAGGATTAGTTATGGGAGATGAGTCATTTTACCAAGGCCATACAGCTAGTTTAGGGCCAAAATGACCTTAAAACCCAGTATTCCTAATGCTAAATCCAATGTTCTTTCTAGTATATTCTGCATTTGACATAAATAAGGTAGTAGTTTAAAGGGAAAGTAATGATTAGCAAAACTTATGAAGACAGGAGAGATCAACGCACATTAAATAGTGTGTAAATTACCTAATCCTAGGCTTGCTGAATCTTCAGACACATATATACATAATATATTTTTGTGTCACAAACCAGTCACTCTGTGTTTTCTATATGAAGAGAAAATAGGTTTGTGTTAAGAAATGATCTCTGAATGTTCAAGAAAATAATACTATGGGCTTGCTTACGTGGGTGGAAGAGCAAAGAACTCTTCAAATCATAAATGACAGGACTAAGTTATTTGGACGAGAAAACAAACAAACTCAAAATGACATTTATGAGAGCTTATGAAGTGAATGGATGATTTGGTTGTGATTCTGTAAAGGTAATGAATTGGAAAGACAGTGTTTCCTCTTCTGCATGTCTAAGGTACACACCAAGCAGGAGCAGATTCCTCCTTATAAGCATTCACTCCACTCAGAGCCATGCAGCCAGCACTTCGTCCTGAGTTTTCTCTCTCAGTTTTAACCACATATTTTTTTGCTAGTTGGCTTTTTTTATATTTGAAAAATTATATATTATTTTTTCCCATTGAAATGTTTTCATTAAGTTGAGGTATAACATATATATATATATATATATATATATATATATATATATATATTTTTTTTTTTTTTTTTTTTTTTTTTTTTTTTTTGAGACAGAGTCTTGCTCTGTCACCCAGGCTGTAGCGCAGTGGTGCAATCTCAGTTCACTGCAAGCTTTACCTCCTGGGTTCAAATGATTCTCCTGCCACAGCCTCTAGAGTAGCTGGGACTACAGGCATATGCCACCACACCTGGCTAATTTTTGTATTTTTAGCAGAGACGGGGTTTCACCATGTTGGCCAGGCTGGTCTCAAACTCCTCCTGGCCTCAAGTGATCTGCTCACCTCAGCCTCCCAAAGTGCTGGGATTACAGGTGTGAGCCACCGAGCCCAGCTGAGGTATAACATATTGATATGGTTTGGCTCTGTGTCCCCACCCAAATCTTATCTTGAATTGTATTCCCATAATTCCCATGTGTTATGGGAGGGACCCAGTGAGAGATAATTTGAATCATGAGGGCGGTTTCCTCCATACTGTTCTCATGGTAGTGAATATGTCTCATGAGACCTGATGGTTTTATCAGATCTTTCTGCTTTTGCATCTTCCTCATTTTCTCTTGCCACCACCATGTAAGAAGGGCCTTTTGCCTCCCGCCATGATTCTGAGGCCTCCCCAGCCATGTGGAACTGTAAGTCCAATTAAACCTCTTTTCCTTCCCAGTCTTGGGTATGTCTTTATCAGCAGTGTGAAAATGGACTAATACAATAAATTGGTACCGGGAGTGGGGTGTTGCTGAAAAGATACCTGAAAATGTGGAAACAACTTTGGAACTGGGTATCAGGCAGAAGTTGGAAGAGTGTGGAAGGCTCAGAAGAAGACAGGAAAATGTGGGAAAGTTTGGAACCTCCTAGAAACTTGTTGATTGGCTTTGAAAAAAAAAATGCTGATAGTGATATGAATAATAAAGTCCAGGTTGAGGTTGTCTCAGATGGACATGAGGAACTTCTTGGGAACAGGAGCAAAGGTGACTCTTGTTATGTTTTAGCAAAGAGACTGGTGGCATTTTGCCCCTGCCCTTGAAAGGATGATTTAGGGTATCTGGCAGAAGAAATTTCTAAGCAGCAAACAGAGCATTCAAGAGGTGACTTGGGTGCTGTTAAAGGCATTACATTTTAAAAAGGAAACAGAGCATGAAAGTTCAGAAAATTTGCAGCCTGACGATGCAGTAGAAAAGAAAAACACATTTTCTGAGGAGAAATTCAAGCTGGCTGAAGAAATTTGCATAAGTGTCAAGGAGCCAAATGGTAATCCCCAAGACAAGGGGGAAAATGTCTCCAGGACATGTCATAGGTCTTCACAGCAGTCCCTCCCATCATAGACCTGGAAGCCTAGGAGGAAAAACTGGTTTCATGAGCCAGGCCCAGGGTCCTCATCTGTTTGCAGCCTAGGCACTTGGTGCCCTGTGTCTTGGCTGCTCCAGCCATTGCTAAAAGGAAGAGGCCAAGGTTTAGCTTGGCCCATGGTTTCAGAGGGTGCAAGCCCCAAACCTTGGTAGCTTCCACATGGTGTTGAGCCTGCAGGTGCACAGAAGTCAAGAGTTGAGGTTTGGGAACCTCCACCTAGATTGCGGAAGATGTATGGAAACACCTGGATGCCCAGGCAAAAGTTTGCTGCAGGGGTGGGGTTCTCCTGGAGAACCTCTGCTAGGGCAATGCAGAAGGGAAATGTGGGGTTGGAGCCCCCACAGAGTCCCTACTGGGGCACTGCCTAGTGGAGCTTTGAGAAGAGGGCCACCCTCCTCCAGACCCCAGAATGGTAATCCACCAACAGCTTGCACTGTGCAACTGGAAAAGCCACAGACACTCAACGCCAGCCCATAAAAGCCAGGAGGGGGGCTATACCCTGCAAAGCCATAGGGGTGGAGCTGCCCAAGACTATGAGAACCTGCTTCTTGCATCAGGGTGACCTGGATGTGAGACATGGAGTCAAAGGAGATCATTTTGGAGCTTTAGAATTTGACTCCCCCACTGGATTTTGGACTTGCATGGTCCCTGTAACCCCTTTCTTTTGGCCAATTTCTCCCATTTGGAATGGGTATATTTACCCAATACCTGTACTCCCTTTGTATCTAGGAAGTAACTGGCTTGCTTTTGATTTTACAGGCTCATAGGCAGAAGGGACTTGCCTTGTCTCATATGAGACTTTGGACTATGAACTTTTGGGTTAATGCTGAAATGAGTTAAGACTTTGGGGGACTGTTGGGAAGGCATGATTGGTTTTGAAGTGTGAGGACATGAGATCTGGAGGAGCAAGAGGTGGAATGATATGGTTTGGCTGTGTCTCCACCCAAATCTCATCTTGAATTGTATTCCCATAATTGCCACATGTTATAGGAGGGACCCAGTGGGAGATAATTTGAATCATGGGGGGCAGTTTCCCCCATACTGTTCTTGTGGTAGTGTATAAGTCTCACAAGATCTGATGGTTTTATCAGGGGTTTCCGCTTTTGCATCTTCCTCATTTTCTCTTGTCACCACCATGTAAGAAGGGCCTTTATCCTCCCACCATGATCCTGAGGCCTTCCCACACATGTGGAACTGGACTACGTCCAATTAAACCTCTTTTTCTTCCCAGTCTCAGCAGTGTGAAAATGGACTAATACATATATATATAAAGTAAAATTGACTATTTTCAGTGAATAGGTCTTTGAGCTTTGACAAATGCCTCCAAGTTGTTATAACCACCACCACACTCACATATAGAGCAGACCAGGTGTTGTGGCTCATGCCTGTAATCCCAGCACTTTGGGAGGCTGAGGTGGATGGATGTCTTGGGTCCGGGAGTTTGAGACCAGCCCGGGCAACACAGTGAGACACCATTCCTACCAAAAATACAAAAATTAGCTGGGCATGGTGGCACACATCTGTAGTTCCAGCTACTTGGGAGGCTGAGATGGGAGGATCACTTGAGCCCAAGAGGCAGAGGTTGCAGTGAGCCAAGGTTGTGCCACTGCACTCTAGCCTAGGTAATAGAGCAGGACTCTGTCTCAAAAAAAAAAAAAGATATAAAACAGTTTCCTCACTCCCAAAATTTCCCTATTCCTCTTGTCAGCAGCTTCTACTCCTACTCCCAAACTCTAGCAAACCACTGATTTGTTTTTTGTACCTATAGTTTTGCTAAAATATCATACAAATGAAATCAAACAGCATGTAGCCTTTTTAGTATGGCTTCTTTCACTTGTTATAAAATAATAAAAATTCATTTATGTTGCTATGTGTTTTAATAGTTCATTGCTTTCTATTTCTGAATAGTCTTGCATTGTATGGATGTCCTACGGTGGTTTATCCATTCGCCAGTTGAAGAACATTTGGTTGTTGCCAGTTTGGGTGATTATAAACCCACTCTAAACATTCATATTCAAGTTTTTGTATGAGCATTTAAGTTTTCATTTCTTTGATGTAAAATCCTAGGAATGGGATCGTGGGCTCTATATGATAAGTTTATTTTAACTTTATAATTAACCACCAAATTTTTCCAAAGTGAAATATTATCTTGTACTGCCATTGACAATGTATGAGAGTCCTTACTCCTCCACATCTTTGTTAGTACTTAGTATTGTCAGTTTTTGTTTTGCTTTTAGACATTTTAATAGATGTCTGGTATTAACTCATTTGCACTTTCTTAATGACTAATAACATTGAATATGTGCTTATTTACCATCTATACATCTTCTTTTATAAAATATCTATTCAACTGTTTTGACCATTTTTAACTGTATTGTTTTTCTTATTGTTGAGTTTTGAGAGTTTGGATATGTCCTAAATGTGAGTCCTTTGTCAGAAATGTGTTTTGTAAATATTTTCTGCCAGGCTGTAGCTTGCATTTTCAGTCTCTTAACAGTGTCTTTCACAGAACAAAAGTTTTTAATTTTTCTGAAGTCCAGTTTTACCTATTTTTATTTATGCTTTTAATGTCATATCCAAGAAATCTTTGCCTAACATAGGGTCACAACTATTTACCCTATGTTTTCTTCTGGAAGTTTCATAGGTTTGTGTTTTATATTTAGGCCTATGATCCATTTTTAGTTCATTTTTATAGAAAGAACAAGGTGTGAGTCAAGATTTACTTTTTGTATATCAATGTCCAATCATTTCAGATCAATATTGAAAAGACTATACTGTCTTTACTGAATTGCCCTTGACCATGTATGTATAAGTCTATTTCCAGACTCTCTATTCTGCCCCCATTTATCTATGTGTCTGTTCTTTCATCAATGTGACACTGTCTCGATTACTTAGGTAAGTCCTGGAATGCAATATTCTGAGTTCTTTAACTTTGTTCTTCTTTGTCTGCTTTGGCTATTCTAGTGCCTCTGACTTTCCATATACATTTTACAAACAGTTTATTGATATTTATTTTAAAAATCCTAAAGGGGTTTTGATTTGGGTTTGTGGAATCTCTGTATCAATTTGTTCAGAATTGATATCTCAACAATATTTAGTCTTTGTGTTAATAAACACAGTATATGTCTCTATTTAGGTCTCCTTTGATTTTTTCAAGAGTGCTTGTAGTTTTAAGCATATGAGTGGTTCACATTGATAGTATCTAAGAATTTCATGTTTGTGGTGTTACTGTAAATGACACAGTGTTTTAACGTTTGTCTTCAGTTGCCCATTGCTAGTATACAATTTTTTGTATATTGTCTTTGTATCCTGCAATCTTTCTAAAACTCACTCATGAGTTCTTTGTAGTAGTTTCCTGAAGATTTTATGTCTAAAATGTTAAGGAAAAAAATACATTTTAAACCAAGAATAAAAATTCTATTGCATATTTTAAAATCAGGATTGCAAGGACAAAGATTGTCTCTGATTATGCAGTTCTATTTACAGGATGATATAGGTGGCTTAGCGGGCCAGGCTTTGAATCTCAAACACGTGGGTGTTGAATCCTTATCCACTTGCTGCTGCATGTGATCTGAGATGCCTTGACTACGTTATGGGCTTTTCCATCAAAGTCTATGCTTTAACAACAGAAAGCATCTCAGACATATCATAGGGATGAGCAAGTACAATTCATGTGAAATCATTTAGAGATATAAAGTTCAGAATAATAATACTAGTGTCGTCCAGAAAAATCAGGAAGTCTTCTCTTGTAGGACACATGACCTGTCATGGTATAGCCCGTAGCAGGATTCGTCCATACATACCCCAAAGGCATTACCACATCACCGTGGAATAAGGCTGCAATGCTAGACACCACAGTGCTCCTGATAAGGGCCCGGCTTGTATAAAAATGGTTAGAGTGGCAGGAAGTTGTTATAACTGGAATAATTCTTATGGCAGCTATGTCTCCAAAAATATTACGAAGCAAGAAAAACATTTGGCTGGAGGTGTGCGAACTGAGATTCTCGGGGCGTAGGAGCTGTGTGTAGAACAGAGGCCAAAGGAGTAGTCATACCCGGGGTGGATCAAAGGAAGAAGCAGAGGAGGTAGACAGATGGAGGTGGCTTGGCTACAAAGAAGTGTGGAGTTTCTTTCCCTTCCTCTTGAGATCCACCAAGACACAGATTTCCAGCTTTGCAAAAGCAGAAAGCAGGCAGAAGGAAGATCTCCAGTCCGAGGGGAATGGCAGCACTTTTAAAACTTCGAGATTGATGAGTGGTTAATTAGACCCTCAGCCACTCCTATGGTAAGTCATGGTGGATACCAAGACAGCAGTAAGGGGTTGTGATTTTCTTTGTTTTCTTCCTTGTGCACCAAAGACACAGAGATGGAGCTGGTCTCTTGTTTTATTTTTAAACCTTTGTGGGCTCTACATTTCATGTATGTATTTGAAATGCTGAGCTAGTGCAGATCATAAACCGAATCACAGCCGGAGGGCAGGCAGCTTCTGCCAGGTAGGCAGATGAAGACGGGAGAGTCAAAGAGCTCCCGCAAGTGTTAGCCATGACAAGAATTCCACTCACCTTTGGTATTCTGCAAGCATCTCTCCTGAGTAGATAGATAGTGCATGCCCTAGGTCCCAATTTACTCTTGAAGAGTTGTTAAGCAGTGTTACCTTTTTTGATTGGTTTGGAAATATGTATTGTACTAAGGATATGTCTGGCAGGGAGGACCAAGGCCTGGCTCTGAGGCTCTGAATATGTAAATGTGTAGCTTTCTCTTGCTCTCTCTCTCTCTCTCTTTCTCTCTAGCTCTCATTTTAGGCCCCAGAAACTAGACACATTTGCTGTCTTTGCAGAAGGTGTGACCTCCAGAATGACAACCATGTCTCACTGTTGCTTCAGCAAGGCTGCATAGTAGACACTCCATAAATGTTTGTCCCTGCAAGTCAGGAAAGTGCACTTTTTATTATTGTAACAACCACAATTGTAATTATATTCTGATGTTTTTTATTGAATTCTTAATTGAAAATTATTTTCTCCTGTGAGTCATGAGAAGCTACTTGGAAATCTAAGTACCTAGGTGAGCTCATTGAAACTATAACTTTATCAGAATGTAGGGATAGCCAAGGTGTTAAAATAGTTTACAGAGTTTGTAACCTTTAGGACAAATTGCAGTAAACCAAAGCTCCTGAATGAACTATTTTAAAGGAGAAGTACTATGTTAAATTTGCATTTTGGTTTGCAGTATTTGCTCAGGCTGCTGACATACAGCCCTGATGCTCAAGATAATCTCTGAATTTCTTTTTTTGTTTGTTTGTTTTTAGACAGAGTCTCACTCTGTCACCCAGGCTGGAGTGCAGTGGTGCAATCTCAGCTCACTACAACCTCCACCTCACAAGTTCAAGCAATTCTACTGCCTCAGCTTCCCAACTATCTGGGATTACAGGCACCAACCACCATGCCCAGCTACATTTTTTGTATTTTTATTGGAGATGGGGTTTCTCCATGTTGGCCAGGCTGGTTTCGAACTCGTGACCTCAAGTGATTCGCCCAACTCGGCCTCACAAAATGCTAGGATTACAGGCGTGAGCAACCATGCCTGGCCATCTCTGAATTTCCAATTTAATGTTAGGCCAGTAAGCCATTTGCATAATTTGTGTTTTTTAATAAATACTAATTAATTATAGCACATGCAAAACAAGGGCATTCACCTTGTTTGATAGAGCTAAGGAATCAGTTAGGATTATACAGTATACGTATCATTGCCCTTAGTATTTAAAAGGATAATAAATAATGATTTTCACATGGGGCAGGGGTGGTGATTGGAAGGTAGTGTTGACAAAAATGGTATCTACAATTTGTCTGTACATACAAAGGCCCATACTTGATTTGAGTATGTTAAATAACATTAATAATATTAAATAAAGTCTTTATGAATATTGATATTTTAAATATTTTTCCTTTTAGAATATTTATCACAGAAAATGTACAGTATTACATTCCAAATTATTATGTCATATAATAAATAATAAGTGACAATTAACTGAGTTCTTGGGCAAGTCATTGGGAGAAGGATATGAGGGTTACATGATCACCACAGTCACTTCCACCTTTAAAATCTTGAGTCTATAAATAAATACAGATCCCAATAAATCGTTGTTTTATTTCTTTAAAACACTTACAAAGTGCTTATTATATACCAGGCACTGCATTTAAGCATATTACATATATTTACTCATTAAATTCTCATGGTAACACTGTAAGATAGGCTCCTGTCTGTTTTAAGCTCTTCAACATTCTTGTCTGTAAAGATGGGCTGTTAACATCATTCCCCCTTTACAGAGGAGGAAACTGAGAAACAGAGGGGTAAAAGAATGTGCCCACTAACAGCTAACAAATGGTAGTAGGAATTACCCAGACAAGAACACATGACATTTGGATGGGCTTGTTTGAACTTTTAGTTTTTTTAAAAAAACTAAATTAGTGTGCAGAAAAACCATCTTCCCACTTCCCCACCCCACTCTATGAACCCCACTGCAATCTTAGTGTTGCCAGTGGAGCCATTTCAGGTTCTTGTCTTTGCCACACAAAAGAATTTGAAAGCAAGACCAAAGTGAAAATGTAGCAGATTTATTGTAGAGCAAAAGCAAGAACACACTCAAGAGAGGAACAGGGACATGCTCAAAAGAAGGAGCCGCGCCCAACATGGCCAGGGCTCACGTACTAGACGAATAGGTATAATGAAGCCATGGAATATTCTATACCAAGGGAATGGGTTTTCCAGGAAATTGATGGGCAGTTTTCGGAATTGGAGTGCCACCCTTTTATTGACTAAGTATCGTTAATCCGGAACCGCCATGGCATTAGGTGCGTGATAGGAGTGGGATGCCCTTACCCATGGAAATTTTATGGTAATGGGGGCGTAATGCAGCCAAGGTTTGGCAGTCTTTCATTTGCATAATTTGTGTTTTTAAATATATACTAATTAATTGTAACATGTATGTCTTGCATTTACCCTGTTGTGGCCAGTTTCTTCTTTGTTACATTCTTATCTGTGCCTAAAGCAGGATGGCTGCTGCCTGTCTTTATTAGTACAGCCTGTTGTAACCATTCCTTTCCACTAGGAAGTGGGTTCTTGCACTAACCTGTTTGGCCCTATTTGTATTGCTTTTAGCTTCCTGCAAGTAATCATGTCTGTTCTCTGGCTAGCTGTCTGCCTCACTAGTCTATAGAGTTTGGGGACAGGCTTGAGGTATAGTCAGGAACAGACATAATAGGTTCAAAGATAGGGGATTTTGCTAGTATATATTATTTTGTATAAAAAAAGTTTTTGTATATTTTTTAATGGACTCATTTGTGATCTTTTTCAACCAGGTACTCAGGATGACTTTTATATGCCTAAGCTTTCAGGAAGAATGTGTAAGAAGATACAAAATCAGGGAGGAGATTGAGGGGAAGAGAGAGACTTTATATTCTTGTTATTCACTTCTCTATGTATATTTCAGGTGTTTGTATTGCATTATTAAAAACATTAGCCATGTTTTAAAAAATGCCTTGCCTTGCAGATGCTAATGGCTAACATTTAGTGAGTGTTCATTATGCATGAAGTTGTGTGCTAAGCTCTTTACATTGATCTCACTTAATTTTCATAACAGCCTATGAATAACAGGTGTTGTTCAGAATTGAGGGTGAGCTGAGTCCTCCTGGTTTGAGCAGCTGGGTGGCAGAGATACCCTTCCCTGAGGTGGGGAACAACCATGAAGGAGGAGCGAGTCAGGAGGGAAGATAGGGTGGGCTGAGGTGTTGGGTGGGTGAGGTGCCAATGTCCAGTGTGCAGTAGGGTGCCCGGCCCGGAGCTGGGGATGGAGATGTGAAGTCACCAGCATGTGAGGAGGAAGGCCCTGAGAGTGCATGAGGTCACTCAGGGACAGCTGGGACAGTGAGGAGAGGACTAAGAGTGGATGCCGGGGAATCCTCTCTACGGGCAGGCAGGGGAAGGGGAAGGAAAGAAGCCCCCTCAGTGTGACTGAGGGGTGAGCTCCTGAGCAGCCGGTTCCCGCCAGGCTGCTTTGCTCAGCCTTCAGTTCTTGACCCTCTCTCAGAAATCGCTAGTCATGACCCTCACTTGAAGCTGGACCAGTTCTCACTAGAAAAATTATCTGGATCTGATGCAATTATTGTAAACAGTTACAATAAAAAGCTAAGGACACCCCACTCGATTTTCCAATACAAGCACATGTGAATATAAAATTGGTCTGAAATTCCACAAACTAAGGAGGTCCAAGAAAACCTGGACTTTTTTTTTGTTTTAAGTTCTTTCCCCTGGGCCACTTTGGCCATCATTTTTTATTGAATAGCCAAGACAGCCTATGCTCTTCCTTGAAGTCCTGATGATTAAAGCACATAGCTTATTTACATTTATTTTCTTGCACAAGCTAAATGAAATTCACACAGTTCCACATAGATATCATGTCCCTGGAAAGCATACATATACTTAATTTTCTTTGTATAGCTAGAGCCCTCAGTGTTTAACTGCTTTTCTTCCACACCTCAACTAATGTCCAGGGGCAGTTGTTTTGGGGTTTATGGACTGGAACAGAGGTCAGTATTCCTGCTGCAGCCTGACCACTCGGCAGAACATCAGAGGGAAAAGCTGAACAGAGGTGTGGCCTTCCCTGGCTGCGTGGTGGCACGGTGACACCACCTGCTGACTTCTGACTTCTGACTGTCCTCTTTCTTTTTCCTGCCCCCTGCCCCCAGTGCGCCCAACACCCTCCCTGTGGATGGCCTGTGATTGTTGAAAGGCCCCACCCTCATGGAGTTACATACCAGAATTGTCTCTTTGGCATTAGTGTATCCACCTCTGCTCTCCAGAATCTGCGTTTTCCAACAGTCCGCCAGCATGGAGACCTTTCCCATGCCCTGCAGCTACAGCCCTAGGAGGAGGAGCTGCTCCCTGACTTGCCTTTGATCCCTAGGTTAAGAACACATCCTCAGTGACTTAGGTTCCTGAATGTCTTGGAGGGCCCCACCCGGAACACTCCCCAGCAGGCAGGGCTAGGACATACATAGGAGCCTGGGTGAGAAGTTCAGGCTGCTAGGTTTTAATCAGAATTGTCTGTAAGAGTTGAACTCATCATGCCCCTGGTTGTTATTTCTCTCAAGCCTTTGGCAGGAATATTAGAAGTATCACAGGAAACTGGTCATTAAATCAACACGAGAGACTTCATGACCAGTCTAAAGTCTGGCAGTTTAGATGTCAAATGGGAATCTAAACTACAAAGAAGGAGAGAGTCCTATTGTTTTCCTATACATCTGTAGGCAGAGGGCCGCTGGGTGTCTCTCCAGGCTTCTGTTTCAGCTTGAGTCAAATGCCCCTGCTGGTCTGGGCCCGGGCACCTCCCAGCCACCCTGCAATACTCAGGGCACACAGGCTGCTTAACATCCCTCCCGGCACACAGTTGCCCAGCCTTTCTGTGGTCCTTCTTCCTGGTCCCTTCATTTCTGCACTCCTGGCCATCCTCCCAGGCCCTGGGCATCCCTCTCTGGCTCTTTTCCTGTGTGCCCAGGCAGTCTGTGCATAGCTCGATTTTCTGCTGACCACCGCCTTACTTCCATTATGGTCTGCTGACCATGCAAGCGACTTTCTACCAATTTCCAAGTGCTCAATAGTGGGGATGGCATCTTAGTCAGTGGTATATCGTGGGTGCTTGGTGTCACATGGCCTTGTACTGAGCAGGACTTCCATACACATTTGTTAAATTGAACTGGAACCTGGAAAAAAACAGCCTGTCAGTTCTCAAATTACTTGATGGCATCTTCATGTTAGGGAAGACTACGTGGTGATAAATTCTTCACTTTCTCCTCAAAATAACCTAAATCACCCTCCTTCTTAGCTAGACATTTTAAAAGGATGTCCATGCCTTTCCTAATACTGCCCTCATGAACTGCTGAATCCAAAAAGTGTTTTTAGGCTTTATCACTTACTCTTTCTTAAAGATTTGATACAGCCACCCAATTACTCCCTCCTTTTCTTAATGCTCATTCTGTTATAGGCCACGGGCTCTTCAGCTCCCCATGTAATGTGGGAATTAACGCAGGACCAGGCAGATTTCCCAGACTAGGCTTTTATTTCAAGGCTTGTGCTTGAGCACGAGGGAGACAGCAGAGACCCAAGGATCCTCCATCTAGTTCCCCAAAAAGAGCTGGGAGGGATTTTTTTTATTAGGCAGAGAATTGACATCGGAGGAGGTATGTGGGCTGGGCTGGGCAAAGCCCATGGTGGGTAGGGGATGAGTAGGTCACGATGGTTATCTTGAGTAATGGGCCACCTTGAGGTCTGGCTGGAGGCAACAAGGCTGTACATTAGTTGTTCCTCATTCCTTTCTGAGGTGGAACACTGCAAACTTGGTTCAGTGTTTGGTTTCCTGAGGCCAGTTCCTGGAGTTCTTTAAGTAAAAGACAGGGCAAAACTTTATAAGAGCACAGAAGAATGGCTATTTTTTTTTTTTTTTTTTTGTATGGCTGAAGCCTCAGGGTTAGCAGGTATAGTGTCAGCAAAGTAGTAGCATGGGTTTTGAGAAGAGAAGAAGAAAAAAAATGAAAAAAACATGTGAAGGAGGAGCCTCTCACCACTCCCATTCTATCTCAATTCCAGGGTCCTAGGACACCATCTTCAGCTAGTTGTTGTCGACTCCTACATCTCTGACTGCGCCTTCCCTGAACCTGGCTCCCTTCCTTGGCCCATGCCTTAACCACTGGAATTCTCCAGAGTTCTGGATTTCCCCTGGATGATTGACTTTAATTATTATGTATCTTCTGTGTATATCGTCCATATGTGGATCATTCCCAAGTGGGTCTGAATGTGACAGGGCCCCTAAAACTTAACATATCCAAACATGAGCTCATGATCTCCCCCATATATTAGCTCCCTGTCGACTTCCCTATTTCCCTGTTTTCTGTGTCTAACGGCATGTTCAGGAAAGTCTGGAATCTGAGAGTCATCTTCTGTTTCTGCCTCTCTGCAACTTCCACATCAACCAATGGCCAAGTCTCTGTCTTCACCCAGACATCCCAGTCTCACTCCCTTTTTGCATCTCTCTGCCATCTCTCCCCTGGACTATTAGAACCATGTTGTAATTGTTTCTCTTTAGTTCCTTCGCCATCCTACTGCCAGTTACATTTCTAAAATGCAAATCTATGTTACGTTCCTGTCTAAATCCTTCAATATCTCCTCATTGCACTGGATTGCTCCTAACATCTTCATTTGAATCCTTTGTGATCTAGCCCCTGCCTGCTTGTCCAGGCTTATCCCTCAATATGGTTTGAATGTCTGTCCCTTCCAAATCTCACATTGGAATTCAATTCCCAGTGTTGGAGTTGGGGCCTGGTGGGAGGTGTTGGCTCATGGAGGCAGATCCCTCATGAAAGGTTTAGTGTCATCTTCCTGATGTTGAATTCTCCCTCAGTTAGTTCACGTGAGATCTAGTTATTTAAAAGAGCCTGAAACCTTCCCCTTTTCTATCTCTCCCTTCTGCTCTCACTGTGTGGTATGCACACGCCCTCTTCACCTTCTGCTGTCATGGTAAGATTCCTGAGGCCTTACCAGAAGCAGAGGCCAACACCGTGCTTGTACAGCCTGCAGAGCCATGAACCAAATTAAACTTGTTTTCTTTATAAATCAACCCAGTCTCAGGTATTCCTTAATAGCAATGAAAACAGACTAACACCCCTTTTCATATATTTGCAATTCCTGGATTATACCCTGCTATTTTGTGCCTATTTTTTTTTCCTGTAATTCTCCTTGCCTAGGCAGCAAATTTCTCTTAATCCATCATAGATATGCTCAAATATTACCTCCTCTGGGAGGTGTTGTCCCTATGCTCTCAGAAAGTCAGTAGCTTCTTCTCTTTTTAATCGTGTTTCTATCCCACATGGGACCATGAGATTCTCAAGGGCAGGGACCATATCTTTTTAAATACTGTATTCCCAGCACCTAACTTATTCCTGGTACACAGCGCACTGTCGGATGAACGAATCTTGGCTTCTTCTCTTCTTGTTGACTTTCCCATTAGAACCTCAAGTTTCACTCTTAAAATGAGACTACTACTTCACATTTGCTAGCGTATTAGCCCTTCTCAAGGATTCTGAAGACAACAGTAAAAATTAACAGGTTGTGGCAGCAGTATCATTATCTTCTGAAAGGGTCAAACTGCTGTGTTTAGGTTAACACATGAATCCAGTTTGCTCAAAACATGAAGAGGACAGGCTTCATCATGTGCCATGGGTTTTCTCTTCCCATGGAGAAAGTAGAGAGGGTATGGAAACAAGTGTTTATTGAATAGCCTGTGCTGGGTACATGACATAAGCTCTCATTTCCCAGGACTTCCTAAAATTTTTCTTAAGTAGACAGGAGCAGATAAATCACTTGGCAGAAAGAAGTTCTAGCTTGGCTGCTCACTAATGTGTGGCTGCCTTGAGCATATGGTCCCCTCAGAGACTTTATCTTCTCATCTGAAAATGAAAGCATCGTCCAAGTGGTCCCTAGTGTTGTCCAGGATCTAATGTTTCCTTAGCAAACATTATCTGAATGAATTGGCTCTGAGCCAGGGCCTGTATTAGGCATGAAGAATGCAAATAAGATGCAACTCATAGCCTGTCATACTCAGTGGTGGAGAATAATTCTGCTATCCTGACTATACAAGGTCTATTGTAACTACTTAAAGTCAATCACTGATTGGACCTATATGAACAAAGCATGCTCAGTTCAAAAAGAAAAGCCTACCGAGCCTATCATGTATAAAACTTCCTTCTAGGATTTATGGGGATTAGAAGAAGAATAAATTATGGTCCCTGTCTCAATCAAGGCTCCAATCCAATGGAGGACACACTATTCATGCTGCAAATACATTCTATAATTGAAATTTTCATCCATGCAGGAACAGTTTTCCAAGGAACCAGTATTAGACCAACTCAGATTATCTGAAGGATTTTATATTACTTATGATTAAGTTAAAGGGAAGCAGATACTGGGGCTAAATATTTGTCCTAAATGCAGATTGGCTTCACTCACAAGAGAATTTTGCAGTGGTTTTGATAAAGTGTGATGAATACTTCCACTGTGACATATTCTTTTACTTGAGGCAGTCAGATCTTAAAGAGGCGTTTACATCTGTCAGGGATATGTTTCATCCAATTTGTATTCTTACAGAATCTAGCCATTGTTTATTTTACCTTGTGTAAGCTAAATCACAGGCCAATGCTATACCGTGATGGGAATATGTACCTAGTTTCAGACAACCATAGACTATTTTCCCCTTTGGCTTATGGCAAGATTCAGAAGGAAGATTTGGATGGTTGTTTGAAATCTACCTAAAATGTCTAAGATGTCTTCAAGGATGATGACTTTGTTAGTAGGAATGGCAACTAATGAGCAAGTAAACCAAGAACAGAAGACACATAGATAATTTTACATCAGTAATTTCAAAGTCCAAAAAATGAAATTGTTTTAAATGAATAAAAAAAGACTTCATTTTTAAAAATTTACTTTGTTTCTTAGAGAATTTTTAGGTTCACAACAAAACTGAGCAGCAACTACAGAGAATTTTCATATATAGCCTGTTCCCACACAGGCACAGCCCCCCGCCCACTCACTATCAACATCCCCCACCAGACTGGTACATTTTCTAGAATCAATGAACCTACATTGACATATCATTATCACCCAAATTCTCCATAGTGTACATTAGGGTTCACACTTGGTGTTATATATTCTGTGGGTTTTGGCAAATGCATCCACCATTATAGTATCATAGAGAGTAGCTGCATTGCCCTAAAAATCCTCTGTGTTCCACCTTTCCACTCCTCCTCTCCCCAACCCCTGGCAACCACTGATCATTTCACTATCTCCATAGTTTCGCCTCTTTTAGAATGCCATATAGTTGGATCATAGAGGATATAAGCTTCTCGTACTGGCTTCTTTCACTTAGTAATATGCACTTAAGTTTCTTCTATGTCTTTTCATGGCTTGATAGCTCACCTCTTTTTACTGGTGAATAACATTCTATTGCCCACATGGACCACAGTTTATCCATTCACCTGACATATCAGTTGTTTTCAAGTTCTGAAAATTATGAAAAAGCTACTATAAATGCCTACGTGCAGGTTTGCATGTGGATGTAAGTTTTCCATTCATTTGAGTAAATGCCTAGAAGTGCAATTTCTTGAGTATATGATAAAAGTGTGTTTGGCAGTAAGAAACTGCCCACTGTCTTCCAAAGTGGCCATACTATTTTTCATTCCCACCAGCAATGAATGAGAGTTTCTGTTGCTCCACATTCCCACCAGCATTTAGTGTTGTCAGTGTTTTAGATTTTTACCTTAGATATGTGGTGGTATCTCATGGATATTTTAGTTTGCAATTCCCTAATGACATGTGATGTTGAGTGCCTTTTTAAAGGCTTGTTTACCATATGTTCATCTCCTTTAGTGAGGTGTCTGTTCAGATGTTTTGCCCTCTTTTTAATTGGGCTGTTTGTTTCCTTATTGTTGAGTTTTAAGGGTTCTTTATATATTTTAGCTAATAGTCCTTAAACAGAGATATCTTTTGCAAATATGCTCTCCCTGTATATAGCTTGTCTTCTCTTTCTCTTGAAAGTGTTTTTCTCTGAAAGCACTAAGTAGAAGTATTGAATTTTAATGAAGTCTGGTTTATCAATTATTTCTTTCATGGACCAGGCCTGTAGTGTTGAATCTAAAAGGTCATCACTTTATTCAAAGTCATCTAGATTTTCTCCTATGTTATCTTTTTGGAGTTGCATAGCTTTGTGTTTACACTTGGGTCTATGATTCATTTTGAATTAATTTTTGTGATGATATAAGGTCTGCGTCTAGACTAAATTTTTTTTGCATTCGAATATCCACTTGTTGCAACAGCATTTGTGGAAAGACTACCTTTTATCCATTGTATTGCCTTTGCTCCTTTATAAACGTAAGTTGACTCTATTTGTGCGAATCTGTTTTGGGTTCCTCATTCTGCTCCATTTATCTCTTTGTCTATTCTTTCGCCAGTACCATACTATCATGATTACTATGGCTTCATAGGAAGTCTTGAATTTGGATAGTGTCAGTCCTCCACTTTTGCCCCTTCATTATTGTGTTGGTTATTCTGAGTCTTTTGCTCCTTCATATAAACTTTAGAATCAATTTGCTGATATCCACTGTTTTGGTTTTTTGTTTGTTTGTTTGTTTGTTTAAAACTGGACATTTTAAATATTGTAATATGGCACCTCTTGAAATCAGATCTTCTCTTCCCAGGGTGGTCATTGTTGCTATCTGTTTAATGAATATCTGGAACTAATTCTCTAAAGTCTGTATCCCTTGTTGTATCCACTGAAGTATCTACTCAGTTAATTTAGTAATCAGCAAATGATTGGACAGAGATTTTCTTAGATACCTTCAACCAATCCCTCAGTCTTTGCTGAGGGGCTCTTTGTGCATGTTACAATATGGCTTCAACGCTCCAGCAGGGAATTGATAACTCTGCCTTAGCCTTGATTTCCTGCTTGTGCAGATCATCAAGGTCAGCTAAAGGTGGAAGATTAGGGCCAGCTCAGGTCTTTCCTGGGTATACACACAGTTCTGCACAGGTACTTGGCCTTCTAGATTCCTAGGAATACATTGGAACTTTTCTAAGTCCCCTATGGACATCTCATTCTCCCAGATATTCTTTTTAAGCTTTTTGGTTACCATCTTGTTTGACTCAACTGTTATTACCATTTCAGGCAACTGCCATGTTGACTAATTACTACTGACTGTCTTTGACAAACACCCTGGGTATAAGCTAGTTTCAGTAATGATTTGAGTCAGGTTAAATAAAGACAAGCGCTGTGAACTGGGGGTTTTCAGGGAATTCCCAGACAGCTCAGATAATGACAATTCTTTGGTAATGGAGTTTTGGGGAAGCTCAAACATGTTCTTCCCTCTCCAGTGGATGCAAGGCTACTAGTTTTCACAGCTGCTCTGACGGTGATGCTGTTGATTTTCAAAGCTCCTGAAAAGCTGGGGAAAAGGGCATAGGAATAGGGTGGGTTTGAATGTCACAAAGCTCACTGTCCTTACATGTGTTTAACCATTTTTCTTAAATAGACACTTAGTGTTACTTAGTTTGTTGAAAGCCCATATCAATTTACAGCTTTCTTAAAAAGTTGATTTTGACAATATTTGCCAGTACTTTCGTTGATTTTATGAAGAAGTGGGGTTTTGGAGGTTTTTACTTAACCTTTTTCACTGATGTCACTCACTTGCATTATTTTTTATTCAGCTTTATTTAAATATAATTTATATTCCAAAAAATCACCAAAGCATACAATTTGATTAATTTTGTCAAATGTACAGTTATGTAACTATCACCACAATCATGACATAAAACTTTATTTTTTCAGCTACAGGGTCCTACTGTGTCACCCAGGCTGGAGTGCAGTGGCGTGGTCTCAGCTCACTGCAACCTTGACCTCCCAGGCTCAAGTGATCCTCTCACTTCAGCCTCCTGTGTAGCTAGGACTACAGGCACGTGCCACCATGCCCAGCTAATTTTTTTTTTTTTTTTCGAGATGGAGTTTCACTCTGTCACCCAGGCTGGAATACAATGGCGCAATCTCAGCTCGCTGCAACCTCCGCCTCCCGGGTTCAAGCAATTCTCCTGCCTCAGCCTCCTGAGTAGCTGGGATTACAGGCATGTGCCACCACGCCTGGCTAATTTTGTATTTTTAGTAGAAATGGGGTTTTACCATGTTGGTCAGGCTGGTCTTGAACTCCTGACCTCAGATGATCCACCTGCCTTCGCCTCCCAAAGTGCTGGGATTACAGGCGTAAGCCACCACACCTGGCTTAATTTATATATATATTTTTTTGTAGCGACAGGGCCTCTCCATGTTGCCCAGGCTGGTCTCAAACTCCTGGGCTCAAGCGATCTGCCCACCTTGGCCTCCCAAAGTTCTGGGATGACAGGCATGAGCCACCATGCCCAGCCGTGACACAGAACATTTTTGTGACCTCAAAAAGTCCCCCAGTGCCAGCATTTGGCAACCACTCATCTGTTTCCTGTCACTACAGTTTTGTCTTGCCTGAAATTTTTTTGATGAGTGGAATCCTGTAGTGTATGCTCTTTGTGTCTGGGTTCTTTTACTTAGCATAATGACTCTGAGATTCATGCATAGTGTTGTATGTATCAATAGTTAGTGCCTAGAATTGTTGAGTATTCCATTGTATGGATATACCACAATTTTTATATCCGTTTACCAGCTGATGGACATTTGGGCCATTTCTACTTTTTGGCTATCTTATGATTAAAGCTGCTATGAACATTCAAGTACAAATCTTTTTACAGCAAAAAAAAAAAATTATAAAAAATATAAATCTTTTTGTGGACATGTGATTTCTTTTATCTTGCATAAGTAGCTGAGCGTGGAATTGCTAGATCAAGTACTAAAAATATATCTAATTTTATAAGAGACTGCCAAACTGTTTTCCAAACAGACTGTACCCTTTGGAAGTTTCAGTAGTTCTGAATCCTTGCTAAAACTTAATGTTGTCAGCGTTTTTACTTTAGGTATTCTGTTGTGTAGTGGTGTCTCGTTATGATTTTAATTTGCATTTCTTTCGTGACTGATGATATTGAACATCTTTTCATGTCTTCTCTTAGAAGTATCTGTTTGAATATTCTGCCCATTTGAAAAATCAGGTTGTTTGACTTGTTACTGAGTTTAAGAATTCTTTAGGTGTTCTGTATATGAGTCCTTTATCAAATATATGTTTTGCAACTACTTTCTCCAAGTAGAGAAGCAATTTGTAAGGTACAGGCAAACATCTGAGTTTAGGGGCAATAAAAGGACCCAGAGCTACAAAGTCAAATCTACTTAGAGTCTTCAGCTTTAGAAAATAATAAATAAACTTCCTGCATGTGTCAGAAAGTATAAAGCATATTCGAGTCTGTGGTATATAGAAGATGATTCCTTTGATGTCTTGTGTGTATGTCATAGATCAAAAGCTTTTCCACAGAAAAGCAGAATGGAGTGTTTTGTTTGTGCTTCCAAACCCTAATGGAAGAACAAGTTCACTAGATAAGTTCATTTTATAAATAACAGGCAATCCTTCACTAAACAAACCTGTTACAGAGGCACCAAATGTGCAATATCAACCATTTTTTTTTCACTTCACACCCACTCTTAGGTAGACATGCTAACACACGTGGAACAGACCAAAGAGACAGGCTGAGATCCTGCCAAAGATGGTCTCAGATGAGATGATCAGCTTCCAACTCAGCATTGCCTGATATATCTGACACTAATGAATGTGTAGTCAGAGGGTACATTGGAGGTGGTTGAAAATGAGGAGAGTCATTAAATATATTTCAGTCAGTGAGCGACGTGAGAAAAAGTTGAGAAATAGAACTGGTTTCAGTGTAAAGTTTTAGAAGTGGTAGTGAAACCAATCAGGAGGCTGATGCCTGACTCTTGATAAACAACGATAGGAGACTGAATTAGGGCCAAAGAAGAGGCAAGACTTCGAAGACATCAGAGAGGTATAATTGACAGGATTTGGTGATCAACGAATGTAGACTGTGAAGGAGTAGAGCCTCAAGATGACATTATTTTCTAGTTTGAGTGGCCCATTGGTGATGCTCTTAGTCAAGACAAGACAGTACATAGGAGAAACAGGTTTTGAAGAGAATGCAAAATGTGACTCTGGCCTCAGATGAGATGCCTGGGCTGGAGACAGAGGAATGGGTATCATTCGAGTCTAATTTATGTTAAGATTCTTCAGTAAGGCCATGGAGAGTAAAAAAGGATGGACCTCAGTCTGAATTCTAACAAAAAAATTAATAGTTAAGGGGCAAGTACTGCTTGGTGGCAGGAAGGAGATAGTGTCCAGAGAGATGAGATAATTCATAATCTTGAATGTCAAGGATGAAAAGATGGGTACTAATTTGTGACTATTGCTATTAATAGGTCTTTGCTAAAAAGAAGCCATTGAATTCGATGGTTAGAAATTCATTGGTCAAAACTGGAAACAAGCTGGGCATGGTGGCTCATACCTGTAATCCCAGCACTTTGGGAGGCCGAGGTGGGTGGATCACGAGGTCAGGAGATCGAGACCATCCTGGCCAACATGGTGAAACCACATCTCTATTAAAAATACAAAAATTAGCCTGTGTGGTGGTGTGCACCTGTAGTCCCAGCTACTCAGGAGGCTGAGGCAGGAGAATTGCTTGAGCCTGGGAGGCAGAGTTTGCAGTGAGCCGAGATTGCGACACTGCACTCCAGCCTGGGCAACAGAGTGAGACTCCGTCTCAAAAAACAAACAAACAAACAAACAAAAGAAACGACTGGAAACAGCTCAAATGTCCATCAGCAAGAGAATAGGTAACCCAATTGTGTGTCTTCATACTCAGGAACTAAGCTGAATGATTATTGGTATACTCAACAACATGAGTCAATCTCACAAATGTTGTGTTGAATGAAAAAACAGTCACTCAAAAAATACATACTATATAATTCTACTTACACAATGACCAAGAAGAAGCAAAACTAATCTACGGATGATAGAAGTCAGAAAGAGGGGCTGGGCACAGTGGCTCATGCCTGTAATCCCAACGAAATGAAAGAAATGCTGGGTAACATCTTTGAGAGTCCAGCTGAGGGTGAAAATCAAAATGTATTTATTAGCACAGGCTGCCATGATGGAACACCATGACCAAGTGGCTTAAACAACAGAAATTTATTTTCTCACGGTTCTGGAGGCTGGAAAGTTCAAGATCAAGGTGCTGGCAGGGTTTAGCTCCTGGTAAGGGTCCTGTGACCTGTAGATGTCTGCCTTCTCACTGTGTCCTCACATGCAGAGAGAGAGAGGGAGCTCTCTGGTATCTCTTCTTACAAGTACACTAATCCTCTGGGATCAGAGCTCCTCCCTGGTGACCCCTTTACCCTTAATCACTTCTTTACTCCAAATCAATCACATTGGGCATTCACATATGTGAATGGAGGGCTTCAACGTATGTGTTTTGGAGCGACATAGTTAGCCTATAGCATGTATAATTCAGCACTGTGATGTGAGTTATTTTCCACCTATACACAACCACCTGAGATCAGGAGAGAAGATACACAGTTGTGTTGATCCATATTTGGAGGTTAACGGGATAGACTTGATGCAAGGTCAAGGTGGCAAACGACTGGAGGAGATAGTGAAAGTATGGCTAAAATGATCGGCCAGGGATTCCAAGAACAGTGGAAAGAGAAGCCAGAAAAGGGCTGGGTTTAGATTAGGGAAAAGGCAGGGATTGGTAGGCTTAGTGGTAGAGTCCTCTCAGGTCAGGAGGCTGGAGCACAAATGGGAACTACTATATAGCATACCTTCTGTGGGTGCAGTACTCTCTTGGGACATAATTGGTTGTTCCTGAAGTTTCAACTTTACTGGAAATAAAGGAGGATTATCAAACTGGAGAGATTTAAATTCATTAGTGAAAGTAATCATCACATTTTTCTTTCCTTTTAGACGACTAAATACGTTGAACAAGTGTGCCTCAATGAAACTTGATGTGAACTTCCAAAGGAAAAAGGTAGGTGCCCACACCTTAATAAGAATGTGGCTATGCCAGTGAATGCCAGGAGTTTGAGACCAATCTGAGCAACATAGTGAGACCCTTGTGTCTACAAAAAAAAATAATAATAATAAATTAGCTGGGCACAGTGGCTTGTGCCTGTAGTCCCAGCTATCGAGAGGCTGAGTTGGGGGCATTGCTTGAACCCAGAAGGTTGAGGCTGCAGTGAGCCATGATCATGCCACTGCACTTCAGCCTGGGTGACACAGTGACACCCTGTCTCCAAAAACAAAAAAGCAACATGAACCTAAGCAAAATTTTGAAATGCCTGACCATCCATGTGTATTCTCCATGTCCCATTTCATCATAACCACCTAAATAAGTCTATTATAAACTAAGACTGAAATCTATTTGTTTTACCATTTCATTTTGCTTTCTTTTTTTATTAGAGGGTTTGCATAAAGATGTAAAATATCTCGGTGCTTTATGGTGATCTTTCAGAAGTGTCCGTTGTAAATGTCAACCCCTTATTAGACTCAAATGCTTCACAGCAGTGAGTAGATTAAAAGTTCAGAAAGGATCTGGGGGTCCATGGCGAGTGACTTCTGGCTCATTTTTTCCAGTAGTGTTTTATTTCATGCATGTGTCAAGATGCCCCCACTATCAGGCAGATTCAGCTGATAATGTATGAGGGGGCCCAGGGACGGTGTGACAAGATCCTGAACTCTGACTCACCTTTCACCGTTCTCCCCACTGTGTACTTTTCTCTAGCCACAAGGAATTCGGTTCAGTCTGAAAAGTCACTAAGCTCCCTCCCCATCACAGGACTTGCCATGTGCTGCTTCCTCTTTATGGATAAGACTAGAGATTTGAGTTTTGAAATAAAGCTGTACTTTATTGAATATGTACTGTTTTCTAGGAACTAGATTATGTACTTACCACACATTATCTCATTTAATCCGCTGAGATGAGGCTTCTCTGTTTTCTCTATAAGGAAGGTAAATCTTGAACAGGCTAGGTCATTGCCCACGATCTTGCAGCTAGCGGCGGAGCAGGGTTTCTACCTCGGAGGTGTCTAATTCCAAAACCAAGGCTCCTAGCCAAAGTGTTGCACAGCCTTTCTTTTTCACTGAATTGATTCTTTTTAGGAAATTCAGAATTAGGGTCCTTAACTACTTTTTTCATTTAACATCTCCACTACGTAGCAACTCAAGCCTCCATATATTTTGAAGGATCAGAGAAAAAATCTTTGAATCAAAAGAAAGTGTTCTGGGCCAGTTGCGGTGGCTCACACCTGTAATCCCAGCACTTTGGGAGCCCAAGACAGTTGGATCATCTGAGGTCAGGAGTTAGAGACCAGCCTGACCCACATGGTGAAACCCGTCTCTACTAAAACTACGAAAATTAGCTGGGCATGGTGGCACACGCCTGTAGTCCCAGCTAATCAGGAGGCTGAGGCAGGAGAATCACTTGAACCCGGGAGGCGGAGGTTGCAGTGAGCTGAGACCGTGCCACTGCACTCCAGCCTGACAGAGACAGACTCCGCCTCAAAAAAAAAAAAAAAAAGAAAAAAAAAGAAAGTGTTTTTATCCTGGTCTACACAGAGGAATCATTAAAGCCAAAGGATTTTAAGTTACCCCTTAGTAACCTAATCTTTGAAAATAACTTTAATCTGAATTTCTGCTCTAAAATAACACCAAAAAAAAAAAAGATCAAATGAATTTTGGTGGACCTCACCTTAAAAACAATTTGGGATTTGAGCTGGGAACCAAAGCTTTAAGCTGAGGAGGTAAAACAGTGAAAAACAATATCCAGAGAAATATTAAAACATGAGCAGTTTGTCCAGGCCAAAGACAAATTAAAAATGTGGGAATAAACCTCCCAACAGCTGTCTGACTGAATAGACCCCTTGAGAAGCATACACACTATTTGAAGCATGAGGGTCAGATGTTGTTTTGATTGGAACACATGGTTCCTATTAAACTGAACACAGCCATGCCTGTGTGTCTAAAGTGTGCGTCCTCAAATGGCTGGTCTATACAGCTGCCTATACCGACCATTAGCTGCACTGCATCACAAAAGAAAATGCCAAAAAACTAATGACATGAGTTGTTTCCACACAGTGGAGTGATTGGATTTTTACCTTGTCACCAGCTTTTCAAAACCCACAGGCGAGATGGGCTTGAATAACATTTGTTTGGCTCTTTGTGCGTTACCTTCACAAAAGCTCCTCTGTAAATTGGTCACTTCAGTATTCTAACCTTAATGTAGTCTTTATATCGCATCTAGTGGCACACACCCTTAAAGCCCCTGCTTAGCTATAGGCCTCAGAATGCATGCAGTTGAATAAAATATTGCTTTTCACATTGTAAATTGGAGAGTCATGGCCTGAATTTTCAAATAAATAATGCTGACATGTGGTCTCCACCTACTTATGAATCTCAATAATGACCAGAATCCATGGCCAGATTGAAGCAACCACTTAGGAGACACTGTTGTGACACCCGTTTCTGTGATCTTCCTCTTACACAAGCCAAAGACTTTATTTAATCCTTTATTTTACTATGAAAAAATAGAAAAAAAAAATGAATAGGAGCTAAGACTAGGCCAAATGATCACAAATAGAAAAGGAGACTTGAGAATCGAGCACCCCGTGAAAAGCTTCAGCCAACTTCAGTATTTATTTATTTGGAAGAAAAATAAGGCAGCGGGATTTCCTCTAGGTATGTCCCCATGTTAAGCCATCCAAGAAATAGAAATAGAATCCCCACCTCCAATCTGCAGAGTCCCAGACTCATTTAATTCTGCAGAAAGTCATCCCCGAGTAGCTAAACTGTCTGGGGTCATAATCTTTGTGCCTTGGGACTGCCGGACCTATGAAAGGGTTGCAGGTGCTGGCTCAGCAGTTTGTAGGGATAGCAAAAGCTGACACAGGGCTTCCTCCCCGCCAGGCATTATTCCTTGTCCTTAACTCCATGTCACAGTTGCAGAAATTGAAGGGCTTGGCACTTGCCCAAAGCCACACAGAAATAGCAGAGGCAGGACTTGAATCTGGGAAATCTGGCACTGGACTGCTCCTCCTCACCTTTCAGAGATATTCAGAGACAAACTGGAGTCTGGGTGAGCCTCTAGCCCTTGGCCTGAGACCTGCAAGGGTCTCATGTTTCCTCAGCAATACATTCAATTCACTGTGTATATTGTTTTTATAAGAGGCATGGTTCTTGCCATCTGTACTAAAGTCCACAATTTATTTATTGTCTTCATGGCAATTGTGTTTAATCCTGTAGATTTTGGTGGGCTGACACAAGGAAGAATGTGAAAAGTCCACAAGTAGGTGATGATGATGATGATGAAGGCTTTTTCATGCCTGGTTAGCCATACACCTTTCTTATACATGAAATGCCACTTCCAAAGCACTGGGAGAAATGACAACACCCCTACCCTCCCACAATACAGTTTCTGACTGTTTTGCAGAAGAGAAAAGGGACCCTTTAAGGATTCGAGATGACCTTCCCTGCCTCTGTAAGAGTCAGGTGGAGGAGTATTCTCGAGCTTAGCTGCACACCTCACTGGAAGACTAACAACCCAGCCAAGAGCATTTCAGGAGACAGGACACCAGCACTTCTGCCGCCTGCGGCTCGGGCTGTCCACTCCCGCGGCATTCCCAGCGGCCCATTCCTGCTTCCAAACAGGCAGGCCCGGCCACGTAGCTCCAGTTAACGTCTAAATTTCTATGTGACTATGGATGCGTTGCCTTTTGCAGCTGTGGATTCGTGTGGGTTCCTGTTTCCAGTGTAAAGATATGGCCAAATTCCATCTTTTAAAAAAAGCCCTTCTTTATGGAATGTCTGGTTGGCATCTGTCTCTGAGGAATATATAATTTCAGTGAAGAATGTTCTCATTTTTAGAAAAAAAAAAAAAAAGCCAAACAGCGGAGACTCATCTAAATTAAAAACACCAAGGCACACACAAAGTAGCTTTTCTCGGGAAAATGTTTCTTCCTCATTATTACCTACAAAATTCGCGCTTGCTCCATAATGACATTGAAATCCCCTGATTAAAGTGTTTATGTGATTCAGCTTCTATTCAAAGTAAAAAGCCAGAGACTGAAGACTCCAATTAGGCTGTTTATTAAATGAGGAAAGAGAAGGACACATATCCACATGGGACTCTTACCTTTCCTCTTACCTAGGAATATGTCTCAAGAGAGAAAGAGCAGCTTCCAAAGAAGGTTCTGGTTGAAGTTATAATTTTAATAAGGCTCTCTGAAATAATGACCAAAGGTGGAAAGCAACACAGAAACCATGACTAATTGCCACCTTGCAGCCAGCACCTCCTGGCCTGGATGCCGTCGGCATTTCAGAGGCACTGCAGCTGTTGACAAGGGGCCTGGCCCCCACCCCACCCCTACTTCCCACTCTCTTGCACACCCCCGCATCTCCCACCAAATGAGACACCTCCTGGCAACTCCAAAGAGCAGTCAGATGAGAGAAAGTCCATCATTCGCTTGGCTGGAGAGTATTAACAGCCTTGAACTGCAAATAATTACATGCGAATGTCCTAAAACTGTAGGGTATTTGAGTTGGAAGGATCTTTGGTCTTATTTTCCAACCTCCCACTCACTCACTGCAGGATTTGCTTCTTAGAGCATCCCTCTTCCTCACAATTTGCTGAGCCACTGTTTATTATAAGCTTCTCAACATGACGAGCTCTTCACATGGCAAGGCAATTTATTTTATTCTACAGACTAGAAAGGCCTTCCATATGATAAGCTAGGAGCTGATTCCTTCTAAACTGCCCCACCTGATCCTAGCTTTTTTCCCTGGTGAAGCACAGAATATGGATTTCCCCATTCACTCAGAAGCCCTTTAGCTCTGTCCTCCAGAACAGGGAATCAGCACACTGCTGCTCCTGCTTTCATAAATAAAGTTTTATTGGATCAGTAAGTACGCCCATTCATTTCACAACAATGGCAGAGCTGAGTAGGTGAGAGAGAGACCTTATGGTGCATACACCTAAAATTTTTATGATACGGCCCCATACAGAAAACGCTTGCAGACCTTTGCTCAATCTAGAACAGTTTCTCAACTGTCAGTGGTGAGTGACTGGTTTTCTTATTTTATTTTTTTCCAGTCTGCCACAGACTAAGATACTTTTGTAAAATTCAATACAAATGAATTATTAGAAATATTAATTTTAACAAATTATAGAAAATACAAGGCTTAATGTTTTATTGTTAGGCTCAACTGACACAAAGGTGAGTACTGATAAATATAATCAAAACAAATATAACAGGAAAAAATGATGCAGGATTTTTCTCAACCCCACTTTGTCAGCCGGAAACTTCTGTGCCTGGCAGGGGCCCCTGCTTCTTTGTTCCTGTCACCCTGCTCTGCAGCCTGTGGCTCCCTGGCTAACCCAGCCCTGCTGCTGCTTCTTGGCGCCAGCAAAAGGAGGGCTGCAGCTTATAACCCCTTTTGACCCCACTGTTCAGTAGGTCCCAGGTTCTTGTCCCGCATCAAAGAAGAATGAGGTTACACTGACAATTAAAGGGTGAGGAGGGTGGAGAAGAATTTTTGTTGAGCGACACAGCAGCTCTCAGTGGAGAGGGGATGCAAGGGTGGTCCCGAAGTCGGGTGGTTTTCTCCCCTAGTGTGGCTGGGTCTGGGCTTTTGTAGGCTCAGAATGGGGGAGTGCCTGCTGATTGGTTTATGAGTGTGCAAAAAAGCTAAAAGAAAGACACCAATCAAAGGTGGGCATGACAGTGTAAAAAACCAATTAGGGAAAGGTAGGTATATGTAAAATAGAGGAAGGGTGAGGATCAATCAGAGGAAAGCATGCCAAATGGGAAGAGAGGTTCTCAATCCAGTCTGTGGATTTGCAGCTTGACTTTCAGCCTTCAAACTGTCTTTGGCTTGAGGGTGGGGTTTCACCAGGAAGCTGCCCCTATTTGCCTAGGCATTTGACTGCCTCCTGCTGCTATCAATAGAAAAGAATTACAAAAACTGTTCAGATTTTTATTGAAAGTGTGCGTATATGTGATTAATACAAAGAATCACAATTGTGCTCATACCATTTTTGTTGTTCATCTGTCATAACTGAACAAAAAGTTTACTTTAAAAGAGAAATCCCTCCAATTAAATGCCCATATGCACACTTTGAACAAACACTTTGACTGCAAATGTATAAGATATATATAATTTTTTTTTTTGAGGTAGAGTCTCACTCCATCACCCAGGCTACAGTGCAGTGGCGCAATCTCAGCTCACTGCAACCTCTGCCTCTGGGGTTCAAGCGATCTCCTGCCTCAGCCTCCCGAGTAGCTGTGACTACAGGCATGCACCACCATACCAGGCTAATTTCTGTATTTTTAGTAGTGACGGGTTTCACCATGTTGGTCAGGCTGGTCTCAAACTTCTGATCTCAGGTGATCTGTTCGCCTCGGCCTTCCAAAGTGCTGGGATTACAGGCGTGAGCCACTATGCCTGGCCATAAGATTTTTAATGTGACAACAAGTTTCTTCTTTGTTATCTAAGTTAAGTGGGATTGATAACAAAGTTACTCATGGGTAATAATGTATATCTAAAATTCTTTTGTTTGAGTACCAGTCATCGTAGGGAAACCAGTGAAGAAAGGTTTTTTAAGGCAAGTTAAAAGTTTAGGGTATTCCTTTTCACTTGCCACTTTAGGGTATTCCATTCACCTTTTATTCAAAATGAGGTAAGTGATGCTATATTTCCAAAATTCATCTTCAGTTCTTCATCTCTAGCCAATTCTTATAATTATAAAGTTATAAATGTAAATTACCTGTGAAACAGTGGATTCTGTACATTATACACTTTGGGTTATGGTAAGCAAACTAACCTTGAATTGGCACTTGTTGTAAATCAGATTGACCACACAGCAGTACCATGCAGCTGTCACTCATAGGACTCACCGTTTGAATTTGACTACACCCAGACTGGTCTTTACCCTGTTCAGTAAGACAAATCCACTGATTGTGAGCTCAGATAGCACAGACTTTTCAAATGGTGACAAATGGTTTTAATTCTTACTCTCAATTTCTGTATCTACCTCATTAAAGAGCAAGTTTGGGGACTGGCAGCCCCCTGACCACACTCTGAGTAGCACTGTCTAGAGTTCCTCATTTCTAAATCAAGCTATTAGTTCTTTCAATTGTCCACCCCAGGAGGCTGTGGTTCTTAGATCCTTGGACATTCTGATTACTCTTCTCTAGAAATGTACCCCTTAAAATGTGGAGCACTTAGAAAGAACCCATTGTTCCTGATATATGTGACCAGTGCAGAATGCAATGGGCACTGACCTTTTGAGTCTTGGGATCTATGCTCTGGTCATGCATCCTAAGGTTGGTGTCTTTGTTCAGTAGCCATATTACATGGTTAAGTCACATTAAGCTTACATCTGCCAGAACTCTCAAGTCTATTAATAGCAGGAGGGGCTGTTGAACTATGTTCGTTTTATCCTGCACATCCTGTAGTTGATTTTTGAAGTTAGAGTCATTATATTTTACTTTTATGAAATTTTATCTTATTAACAGGTCATCCTTCACTTCTGTTAAGCTCTACACACTTCTCAATATTGCTATTCTCTAACAACAATAACTAGTTTCATCTACCACTTTAGGGTTTATATGGTATTTTCACATATAGTCCCATTTGGTTCTGTTGATAAATCATGCTAGACATGTGTTATCATTGTTTTCATTTTCTAACTCAGAAAACTGAGTCTCAAAGAACCCTTAGCAAATAGCCTAATACCATCTTTATAGTTTAAAAACAGGACTTCCGGCCCATTCAAGTTACTCTTAAAATGATCATAACCTTGAGACATGCTTCCTTCAGTTATTTACAGTCTTTTAGTCACACGCTTTAGAGGAGTTACTCAACCAGTTACTAACAAAACTCTCTGTAGCAAGCTTGTCCAACCCATGGCTCACGGGCTATATGTGGCCCAGGACAGCTTTGGATGTGCCCCAACACAAATTCATAAACTTTCTTAAAACATTATGAGGTTTTTTGGCCATATTTTAAAGCTCATCAGCTATCATTAGTGTTAGTGTGTTTTATGTGTGGCCCAAGACAATTCTTCTTCTTCCAATATGGCCCAAGGAAGCCAAAACATTGGACCCCGTTGTGTAGCATCTAGCTAGTGAGCCATATTGTCCACAACGTGGGAACCTATTTTCAGTCGTGCTGCTGAAATTCTGATGTTCCATGTCCCTGGTACGTCCATGGTTTCTGAGACAGGAGAATAAAGTTAGTTTGATGTATCCTTTTCTTTATAAACACATCTGACTCCTAGAGATTTCCATTTTACATTTCTAAATAATCACAAACTATTCATTGTCAACCTCAAAAAATTATCAAACAGATGAAATCTGATAATCTCTTTTAAACAATCAGTACACTTCCATAAATACCACTGGAGAGTCTGAAATGTGCCTGATGCTCTGCTGGGTCCCAAGTGAGTAAAAAAACCTTAAACTCTACTGCAATGTGTTTTTCATACTGCAGATCATGGCCCCTTGGTAGGTTGTCAAGTGAATTTGGTGGATCACAAACAACATTTAAAAAAATAAAATAGGCTAAACTAGATTAAAAAGTATCAGAATACAAACAAACAAGGATAATTACTTAAGCATAACTTTTTTTTTTTTGCTTTGGTATAGTCTGTATGCATGCCCTGAGTTGTGATGGAAAATACATTTTTTGTTGTGTGTCACTATCAAATAGTTTGAAATATCCATCATTAGTGGAAGAAACAGACACAACCATTTCAATACCCTTTGGAACATACCATGATCATTGTAGGCACAGGGTGCCAAAGAAGACTGGTTGTTTCTATTCTCTGTTGCATTTTGCTTTCTGTTGCTTTGGTTTTTGTCTGTTTGCTTTGGTTCAAACAACCTAAATACTGCAAAATTTCCCTGAGCTGTTTTCCTTTTTTCCCAGGAGTTAGCCACTTTTTCACATGCCTTAGTTGGGCTGTAAATATCTTCCTGTTGGCCAAAGTGAGTATAATAAGCTCTTAGAGACCAGCAAACAGGGCCAGGCTTTCCCTTCCCAGGCCACAGTGCCCAGCTTGGCATGTGTTCTTAACCTAAATAAAGGAGTCCCTATCCAACTAGTATGTGGTGTGCTGGCATCATAACCAGGTTTGAGAGAGGTAGTTGGGGCCAACACTAAATGTTGTAGTTTCTGTTTTAAAATATCTATATTTTCTTTAAAGTCATATCCTTTTTTTTTTGGCTTCTCAAAAACTGTCTGCTAAAAGGGCTTTTTCATAGTCCTTATTTAATATCAACTTCTCACTAGCTTCCTAAAATGCAATACAAAAATCCAATAAGTTCAGCGTTCAGCCTATCATGGCACCTTGTGTATAAATGACCCCCATATGTCAGTTTTCATTATATCAATCAGAGGAAAAGAGGGAGTAGAAAGTACTAGTAGGAAAGTATATTTTGAGTCATCATTCTGGAGTCTTGCCCTTTTTCCACTTGTACAATTACAACTTTCTAAACTCTTTCATCAGAGCTTTATACAACTTTTTTAAAACTCAGACTCATTTTTCACTGTGATCTCAAGCTGTAGGATTCTTTTTTGTTTCTTTTTGTTTCCTTTTTTTAAGAGACAGGGTCTTGATATGTTGCCCAGGCTGGACTCAAACTCCTAGACTCAAAAGACCCTTCCACCTCAGACTCCCAAGTAGCTGAGATTACAGGCGTGAGCCACTGTATTAGTCCATTTTTCACGCTGCTGATAAAGACATACCTGAGACTGGGTTATTTATAAGTAAAAAGAGGTTTAATGGACTCACAGTTTCATGTAAGCAGACCTCACAATCATGGTGGAAGGCAAAAGGTACATCTTACATGGCGGCAGACAAGAGAGAATGAGAGCCAAGCAAAAGGGGTTTCCCCTTATAAAACCATCAGCTCTCATGAGACTTATTCACTACCACAAGAACAGTATGGGGGAACCACGCCCACGATTCAATTATCTCCCACCAGGTCCCTCCCATAACACATCAAAACATGGGAATTATGGGAGCTACAATATTCAAGATTAGATTTTGGTGGGAACACAACCAAACCATATCAGCCACCGCACCTGACTTCTAAGCCATAGAATTCTTTTCTGTACCTTGGCTTTGTACTTGCTTTCACTTTAAACTTGAATGTTCAAGTTTGTCATTTAGTCAAACCTACACGGAAACTAGATTTTGAAGGAATAAACAAGAATAGGAGGATCCCCACAATGGTTAACTGTGCATCTGCTTAGGTTTCCTTAAAAACAACACACTGCAAGGTTAAAGGGAGTTAAAGTGGACGCTAGATACATAAAAAGATTAGTAGGCAATTGAACAAACATTGAAAGATACAAATAAGCAAATACCTCTCAGTGAGGGACTGCTGAATGCACTACCTTCTTTATTCTCTTTAGCAAACCTATGAGGCAAGACCCGCTTCAATCTTAAAGTGGCAGAAACTTACTTTAGAGAGGGTAAGTAGACTGTGGACAGTCACCTAGCTCTTAACTGGTGTCACTGACACTTGGAACCAGGTCTTAAAACTGAACACCCAAGTAGAGTAAAATAAATTTAATTCAATTCACAAAAAATAAGCAATTATTATGTCCTTGGCATTGGACAGGCTATACATATGAATAAATATGTTTATATGAATAATGAAACAGAGAAACACAGGTCCTGCTCTTTTTTATTTTTTTGAGATAGTGTCTCACTTTGTCGCTGCGGCTGGGGTGCAGTGGTGCCATCACGGCTCACTGTAGCAGGCCCGGCTCTTGATGACTTTACCTGTAACAACTGAGAGGGGAGGCTCTCAAGCAGAAGGCTTCTAAGCTGAAAAAAAAAATCATATGATTCGATTTGGACTACACTGTGGAAAGCTATTTAGATGGGGAAGATGCTGGAGACAGGGTTTCTCCCACATTTTTACTGTAACAGATCCAGAGAGAGGTGGCAAGGCCTACACTAAGAGAATGAGAGTGAAATTACGAATGAGGGAACAGATTTGAAAATCAGTTCAGAATTAGGTCTTGGTGATGTGCTTGGTGAGGATGAAGCAGGATCCAATGATTCAGTTTATTTCAGAAGGAAATGCTATGCTCTAGGTCAAGGTCTGCGCTGGGCCCAAGGCTATGCAAAGCTAAACCAGGCCATCTCTGGCCTCAGGAAATGCAGATGCTCCCCTCTCAAGGGCTGCAAATTCAGGCAGAAACCAGACACCTAGAGTCAATGTGTGAGGCGCAGGGTGTAAGACAGTGCCAAGCCGCGGGGACCCACTGCAGCCACACAGAGGTGTGCATCCTGCCAACGGCATTCTGACTCAGAGTTGATTCCACAGAAAAAGACGCTCAAGCAGAGTAGCCGGATTGGATCACAAATAGCGATCTCCAGAATGGCTCCCTCATCTCTACTTAAAGAAATTCAGTGGTTCATTTTGCTGTTACCTTATCCAGGGAATACACGATAAGAATCAAGTGCAGGGGACTAAAATAAGGAGTGTTAGCTTTGAGATATACTGAAGCTGAGATTCAGATGGGGCAAGCTGGAAATATGGTCCCCGGGGCTCAGTGAAGAGGTTTCTGGAAAGAAGTAAGTGCCTTTTATGGCAGAGTTGAGTTCCTTTGTGAAAAAGAAGACTGCAGGTGCTTTATATTTAGACCGTCTAGTCTGATGTAATTATACCCTCTTTATAATCAGTCAGGGAAAGCTTCTTAGAGAGGAAGGAAGGAAACATTCAAAACCTCTTTGAAAATGGGAAGGAAGAAAGCTTGGCAAGTTGAGAAGAGTCCTCTGGCCACTGGGAGGAAGAGTATGTACAAGACAGTGCAAGTGGTAGAAGGACAGCTTAGAGGTGCCCAAGAAGCTCACACCTGTGCATGGGAGGACAGAGGGGAGGGAGGTGGAGGACCACACAGGGCTGCCCTCAGAGCACCCAGAGTTCCTGCCTCAGCCACGCTATCTGCTAATGAGCATTTTCCTTGGTGCTCTGCAGGGTGACGACTCCGATGAGGAAGATCTTTGTATCAGCAACAAATGGACTTTCCAAAGAACCAGTCGCAGGTGGTCTCGTGTGGACGACCTCTACACGCTGCTCCCTCGAGGAGACAGAAATGGGTCACCGGGAGGCACGGGGATGAGGAACACGACCAGCAGTGAGAGCGTCCTCACAGACCTGAGCGAGCCTGAGGTCTGCTCCATTCACAGCGAAAGCAGTGGAGGCAGCGACAGTCGCAGCCAGCCGGGCCAGTGCTGTACAGACAACCCGGTCATGCTGGATGCCCCAGTCGTCAGCAGCAGCCTCTCGCAGCCCCCAAGGGATGTCCTCAACCACCCCTTCCACCCCAAGAATGAGAAGCCCACGAGGGCTAGGGCCAAATCATTTTTGAAACGCATGGAAACACTCCGAGGGAAGGGAGCCCACGGGAGGCATAAGGGGTCAGGGCGGACAGGTGGCCTGGTGATCAGCGGGCCCATGTTGCGGCAGGAGCCAGAGTCCTTTAAGGCTATGCAGTGCATCCAAATACCAAATGGAGATCTCCAGAATTCGCCGCCACCTGCCTGCAGAAAAGGGCTCCCATGCTCTGGCAAGTCGAGTGGCGAGAGCAGCCCATCGGAGCACAGCAGCAGCGGGGTGAGCACGCCCTGCCTGAAGGAACGCAAGTGCCACGAGGCCAACAAGCGCGGGGGCATGTACTTGGAGGACCTAGATGTGCTGGCGGGGACAGCACTGCCGGATGCAGGGGACCAAAGCCGTATGCATGAGTTTCACTCCCAAGAGAATTTGGTGGTGCATATTCCCAAGGATCACAAACCAGGAACATTCCCCAAGGCACTTTCTATTGAAAGCCTCTCTCCCACAGATAGTAGCAATGGGGTTAACTGGAGGACCGGTAGCATCTCCCTGGGCAGAGAGCAGGTCCCTGGTGCCAGGGAGCCCCGGCTCATGGCGTCCTGCCACAGAGCCAGCCGAGTCAGTATCTATGACAATGTCCCTGGCTCCCATCTGTATGCCAGCACAGGAGATCTTTTGGACTTGGAGAAAGATGACCTTTTCCCTCACTTGGATGACATTCTGCAGCATGTCAATGGGCTCCAAGAGGTAGTCGATGACTGGTCCAAAGATGTCTTGCCTGAACTGCAAACTCATGATACGTTGGTTGGGGAACCTGGCTTATCCCCCTTTCCATCTCCTAATCAGATCACCTTAGATTTTGAAGGTAACTCTGTCTCAGAAGGTCGGACGACACCCAGTGATGTGGAAAGAGATGTAACATCTCTTAATGAATCTGAGCTTCCTGGGGTCAGAGACAGGAGGGATTCTGGTGTAGGGGCCTCTCTGACCAGGCCAAACAGGTAGGTGGCATGCATTTGTGAAATGATTTTTCATCCATTTCGTAGTAATTGTGTTCTGTTTATTTCTTTAGCAAACGTACACAGAGTACTTACTAAATGCCTGACTCTGTTCTAAGTGATGTATGTGATTAGGAATTATTTGAACAGAAGTATGACTTCTGTACAGGTATCATGGTGATTGAATCCATGTTAACTCATATTTATTTGTGCTTATCCTTTATTTTGATCCTAGTTTTATCCAAAAATATTTTGAGCTTCTTATGTGCAAAGCGTTATACTGGGCACCATAGGCAGGGAATCCTGGATAACCAATACCCAGTTCCTAGGCACCGACTCTTCCCCTGACCTTCCTGTGATGCATTCATCAAAATGTCTCTTCCCCAAATTTTACACTTTTTTTGCTCCTATAAGAAATTTCTGAGGCCTAAGATGTGTACTCTGCAAGTTTGTTTTTGCTTTAAAGTGCCAATTACAAAGTACTTAAAAGCTGACCTACAAAGACCGTTTCAGAAGCACCATAGAAAAATGGCCCTGTGCTGCTGGGTTTCTGGTTGAGGCAAGGGTGTGTCTTGGGGTTCAGTGATGTGTCACCTCTGTACCTCTCATCTTCAGGCTCCATCTCAATACTGAGCAAGATATAGAGTGTAGACACATGGAAGACAATGAGAAAATTTTCTACAGCCCTAGACATTTGACAGCTCTCTCTCTCTCTCTCTCTCTCTGTTTCTTGCTCCCTGTCTGTATCTCTCTCTCTTTCTCTCTTTGTCTTTATCGCTCTACCTCTGTCTGTCCTCTGTCTATATTGCTCTATCTCTGTCTTCCCTCTGTCTGTCTCTCTGTCTCTTGCTCTGTCTCTGTCTATATCTTTCTATCTCTGTCTGTCTCTCCATCCTCTGCCTCTGTATCTCTTTTTGTCTCATCTCTCCATCTCTCCATCTACATCTGTCTCTCTCTTTTCTATCTCTCTGTCTGCTCTCTCTGCTTCTGTCTATATCTCCCTGTCTCTGTCTCTTTCCTCTCTTTCCGTTTCTCTCTCTCCCTCTGTTTCTCTCTCTCTCTCTCTCTCTCTCACACACACACACACTCACTCACACACACACTGTCTCAGCTGCTCTCAACACTTTGGGAACAAATTTGGAATAAACAAACATAATATTTCCTCTATCACTTATTTAAACCCCCTAATAAAATGGATAATAAGACTTTTTCCAGATTCATCTGACTTGGAAAAATCATGTCCTATGTTTGTTCTGCACACTTGTGTCTTCTGTTCCATTTGCTTTGCGATTTTCTTTGCTGGGATGCTATCTTGATTAGCTGCGTGTACCTTGGTGATGTCCCATGTTTCCCACTACCAAGTCCACTTTGTGACTGGCTTCTCTGATGGTCTCTCTGGTAAAGGCGACTCCGATGGAACAGTTTCCAGCTGTCGCACCAGCCCCGGCCGGCCCCAGCATCGCCCCACATCAGCAGCCAGACGGCCAGCCAGCTGAGCCTGCTCCAGCGCTTCTCACTGCTCCGCCTCACGGCCATCATGGAGAAGTACTCCATGTCCAACAAGCACGGCTGGACATGGTGCGTAGCACATTCACCTAGGAGGGGATCCTTGGCTCTAGAGCTAAGTGTGTGATTGCAGAAGCTTCCATGTTTACTTTGTGATATCTGAAAAACTCATTCATTGCCTTCACTGATGATCTCCTGGACATAAGGCATGAGCTCTGCCGTAGCCTCGATGCAATGGACCCTACAGGAAACATTGCTGTATTTGTAGTTCTCAGTTAGTTTCCAGGGAAGGCAGTCAGGCTCCAAGAAAGGAAAAAGAGACAAGTAAAGGATGATTAATTGTGAACAGAGGAAATAAAAATAAACTTGCCATAAAATAATCCTGGCAGTTTGCACAGAAACAGCTGTCACTTGTACCTTCTGGCCTGATGCAAAGCTTACCACTTAGAGCATTGATTCATTCAAAGAGCATTTAATTCTTCAAATGCATTTCTGCTTTTATTTCATTGGCAAATAAAAACAAGAATATGCAGTAAACCTTGTAATAAGGAATTGACAGAAGCATATGTTAGAACTTGAATGTGGACCTATTGCAGATGATTTTGTGGATTTGAAAAAATACCAAATGTGTCAGTAATTGTTCCATGTTTTATATTATACATATTTAAAAAATCAATGGTGCTTTTATAAAATATTTTAGAAGGTTGTAAATTCATGGTCAAATCAATATATGCTTGTGTATTAAAATGTCCTTTGAAAACTACAACTGGCTCTAGAAAAGTAAGATAGAGCCAAGAAATATTGTTCTTCTTTTCTCCCTTCCTTTTCCTCCAACCCCAGCCAGATTTCTTCTTCCTCTTGTAATTTTTAATTTGTTTTGTTTTGTTGGGGACTTTTAAGTGTTCAGCACTTGAGAAATAAGTCTATCACAGTTAAATTGGAAAGTTGTCCACTTGACCTGAAAACAGAGCTACAAATACATTCTGGTAACGTGACTCATGCTGTTTAGTAGCTAGAGATAGCAAGCAGGCAAGGGCCACACAGAGCACAGCAGTGTCCTGTGATTAATGCAGAGAGAATGTTGAATTCACCCCGCATCTGTTGGGTATTCCAACAAAAGCTTGGCTTCCCTCTTGTTTGCTTCCAGAGCCTCTCCCCACAGTGTGACCCCGGAGGCTTGCATGACCTGGTTTCTGTAAATTCTAGGTCAGTTCCAAAGTTCATGAAGAGGATGAAAGTTCCCGACTACAAAGACAAGGCTGTCTTTGGCGTTCCTCTCATAGTCCACGTCCAAAGAACGGGACAGCCCCTGCCTCAAAGTATTCAGCAAGCACTGAGATATCTACGCAGCAACTGCCTCGATCAGGTAGGGCTGTAACCCCCCCCACTGCTGCCCCACCACCCCCAACCATGGGATTGGATTGATGGGATGTCAGACTGAGTCAGATCTGCCCAATATCAGGCAAGACGTGCCTCACTAAAAATAAAAGGCATTGTGACCTTTATGTAGCAATATTTAATTTGAACAAGACATGTCCTATTTGAGGATGTTTCCTCATTGGCAACTTAAATGATGACCTGGAGTGACTGGGGAAAGTTGACGTTAATAGATTGTTCCTGTGATGTCTAATTTGCAATCCCTAAAAACTAGAGTTAAGCTATGTACTGTACTGCATTTCCTTTGTAACTATTATTTCAGTGCCACCATTGATTTCACACTGTTCTTTTATCCCTATTATTTTTGAAAAAGAATTAGGTTTTTCACGCCTCCTTTTATTAATTCTTTTTTTTTTTCCTTTGAAGCAGCATCATGACCAGGAAAACTTAAACCAAAGACAGATTTATTTACATCTTTTAAAAATGTGCAAGTAAAATATGAACAAAAGTATCAGCTAAGTCAAATATCCCCTCATTTTATAGAGTTGATTCAACGCTGAAGCTAAACAAAATATTCAGAGATTTTCTGCCTCCGAGACTTTTGGGGCCTACCATAATGGTGGACTGTGATTAAATCCAGAGTGCTGTCCGTCCTGTACTTTACAAAACAAAGGCTTTGCTCCTCCAACTTAACACCCATTAGCTTCTTAGATATTCTGTCCAAAATAAAAGTTGTGTTCTTAATTGATAAATTGCAGCCCTGAATAGTGGGTATATTTCCAGGCAGCTATTCTGTAATAGTCTCTGTTCATCATACTTTTTGATGCCATGCAGAGAATCTGTACCAACCTAAGATTATTTGTACTTTTTATTGATTTACCCTGGTCCTTGGGCTCAGTGGGCAGGAATGAGCTGGCTAGTGATGCTTGTAGAGACCCCAATACTGAGACCACACTTAGAATCAGGCTGGTCTCTTGGTGAACCAGAAATCAATTTTCAGTGCAGAAAAACAGCAGTAACTTCTTCATTTGAAGTTGTCTTTGACTGAACTGAATGTGTGTTCCCCTTTGTCCCTCCTCACTTTTAATTTAGAGAATCTGCACATAACATTTTTCCATATTTGGATGTCACGCGGAGGGTGGGATGGCTGCTGTCATTGTTGTGATGATGGCTATTTAGTTTTGAGAAATGGCCTTAATAGCTTGCCTCTTATTCCCCAGAAATAAGGGTGACAGGCTACTTTTCTAGGGTTCTCTTCTTTGACAGATGCCCCAGCATGAATTGACTTGTGAATCACATCCCAATAGAGTCAGCCAATGAATCTCGTTACTTAAGCAAACATTTTAATTTTTTTAATCTTAGAGGTTTTACTAAGAATACACATTATTCAAAGTTAATGTCCATAGCTATAAACCATTCCTGCCCCCCGTAGCTTCTGAATAATGTGCAGTGCCAATATCATTGCAGTTACTGGGGCCAGTCTCTCTTTAGAAGCAAAAGTCTTATCAGTAGAGAGAAAGACACAGGGCACCAAAACCTCTTCCACCTCTGTGTCCATCTCAGGTCAATTTTTTAAATCTGGGAGAATGCCAAGATGAAAAACAGTGTGCCGGCAAAGGCTTGGAGGAAGAAGACTCATTTCAAGATATAAATACTGATTCTAAATGTAATTTAAATGAATAGAGCCATGCATCTCGCGTCTGTCACATGGGAGAATCGGTAGGACATCGAAGGGACTTTCACCACAGTCAGTCACCATCTTATAATGCACCCAGTCCTGGCAGGGCTTCCAGCCTTGGAATGTCCCTGCCTTTCCTTGTCAATGTGGTGTGGGAAGCACGCAGAGACCACCTCTCTGGCTCCTGTGAAAAAGGAAGGTGGTAATAGGAAGGAAAAGGGGAGAACTAGAGAAGCATAAGGAATCAAAACCTGGCTTTTCCGGAGATTTCAGAGCAAGCAAGAGCTAGTAAAAGCGAATCAATCAGAAAAGCGAGGGGAAAAGAGTGAAAAGCAAGGAGAGCAACACCAAACGAATGTTCTTTCTTCGCCAACAGCACTTCCGTGGAATTGAAAAGATTCCAGTCTGCCCAAGGCCTTGAGATCTCAGCCTCAAAGCTGCAGAAGACGAGAACATCCGCAAATAACCCCCTTCTATGCCACATTTTAATAGGAAGTACCACCCCATACTCTCCCAAGGCATTGCCCCGAGTCTCAGGGAGAAGGCTTCCTGCAGTGCGATGGGCCCTTCTCCCCGTGTTAAACACTCGCCTCGCATGTAAGCACTCATTGAAGTTGACCCTACCCCACAGAGCCTGAAACATTGCCACCCTTTTGCCTTCCACACTCCCGCATACACAGCAGTTTCTATATGATGCAACAGAGTGTCCATGTTTGCCCTTGCAGCTGGTTGTGGGTGAGATGAGGAAGTTTAGCCTTCAATTATGAACCATTTGTATTCAGACATAGTAGTGTGTGAGAGGAGCCTTGCTTTGTTGTCTGAGCTTTTATTTCTGCCCTAAATCAACTGTGCACAGAATAGATTATACCTATTCCTGATGAATATGAAGTCACCGCAGTGAGAGGCCGAACCTGCAATGCTCAGAATAAGAATCTGCTGCATACTCTTCTTATGAATCTTTCTCTTTCTCAAGAAAACCAACCTTCCTTCATTAGCTGAGCACATTTCTAAAGAAGAGGAAATGGAAGTCCTGATAAACATCATTAAGTCCCGAAAAAGATTAGCATAAACAGGATGCCAAGAGGGAGATTTAATATTATTTAGATGGAATTTGAATTCTAATGCACCACTCATGCTCAGCCTCTCCTCCTAATAGAGCAGTAAGTTTTAAAAGCCTAATCATGCTGGGAAGACTCTTAGTACTCAGTACAAGTGTCCCTGGCCCCGCTGCCTGTTTGTCACTTTTCCTGTTGCCTGCCTCAGATAAAGTGAGCAGTGCTCTGGGGCTATCCAGTGAAATTATCCTTGAGTCCTTGCCTATTTTTTTTTTTTTTTTTTTTTTTGAGATGGAGTCTTGGAGTCTTGCTCTGTCACCCAGGCTGGAGTGCAGTGGCACGATCTCAGCTCACTGCAACCTCAGCCTCCTGGGTTCAAGTGATTCTTCTGCCTCAGCCTCCTGAGTAGCTGGGATTTACAGGCACACACCACCATACCCAGCTAATTTTTGTATTTTTAATAGATATAGGGTTTCACCATGTTGGCCAGGCTGGTCTTGAACTCCTGACCTCAGGTGATCCACCTGCCTCGGCCTCCCTAAGTGCTGGGATTACAGGCATGAGCCACTGTGCCCAGCTGAGTCCTTGCTTTTTCATAGCTAGGTTTTTAGGTGAAAGACAACAGAGAGAAGACAGGAAAACTAGACCAAGGGGACCCTCATCACTCACCTTTTATCTTCAAAAGGAAATGAGAGATCACATACAAGAGAGATGCTTATAAAATGAACTCTGCATTGCTGATGGCCATTCTCCCCTTTCTCAAGAGGGTGGCTGGGCTGAGCTTTAACAGTAGATGACAGCAGGACCTGTTATGCCATTTGTGGGACCAGTGAAAAGAGAAAATGTGGGATCGCTTGTTCATAAATCATTGAGAATTTCAAAACCAAGACAGCAGAGCATTAAACTAAGTGTGTGAGACCCTGTGTGACGGCCCAGGCTGCCTGTCCATGGGTGACAGACACAAAAGTGAAGGAAAAACATTATGTCCTCCTGGGATCTTCCTCATAATGAAGCTGAGGGAGCTGGGGCTGTTGCCTGCCCATCCACTGTGATCAGAAGGATGAGCAACAGGGCAGGTATGGTGGCTCACACTTAAAATCCCAACACTTTGGGAGGCCAAGGCGGGCAGATCACTTGAAGTCAGGAGTTCAAGGCCAGCCTGGCCAACATGGTGAAACACCATCTCTGCTAAAAATACAAAAATTAGGCTGGGCGCAGTGGCTCACGCCTGTAATCCCAGTACTTTGGGAGGCCGAAGCTGCTGAATCACCTGAGGTCAGGAGTTCTAGCCCAGCCTGGCCAACATGGTAAAACCCTGTCACTACTAAAAATACAAAGGTTAGCTGGGCATGGTGGCGGGTGCCTGTAATCCCAGCTACTCAGGGGGCTGAGGCAGGAGAATTGCTTGAATCCAGGAGGCAGAGGTTGCAGTGAGCTGAGATCGTGCCATCGCACTCCAACCTGGGGGGTAAGAGCGAGACTTTGTCTCAAAAAAAAAAAAAAATTAGCTGGGCGTGGTGGTGCACACCTGTAATCCTAGCTACTTGGGAGGCTGTGGCAGAAGAATCACTTGAATCCAGGAGATGGAGGTTGTGGTGAGCTGAGATCATGCCACTGCACTCCAGCCCTGGTAGACAGAGTGAGACTCTGTCTCAAAAAAAAAATAAAAAAGGATGAACAACGGGTTTCTTCGGTTCTCCATTTTTTATGTGGAAAACTATCTCTTGTCAAAAATTCAGATCAAATCCTTGCTTTGGAAACTTTTTTTTTTTTTTTTTGAGATGGAGTCTGGCTCTGTTGCCCAGGCTACAGTGCAGTGGCATGATCTCAGCTCACTGCAACCTCTGCCTCCCAGGTTCAAGAGATTCTCCCACCTCAGCCTTCCAAGTAGCTGGGATTACAGGCACCCACCACGACGCCTGGCTAATTTTTGTATTTTTTAGTAGAGACGAGGTTTTGCCATGTTGGCCAGGCTTGTCTCAAACTCCTGACCTCAGACAATCCAACCACCTCGGCCTCCCAAAGTGCTGGGATTACAGGCATGAGCCACCGTGCTCAGCCAAAACTTTCTGAAGAAGAAATGATTATTGGAAACCACTCGCTGCCGTCACTGTGTTTTTCTATGAGGATCGAGAGGGGAAGCTCTTCTTCTGTTCTCACGATCTCTCTATGCCTTAGAAAGACCATCTTCTACTCACTGTGCCCAGTGGCTTTCCACAGCAACCACTAGAAGCCCCATCCCAAAATGGCTTAAATGACAGGAAATTCATGGTCTCACAAAACACAAACAAAAAGTCAGGAAATAGGCCAGCCATGGTGGCTCACACCTGTAATGCCAGCACTTTGGGAGGCCAAGGTGGGTGGATCACTTGAGGTCAGGAGTTCGAGACCAGCCTGGCCAATGTGGCGAAATCCTGTCTCTACTAAAAAATGTAAAAAGTAGCTGCAAGTGGTGGCAGGCGCCTGTAATCCCAGCTACTTAGTAGGCTGAGGCAGGAGAATCACTTGAATGCGCCACTGCACTCCAGCCTGGGTGACAGAGCAAGACTCCATCTCAAAAAAAAAAAGTCAGGAAATAGAACGGTTCCAGGGTTAGCTCAATCATCAGTTCATCAATAGCTTTGAAGAGAGGTTCTTTCCATCTTTCCCTTTTGCCATCTTCAGCTACTATAACTGGAATCTGATTTGAGACCACCTTTTCTTTATTAGGTTTATGAAAGAAAATTTTCCTGCTGTACTTCCAACAAAAATCCACAGAAACCAAAATATATATATACGTCTATATTTCCCATGTCCCCTAGAAGACAAGGCCAGGGCAGGAAGGTTATTGTCAGACTTTGAGGCAGCACAAATAAATCCCTGACAACCCTCTGGACATCCTAAGATCTCAGTCAGAACAAGCAGCTCAGAGCCCACAGCTGGAGAGCTGCAGACATGTCTAAAATAATTAAAATAACAATATTTGCTGAAACGAGAAAGAAATTTGGAAACCAAACAATACAAAGATAGCATCTCTGGGAGGTGTGTGTGCACACACATGACTGTGTGCCCAGAAACAGCCCGCAAGACACGGTGGACAAAAGAGGAACGTGCTCAACAATTTAAACAGAAACACTGTCTGCTTTATTCTTTTTGTAGATCCTGATCAATATTTCTCTGCTGTTAAAAAAGTAGGAATTCTTCTCAAATGGAATAATACCTGCTCATATGAGGATAAATATTTGTGAGTCACACTGAAGTATTTACCTTCAGGGCATCTCGATTATGAGAACTCTCGTACAGCACAGCCAGCCCTGTGGTGTGCACAGTCCTGGGCCTCCTTCCAAAATCAGAAAAGCAGAAGATGTAAACAAATCGGAGATGGATCTCACCCCAATAATCACTCACCTGACATCTTGAATTTTTTTCTCTTTTGACAGTATGTGCTTTCTTTCCATGCCCTTTGATGAAATTTGGAGTTGTTGCCAGTTGAAGGAAGATAAATATTGTCTAGATTCTTTGTGGCGAATCATCTAAGTATGGCAAAACTGTGCATTTTCTAGACATTCCAAACTTTAAGAATAAAAAAGAAAGTACCTCATATTTTAAGTGACAATATTATCAGCCTGAATATCCTGATGTGTGGGATTAGAGCGATAAACCTTGGAATGCAAAGAAATATTACTAAGAATTCTGTGTTTATGGCCACAAAAAGTAGCAGTGTATAATTTCCCCTGTGATCCATTCGGCTGACATATACAAAAACCTGAGTATGCTCTAATGGCTTGGAATCCTTCCCCTGCTGTTACCACAATTTAAAAGAATGAGGACTGCTCTCCATTTGTTGCAGCAATCAGGAAAGCCTTTGTCACATACCCAAACTTGAGTGGAGGCCGGCCTGGCACACAGAGCGATCAGTAAGACGACCCGTATTAGGCTTTCCTCCAGGTATAGGCGGGAAGAGCAGTGGCTGACACTAGTGGCCACTGTCTACCTGACCAGCCACTCAGGAAGGTTCTACCTTGCTTTGCAGAAGTGGGCCAACCCATGAGCCACTGGGGAATGAGAGCTGTGGAAATTGAGGGTTGAAGCAAATCAACTCCCTATAGGCATGTAAAAAATAGCAGACATATTATTTCACTATAAGCCAGGGTGCCCAGAAAAGTTCAATTCCTTTTTGGATAGCGGCTAAGTCCAGCACAGAAAGTTCCTCTAGAGGGCCTAGAGCTTAACCTGCCCCACCATTGCAGGATCTTCATTCCTGCCGGGCTCTGCTCTGCCTCACTCATTCTCATTAGGGCCACTCTGTCCTTGATGCCTTAATGCTCCATTTATTCATCAAGTAGGGGAGGAGTCTAGACTCTAAGATGAAAAAAGCACGATATGACAATATCTTGAGGTCTGAAAAAAAAGCCACCCAGGAATCATTCTCACTAGAGCCATAGCTTACTGCATAAAAACAAACAGGTAGAAAAGTAAGTGCCAAGAATTCCAAAGGAAAAAAAGTAAATAAATCCCTTAAATCAAAATATGTACTTATGATATTAGTCTGTTTCATGAACATATTCCCCATAAAACTCTCTCCTGCAGGGGCACTGGATATGGCTGTTTATCTGGGATTCTTTCACCCACCACCCACATTGTTTTCACCAAACCTCCCATTGACCAGACGTTCTCAAAATCCCCATGGCAATGTAAACCCTAAAGGGCAGGGAATTTTATCTGCTCTGCTCACTAATGACACCTAGGAACTCTAAGCATGCCTGATACACAGTGGTTACTTAATCACTACTTGTTGAATAAATGAATAAAATAATAATAACATCTGCAGTGTGATAAGATGTAACAGGTCGCAAAGCACATGCACATCTATTTCCTCACTTACTCTCCACGGTAATCCCGTGAGGTGGGGTTTTATTCTTATCTTCATTTCATAGGAGAGGAAGACAGTGTTCGGGTACTGCCTAAAGTAGCTATACTAGTAGTTCAGCATGTACTAATTGGGAGGCAATTCCAGCTCATCCAGTTCCCGTCCCATGCTTCCTCCTCCTCACAACCAAGTGTGGCCTGGCTGACACATCCCTATGGCTTTGTTTCAGGTGGGTCTTTTTCGCAAGTCAGGAGTGAAGTCTCGAATCCATGCCCTACGCCAAATGAATGAAAACTTCCCTGAGAACGTCAACTATGAAGACCAGTCTGCTTATGATGTGGCGGATATGGTGAAACAGTTCTTCCGGGACCTCCCTGAGCCTCTTTTCACCAACAAGCTCAGTGAGACCTTTCTCCATATCTATCAGTGTAAGTGGAAATAATGAGATTGGTGTTCTCGTGGGCATCCTTCCACTTTAATGAAAATAATTCCCTATAGATTGAGTTTTAATTATATGAATAATACATCAATCCATAAAGATGTATGTAATCCTGCTCTCCTCTACGGAAGTAACTTTTGCTCAAAGTTTGATGTGGAAATCCACAGGCCATTTTTTTATGCATTTGAAAATACCTTTTTGACATCAAAATATTCCTTCTCAAAAGAGTTTTGTGTACGATCTAAAACAAACTTTCAATACATTTACAAAAATTTAAAATGAAAAAGGGACACAATAGAACTTGTTTTATATATAGGTATTTATTAAAACTTATTTAATTTTTTAAAAAAGTAAGCATTTCTTTGGGATATAGGAAATTCAAAGTGACATGAATTAAAATGACACGAAATAAAAACAAATGTATTTTAGCACAAAGTATCTTCATTGGTGAAAAGTAAGCAAACCAAATCAAGTCTTAAGCTTAAATAAACTTATTTATATCTTCACTTGGATTTTTTTAATAATGTTAAGTTCTCAGCAAAGCCTGTATAATTAAAATAATCCCAGAAAATAACAATTGTTGATTAAGAAGCATATCCTACTATAAGTGGTTGCAATGGGGGTATTAGAAATAAACACGTGGGCTGGGCATGGTGGCTCATGCCTGTAATCCCAGCACTTTGGGAGGCGGAGGTGGTTGGATTGTCTGAGGTCAGGAGTTCAAGACCAGCCTGGCCAACATGGTGAAACCCCATCTCTACTAAAAGATACAAAAATTAGCCAGGCATGGTGGCGGGTGCCTGATATCCCAGCTACTCAGGAGGCTGAGGCAGGAGAATCACTTGAACCCAGGAGGCGGAGGTTGCAGTGAGTGGAGATTGCACCACTGCACTCTGGCCTGGGTGACAGAGTGAGACTCCATCTCAGAAAAAAAAAGAATGAAATTAAACACGTGACTCTTTGCTAGATATAACAATGTTAACATTACGAATTATTTTGATGGTCCAGATCCCAATTCATGGGGGACAAAAAGCCATTTGGCCCATGGACTTTGAGTTTTGAGTTTTCAGCAAAATATGCCTGAAATGGACCTTGACATGGACTTGATCCAATGTGAAGAATATCCATGCTATAGAGAATTCTGTATAAAATGTGTTTAAGGAGTCCATGATACTGCAAACTCAGAAAGGATTGTAATCAGAACCACTTGTGAAAACAGATTAAGGTGGCAACCCACTAAGTAAATATTAGTTTTTCAAAGTAAGTAGATTAAGTTAAGTTAATGGTACAAGTTGCTAGAGCCCAAACAGGGAGTTCTTGATGTTGTTGCTGTGAGAGGTTGAACTACATTTTTCAATTAAGTCTCCCTTATGGTTTGGAAGTATCAGATATGAGTCTTTATTTACATTTAATCAGTTCTTGGGTTAAAGTTGACACTAGTCTAAGGCTAAAGCCACATTACTTTCAAGAAATAAATGTCTTTGTCCCTTTCTGAGTCACAAGCAAGAAGCCAGATCAAAGCAGGCTTTGTTTTAGCTGAGCAAACATTTACAGAGCATGACTTCTGTACCGGGCACCCTGCTTAGCATGGAGGAGCATATGGATGGATGAGACTCACTCTCTGATCTTAAGGATCTTACAATTGAGGGAGATGAGGCATGAACATAAATAACTCCAACACAACAAATTTGGAGAAGTTCCATAGAAAGGTTACAAAGAAAAGTCCAAGGAGGGAGAGATGGAGAATGAGGGCTTCATGAAGGAAGTGACAACTGAAGGCTGAGATATTTGAGGAACACGTTTTGGGTACCTGCTCGGCAGATAGCATAAGCAGATGTCAGGAGAGCCCAGTGTATTCATCTGGCTTGCATGTATGGCAGACAAAGTGACACCAAATGACACTGAAAAATGATGCTGGGGCCATACAGGAAGGACATTGAATATTGGGGCAAGGAGTGTATGCTTGATTCATTAAGCATTGGGGAACCGTCGGGTGTTGTTGAGGGACTTACCAGTTACAGTGTTCTCGGCTGTAAAGACAGAACCAAATATCCAACAAACAGTCATTTAAACAGTAAGTACATTTTATTATCTCACATAATTCCAGAGTTGGGTATCCCGCAGCTCAGTGATGCCAGGGCTAAAGTCAGCCTCTATTGGCTTTCCCTTTAAGGTCACAATATAATTGTCACAACTTATAATTATCACAACTTCACAAAATCACATTCCAAGACAAGAAGAGAGTGACCACGCTTCTCTTTGGCCATGTGTCTCTTTTTATCAGGGTCATACATCTTACAGAAGCTCTCAGCATTTTTCTTGGCCCTCAGGCAGAAGTGGTTTACAGCTTCCCCCTTAAACCAAACACTGGAAAGAAGACCTGGGTTACCAGTTTTGGTTTAGGGTAGCATGGTTCATCCCTGGGTCTGAGGGAGAGACCCATTTCCCTGAGTACATTGCAGCTCACACCTGAGCAGAACATGTGTTTTCTTAATGAGGAAGAAGGGAAGAATGGGTATTGAGTTGAGCAGGTGGCCAACCTTGTATCTGCTACAGGGAGAAAGTCCATCAGCACAGTGTCATTGACCCAGGAATCTGGAAGTGGTGCACAAGAGGCACTGAACTGGACGAGCATGGAGGCTCATGGAGTCAGCATGCTAATCAAGGTTCTGAATTACCTGCAGGGACTTCCAGCAGTGAGACTGGAGAGAAGATATTCCATGCATAGACCCTAGAGTCAAAGTTTCCAAACTGCTACTGTGGCAGAGAGGAACGGTTCCTCCTCCAGTTCTCCAGAGAAGTTCTGTTTTCAGCTATGCCACTTCTTGGGTTTTTGTCAAATGATGAACTAAACTGGAGTGTTGGATGGGTAATGAAAATATTTGAGTCCTACCCATCTGGAGGAGGGAGAAGGATAGAAGAGTCAAAGACAACCATAAGGCTTTAAGGCCTGATGATTGAAAGAATGTGGAAATTGGAGGGGAGAAGGGTTCAGAATCCACAGGATTCTGAATTTGAGGTGCCAGGATCCCCCATATGATTGCAAATTATCCACACTTAGAAATTCAGACCTAGAATCATCCCCTTAGAGCCAGGAAAGGGGCAGGACCCGCAGCAGCACGGTATGTAACAGAAAGCTAAAAGAGCATAGGATCCAAAACAAATGCTGAATTTAGGTATTTGAAGCGTTTTTAGTAAATAATAATAATAATAATGGACAGGAAGTATTTTCTGAGGGATAAAAGAACAAGTGGATAGAAAGGAAATTGAGACAACATATAGAGATGACAGGCGACTCTTCAAAAATGATGGCTGGGAAAAAATGTTGGCATGGAAAAGAAGCTTAGTAATCTAAAGTTAAACAATGTATACACACTGGACACCTTACCTAGAGCAGCATATTTAAAACAATTCTGCAGATCAAGCAGAATTTGTAACACCTCTCACAAGCTTCAGATCATTAGTACCATCTGTTTCGGCTCCACCCTAAGCGAGAGTAAGAAAATGGGTTCACTCTAATTTTAACAAAACGGCTCTTCTCTGTAAACCCCAGGTATATCTTGTGCCAGTACACAATGGACATGGTGGGAGTGGAGACGGGTTTCAGACCACTGAAGGCATGCTCAGGCTTTTCTAGGAACCTGGATTTGCTAATCAGGGCCAGAGTGTGGTCAGCCCTGGGATGTGACATCATGCCTCCTGCATGAGACTGCAGCGAATCCAGCTCGATAGCCCCCCAGGACCACAAAGCCTGGGGCCAGCCAGGACCCCCTCAGAAGGTCACACCTCAGCCCTTCTAGAACAGCCAGCTCTGAGTTTGTTTTTATCATGCACTCCTGCCAGTAGCAAATATCTGAATGTGTATTTATGTTTAGTAATATAAATATACTGGATGTACTCTAATGTACTATGCACATGATAAAGCACACCCAATCAGTATTTTTAATGGGTAAGAGAAAAGATAAACACACGTGGGAGTGCTAATGATTTCTTCTCACACCTCAAGAGACTGTCAGGAGCACACCTCCCCACCCCTTGAGAATTCAGACACCCTCGTGTGCAGGCCCCTGATCCAGAACATGGCATTTTAAGAAAGACAACAGTGTTGGCAGAAGCAAGCTCCTGACGGTGTCTTTCACAGTGAGAGGACTAAAGTGATCATGAAATAAACACAGCCACAGGTGGGAGCAGCAAAAGGCAGCACCTATCACTCATTTGGTGTGATTTCCATTTAGTTCCCCTCATATTGTTGGAACCAATTCCCTGGTAAGCCTGCATAACCAGTACCCACTACCACAAGGACCACCCTCAAGGGTAATGGCTCTGAGAAGGGCCAGACATCCCCCATAACCTTAGGCTGCCTGGTTCTTCTTCTCCAAGCACAGCCTCCATTTCCGTAAACCCCAAGATTATGGAACAGGTGACGCTGGGTCTCCACATGAAGTCAATAGCAGGCATCCTGCAAAGCAAGTCCTGGGAGATTTGTAGGAAAAAGGAAGATGTACAGGCTTCCCCTCGAGAAGCTGGCCCTCTAGGAATGAGGTCAGAGGTCCCACCAGCTCAACACCACTCCCGGTGAATTGTGTGGCACTGGCATCATGGCCTGGCTGGCAGGGGTGGAGAAACGCAAGGCGAGGCTACTATTCCCTAACCCAGTGGTTTTCAAACCATGTCCCACGAAGCCTTGGGCATCCTGAGAGTGGCTTCCCAAGCTGTCTGTCAGGGAGGATGGGCAAGAGGGATGCCAGGTTGACAGAGTCCTAATCACCAACTTCACCCAGAAGCCTTCTGAAAGCAGGTGAGTGGGTTGATTGCTCAGAATACAGAAAACCAGGATGGTGGTGCCCCTTTCTAAACCCTGCTTGGCCATCGAGACTGTGGGATCCAAAGTTCAATTGCAAGGGTTGGGACTCAGCTCTGCCTCCCATGAGCTGCGAGGCCTCAGCAATTACTGACTTCTTTGTGCCTTTCCTACTGTTCTGGTTGTTGTTGTGGATGATGACTCTGGGTGTGTGTTCACACGAGGAAGGTGGAGCTTACACAGTGCTTCCCAGCTGGCTCTTTCTATGTCTGCTCCTCCAATGACCTGGCATCCACTTTTCCTCAGATGTCTCCAAAGAGCAGCGGCTGCAGGCCGTGCAGGCTGCCATCCTGCTACTGGCCGATGAGAACAGGGAGGTCCTGCAGACGCTCTTGTGTTTCCTGAATGACGTCGTCAACTTGGTGGAAGAGAATCAGATGACGCCCATGAACCTGGCAGTGTGTCTGGCCCCCTCCCTCTTTCATCTTAATTTATTGAAGAAAGAAAGCTCTCCACGGTGGGTTTTTTTCTCAGTAACAACAGTAATCCCAAAGCAGGCATTCCTACAGTTCATAAGACTAGATGGATGGATGGATAGTAGATATGAATGGATATATAGATAGACAGATTATAGATAGGTAGGTAGATAGATCGACGATAGGTACATGATAGATTGATAGATAGTTGATACATAGATGATAGATGACAGCTAAATAGATAGATGATAGATAAATAGATGGTAGATGATAAAGAGAGAGATAAATAGATGATTCATAGGTAGACAATAGAGATAGATAATAGATTATAGATAGATAAAATGTGTCTCATGCTACATTTCAACTTCAGGATTTGTCAACACTCTTTTCATAATCAGAAAATCTTGTGAGGCACCCTAATTCACGGGGCTCAGATTCATAAAATTATTGAGCTAGCATTGAAGAATGCCAGTTGTGATCCAGAAAGCTTGAGTTTTATGTTGTCTGTGTGAGTGAGGAGGAAAACATACACAAAGTAGTATTTTACAATTTTTAAAAGGCTATATTTAAGACCAAAGCACAGGAGCTTGCAGTTAAGAGGTTTCAAACTTTGGAAAAACAGATTAATTTTGTCCCCTGCTGTTCTTCCTCCCGTTTAGTTTTCCAAGATTTTTCCTTGTGAACTGTCAGACTGTTAGCCTGATTCAGATATCTAAGATATGTGATCATTGTTTTTATTTGGAAACGCAAAAGCCTGGGATCTGGATAGCATCTGGGTATAAACAGAAAACAAAAGTGATGAGTTTGGTATTGTGACAAGCTCGTTGGTGTGGGATCTGCTTAGCACACTCACATTCAATTACAGAGTCATACAGAAGAAATATGCCACCGGGAAGCCAGATCAAAAGGACCTCAACGAGAATCTGGCAGCAGCTCAGGGGCTAGCGCACATGATCATGGAATGCGACAGACTTTTTGAGGTGAGCAAAAGGCTCGAACCTCCGCCTCCCTAGTAGCTCTTGGAACTAGATAAGACGCTTGGGATTGTTGCTACATTTATGGTTTCTATCTGTTTGTTCCTGATTTTATAATGACAATAGTATATGCTATAGTTCTGGTGTTTGCTTCCAAGAAAGCTGAGGAGCTAGCTATACAATTGAGGCTTTGATAAAGACACTTGGGATTACCATACTGATGGTTTTTATGCAAACAGTTGCATCACCTGCCATTATCAGGTTCAAGGCCAGTCAGCCAATTACGTTCTATTTGATTTTACCTTGGGGCTTGATTAGGTTAAACATCTGTGTGAGTGTGTGTATGATACTGAGGAATCTTTGTTGCTAAGAACCAATGACAGCTTATGAATACAGCCACAGATATGTAAAAGAAGTAAGTGAACCAGACTTGTGGTATACTTTTGTGATAGAATTGGCATTTGTCAATGGGAAAAGTGTGCTAAAAAAGTAAAGCTATTCCCAAGTCATGTTTGATGTTTCCCTTCACAAGTCTGTCTGTTTTAAGTGTTATTCATAGTGGGTAAAATTGTCTGAGCCCGTATTTTGCCAAACTGAATAAAAAGGCATTAAAGGTAAAATAAAAGGGAAGTGGAAATAATAAAGGGGAAGTCATTGCAATGTTTTGAATAATAAATACAGCCTCAGAAACATGTTTGTATTTCCTGACTTTAGGAAGGCCCCTCCCGGCCTTGGCAGTGATCTTAGAAAAACATCTCTGGCCGTGTGGCCCTTGGCCTGTGGCTCAGAGCCGGGTTGTGGGTGAAATGGCTTTGCTTTCTTTGAGTCTCGGCGTTTCTTTGGCTCAGTGTGTTGCCCTTTCATGCATCCGTTGGTCTAGGTTCCACACGAGTTGGTGGCCCAGTCTCGTAACTCGTATGTGGAGGCTGAGATCCACGTGCCAACCCTGGAAGAATTGGGGACGCAGCTGGAGGAGAGTGGGGCAACTTTCCACACTTACCTGAACCATCTCATCCAGGGCCTCCAGAAAGAAGCCAAGGAGAAGTTCAAAGGATGGGTCACGTGCTCCAGCACGGACAATACAGATCTTGCTTTCAAAAAGGTAATCTCAGAGGATGGAAAAAGATCACCCCCAGAAAGCCACAGCTAACAATCAGACATTTGTTTTTGCATTGAAAACAGCTGCTGTGTCCACAGGGCTTGGCACACACGCGGACAGTTAAGGCACATGAACCATTCAAAGAACTCAGTCCAGAGATCTGTTGCCTATAATCAGAGAGTAAACTATGGAGCCGGACAGCTGGATCCCGGTCCTGTCTCTCCCCCGTAGCTGTGTGATGTTGGGCAAGTCACACACCTCTCTGTGCCTCAGTTTTCCCATTTGTGAAATGGACATTGTAAGAGTACCACTGTCGGAGGAAGGCTAATTTACAAACCAAATGGCTTAGAATAGTGCCTGGCACACAGTAACCACCAGGTGTGTTGGTGATTATTATTTTTATCATCATTATTATTCTTTTAAGCTTAAGGACTAAAATGTTAAAACTGAGGTATGTAGTATCACTCTCAATTTACATAATCAGTGATGGTTTTTGAACAGCCAGCAAGGTATGATAGCAAAACTAAAAGCCCAAACAAAAAATATTGGACCCATATCCCAGACAGCCTCTTCAGCTTCTGACGTTGTCTTTCCCAAGGTGGGCGACGGGAACCCGCTGAAGCTGTGGAAGGCTTCTGTGGAGGTGGAAGCACCCCCCTCGGTGGTCCTGAACCGCGTGCTGAGAGAGCGCCACCTGTGGGACGAGGACTTTGTGCAGTGGAAGGTTGTGGAAACTCTAGACAGGCAAACAGAGATCTACCAGTATGTGCTGAACAGCATGGCTCCCCATCCTTCCAGAGACTTTGTGGTTCTCAGGTGAGCCTGACTCTAGGGTTTATGATGTTCTGTTCCAAAGGCAGGACGCGAACTGTAGATGTGAGCACTTCCTGGTATCTCCCACCAAAGTCCAGCCTCCACGGGGAACACTAAGCCGGCTCTTGTTTCCCTCAGTGACATCTGAGTTTTCTGTGTTGATGCCCGACTTCCTGTGTCTTTTCACCCAGCCTACAGCTCTGCCTGGGCTCTCTGATTGCCCCTCTCCTTGTGGAGCACACAGTTTATTAGGCCATAAATATTATTCATTTCCTCAGAGCAGACGGCCCAGAAAAGCTGCTGTTTGTCCGGTTGCACTTTCTGCCAAATTATGCAAATGGATCTGACTGGCTTTTCTTCTGATTTTGTTTTTCTCCCCTGGGAAAGTGTGTGTAACTCTCAAGACTGGAGTAGGTTTGACTTCAGAACTCATCTGTATAACTTCAGATGCTCATAGCTATTACTATGCTCAGAAACCTTGACACTGCCCTGGAGGTCCAGAAAATCTTGTTGATTCTGTGTCTGCCAAGGAAATATTTCTTCTGATTGATGTAAGGGTTGAGTTCCAGACCCCTGTTCTTGGGGTTTGGAAGGGGATGCTCAACCAATGATAGAAAGTTTGCACAGTAGAGATGCAGTATTGCATCAGCCAGAACAGAAATCGAGGGTACTAAAGAACCTGAATAGAAGGTAATTAGATCAATATATCCTTTTTTATTGAAAATCTTGGCAAACCTTGTCTCATCTCACAGATCAGCAGTGTAAAAGGAACCTATTGTGAAACTCCCAAATGTATATTTAAAACGCTTTCTTTATGAAACCAGTTTTGATGGCAAACTAAAGGTTACTTTTCACATGAGCTCTTTATGACTTTGGAATTGGCCCATGGAACCTTGACTTTTAAAGGTCAATTTTCCCTAAATATATGTATTTATCTCTGCTTCCTTGGGATCCTGCTGGAGAATGCAGGCAGTTTATAAGGGTGGCATATTACCAAAGTTATTAGGACATTAGTCATCTGGTGGAATTAAACTTCATGCTTTCATTCCACAAGTGGAAAGTTGAATATCTGTTGCAGGATGGCTGCCACAGGAATGGGGCCATGCCATAGCGTGCCTCCTCCCTCCCTCCAGAGGAGTCTGAGGGCCTGAGTCTGTGTGTAGAACCTCCCTCCTTCCATCCATCCGGCAACCCCACCAGCCTGCTATTTATCAGTGCTTCGTTCCATCATGACCACGTGCCAGGCACTGCGATAGGCTCTGGGTATGCCAAGGGAATGCAGCAAACCACTCTCCTGCTCTCTTGGGGTTTGTATTTCACTGGGGAAAGTCCATAAAAAATAAGAAAGGGAGATGGGCTTACTTATCCTGGGAGGAATAAGATAGGGAGATAGTAAGGGATGGAATTTTAAATAGAATGGTCAGGGCGGGGTCTTGCTGCACTGATTTTGATCCAAGACTTGAAGAAGTGGAGTGGACCATGTGGCCCTGAAGGAGAAGAGGTGCAGCCCTCCACGGGCTAACAATGAACCAGATCTGGTTCCCAACAACAGGAGTTCCTTATGTGTAGGATACAAGGAGGTGGAAAGTGATGAGTGTGGTGAGGAGGCACGGGGCTGAGATGCCTCCTGTCTTCAGAGCATCTTCCAGTCTAGGCTAGCACGTATGAGGCTGGTCACCTTTCAGGATTGCTGCATTTGTCTCTCATGTCACACCCATTGCTAGCTCCTCGGGAGCTTCCGCTGAGAGTTGCTGGAGATTCTCCCATTTATCCCAACAAATCTCTACAACTTTCAGTCGTCACGATGTATCACATCGTCGTTCATGAAAAGAGTAGTCACAGCATGGAAGTCGCTGAGCATTTGTGTGGGGCTTGGTTATTCCCAAGTTCTTGTCAAGCACATATCACCATTTCTCTTCCTGGTGTAGGAGGACAGGGTGAAATCATGGAGGAGATGACTTAGTAAGGGAATAGAATTTGTGGAGTAAATCATGGGAATTCTAATAATGCAATCTATTGTGATAGATCCCTGGGGTAGAAAGGGAAGTTAGAGGTTGTTACAGAGATGTTCGCATAGCTCCTGACTCCCATCCACAACCTTTTTTCAAGGGGTAGCCACCTCTGCTTGAATAGCTCTAGGAACAGGGAGCTCACTGCCTCCCAGGGCAGCACATTTCATTTCTGAACAGTGCACATTGTTAGACAGTGCTTCTCTCCTGCACAGAAATGTACTTTCCTATCTCTGCCTTCTGGAGTCAAATCAACCATATTCATTTCTTCTCCCACTCAAGAGCCACTCAAGTATGTGAAGACAATAAGCAGGCCCACATATGTTTCTTTTCCTTCAAGCTAAGCATACCAGTTCACTTCTCCTTGAGCATGCCCTCGTCCAGGAAGCCTCCATATTCCTCCCGCAGCCCCTCCATGTGATCCCAGAGCCCTCCGTGTATAATCTTACCAGTGCATTTACCTCAGTGCTTTTAGAATTCTGTTTAGAGTGTCAGTATTTTTCCTCCTGGGCTGTGTATATCTTTATGTCCTTGGTGGCTTCTCAGAGCCTGGCATGTCTATCTGCTTAATTGATGTCTGCTGAATGAATCGAATGAGTGAGTTCTAATAATAAACTGTAAAACCACCTCTTCAAGAATGGGCAGGAGCCTCTGCAGCCAAGCAGAGCTGGGGATTCCAAATGCAGATCTGAAAGCTGCAAGACCATTTCTGGCCTCACCGTCCCAAAGCTGAGATCCTTGCTTTGAAATTCTCTGTATAAACTTTACACAAGCTTATGAAAGCCATTAGCTTAATCCAAGTCACTAGCATTGGAATCTGAGCCCAGGTTGTTGGCAGGAAAATATAAACACAAACCTTAGCTCTGTGTTCAGGTTCTTCTTCCTCCCTCAGTCATGACTCTGATGTGCGGATTGTTTTGCTACAGGACCTGGAAAACTGATTTGCCCAAAGGAATGTGTACCCTGGTGTCCCTCTCCGTGGAGCATGAGGAAGCCCAGCTCCTGGGTGGTGTGCGAGCAGTGGTGATGGACTCGCAGTACTTGATAGAACCGTGTGGCTCTGGCAAGTCAAGACTGACTCACATCTGCAGGATAGACCTGAAGTAAGTGCTGACTCCCCTAATGGCAGGCTCAGATCTTGGGAGTCTCAGCTTGTACAGCACATCCAGCAGGGATGTCACCCTGATTTCTTATTTCACTGTATTTGTTTCCTCATTGCCATTAGTGTGCTTTCATAGGTGGATATGTATGCCTCCCCTCTGTCTTTCCCCCTTTCCTGAAATTCTGACATTTCTCCTGCAGCTCTTTGTCTTTCTTTATTTTCTGTTTTATGCCTACTTATGTTTCTGTCTTTCTTCCATGAAACACACACCAGAAACAGAGCCTGACACATAGTAGGTACTCAGTAAATCAGAGTTTCCTTCTCTTGTGTTTCTTTTTGAGACAAGGTCTCGCTCTGTCACCCAGACTGGAGTGCAGTGGCACCATCAGGGCTCACTGCAACCTCCACCTCCTGGGCTCAGGTGATCCTCCCTCCTCAGCCTCCCCAGTAGCTGGGACTACAGCTGCCCACCACCACACTCAGCTAATTTTTGTATGTTTTTGTAGAGACAGGGCCTCGCCATGTTGGCCAGGCTGGTCTCAATCTCCCAACCTCAGGTGATCCGCCCACCTCAGCCTCCCAAAGTGCTGGGACTACAGACATGAGCCACTGTGCTCGACCATGTATCTCTTTTATGCCTGTCCCCTTTTGCTGCTCCCTCTGGTAGTTCTTTGAGAAGTAAGTAACTTACATCCAACCCCTTCAAGGCATTCATGATGCTAAACCCAGTTCTTGGTCTGGGTAGACAAAACGGAGTTTTCACAGTAAATTCTGGATTTCATCTGAATCTTTTCATTTTACCCCAAGATGTTGGTATCATTTTAAAGCACCTGATGAGTACTCAAATGACAGCATGAATACTTAGCAGCCAGGACATTTTCAAGGCCCCTGATGGCAGAATGAGGTCCTGAGCCCCTCAAGGCAGCAGCCCGAGCTGTCTGCAGGTGCACTGGTCATCGGGGCCCAAGGGCAGCCCTGTCCACCACAACTAATTGCTGTGATTTGGAAAAAAAACTTTCCCACTTCCTTTCTGATTTCTTTCCCCACAGAGGTCACTCCCCAGAATGGTACAGCAAAGGCTTTGGACATCTGTGTGCAGCAGAAGTTGCCAGGATTAGAAACTCTTTCCAGCCCCTCATTGCTGAGGGCCCAGAAACTAAAATCTGAGTTTTGCCCAGTGTGACATCAAACTCAGGGAAGAGGAAACTAAAGTGACAAGTGTGGCAGAGAGTGTGCATGTGAGAAAGCGAGAGAAAGAGGAACTGAAGGACGTGGTTAATGCCTAAAAATGGAAACGTTAAGAAGTCGGAATGTTGGAGATGCAAGAATTTCCAAGAACTTTCTTAGCCTTCCTGGAGATGGCTACATCACTACTAATATAATTTTAAAATGAGAACTTTATATATATTACTTAAAATTAAATGGATTATTCCTTGTGCATTGCCTAATTTGCTATTTAAAGGCTTCTAAGAAGCGTATACCTAACTGTAAATAAATGTATGTATAGCATATGTACATATGTGTGTATATCTCCATCTTTACTGTATATATGTAAAATACCAATTTTATATAGAATTGTGTGTTTTGAAAATGACGGTGTCTGACTCAGTGAGTCCCTTCCTCACATAGTTCTTTCCAAGTGGCTCTGGGCCCCATCTCTCCACTGTCCTGTAAGCTGTGCAGAACCTGCTGCTAACACCAAGGTGTGAACATGCCCTGATGCCTAACCAAAGATTAGTTAACCAAAGGAAAATAACATTAAAGGAGACTTATGTGTTAATGCTTTGTTTCTGTTATTCAAAAACTGAGAGTGGAGATCTGGGATAAAGCAAGGAAATAATAATTACTCCTCCTTAAAGCAAATGGGGGGGTGAGAAGTCATTACCAAATTTAAAGCTAGATGAGGAGTTGCCACTGGGCCCAGTAAGATGGAATTTCAGTGAGATATGGACCACCGGAGTCAGCGAGAGTGACTGAAACAGAAGCGATACCTCTCACTCCCATGCCCATCACTACAGACCCCAAGTCAAGATGAATATCATAGCCTTTACTTATTCACAGCCAAAGTGAGCCCCTGTGTTGTCTCAAGTTTTTATAAATACATTTCATAATGTTATTAAATGTCATTCTATTTGACCAGTGGCCTATTTGGTCACAGTTAATTGGTGTTTTCCTATTGCACTGAATTCAACTCCAGACACCAGACAAAAGGAGATGATGGCCATTCCGTTCAAATCCTAGATCATTACAGCTTCAGGGAATTCATATTTTGCTATGTGTAGGATACTCTTAAAATGTAATTCATTAAACTTTTACAATCTGAAAGACAGGGTTTTTAACTAACATGAGACCAAAACTATGTTCTTTGATTAGTTTTAGAAAGTATAATTGGGTTTATTAATTCTTCTGTGTTTCTTCACTAGCCAGTCCAAGCTACCTATGCATTTGACCCAACCTTATTTATTATTGTACAGATGAAGCAAATTGACTCCCTTTAGCCAACTGCTAATGGATCGAATGTGCTTTTTATTGTAATTCAACAGCTATGGAGAGAAAGATAACTTATCGTGTGTTTGATTTCAGGGAGAGAGATTTTCTTTGGTCATCCGTAATAGAGATTGATAAGATTTAGCAACTGGTGTTGGAGAAAAAAAGAAAAGAAAATGAGTGTTTTCAGGTTTTTTTGTATTATATGCATTTATATAATGTTTCTGTTATCAGCAATGTGCAATTATTTTATTGAGAGGAATAAAAAAGCTTTCTATGAGTTTGGTATGGTGCGAGGAAAATCTTACAGTTTGAATTATGACCTAGAAATTTTTCATTCCCATGTCTACCTAAGAAGGTAGCAGTAAATCCATAATTTACCTTTTGGGCAATGCTTTGTGAGCAAAACAAAGTCACTTCTGCCATAACATCTTGAATTTAACCATATATGCCAGATTACTTTATATGCATCAACAAGATCACCAGTGAAGTTTAATCTAGCTAAACACTGGTCCTGCTCCTGAGATGGGATCCTATGTGTTTGGAAAACGTGATAGGCACACGAGGATGAGTGGCTTTGTATCGCCCAGAGAGGTGCTTGTCCAGATTTCACATGCACATGAATTGCCTGGGGATCTTGTGAAACTGCAGACTCTGCTCCAAGTAATCTGGGCTGGGCCTGAGATTCTGCATTTCTAAGGAGTCTCAGGGATGCCTATGCTGCTGGCCTAAAACCACACTCAGAAATGAGGACCTAGAAGATCCCTGAAACAGAATAAGAACAAATGTGATTGTATTTCTGATTCTCCCTCTCTTCGAATTATCTGACTTTTTTGTTTTTGTGCACATAGTAATCATATCACCGCTGCATAACAATACAGTGCATCTTTTTAAAAAAAGGAAAAGGGAAAAAAAGGAGAAAAAACGATGCATCAAGCTTGTTTGTCAAATACCACAGTATTTTATTCATTGTTATCTTGCCAATGGAAATAAAGTATGATACTGCATTTAAATATTATATTTATACCTCATGTATATTTTTACCTCAATTGTTGATATCAATCATCAATTGTAAATAAATAATTGCCAAGGCAAATAAATTTATATATATTAAATATTTCCTATTTTCTATAAAATAGATGTTGATTTTCATGCTTCATCTTTAAATGGAAAATTTGCTTCATGAGGAAGATTTCTCCCAAGATAGCCTGCCATGACTTTGACTCCTTGGTACCATCTGTAGTCAATACTGTCTTCAAATACAAGGAAGTTGTTGTCAACAGACATTCACTATCAGGCGGGGTGCCTTAACCTGGATCTAAGGAATTAAAGTGATGGGTGGGGATTTTTTTTTCTTAAATTTCATTGTCCTTAAATCTGGAAGTTATAAAAACATATTCATAATATTTTTATCAAAGGTTTAGTAAACTCTTTAGCTACATTTTATTTTTGTTAAGTGGACAAGAAATCAAGATATGATGAAATGACTTACAGCCGCACTACTAGACCATGAAAAGTAGCCACAAATGACTCTAAATCTCTTCCCTTCTACCCTTGAAATCTGAGGATCTCTTCTAAATATCAGCCGAGAGAGCCCTTAAGAAAGCCGGGGCTCTCAAACATTCTCAGGCACAGGCTTCCAAAGCCACAGAAGCCCAGAAGACTGTATGCCCCTACAAAAGTTGGCCCAACTCTGCTCTCTTATCTCATGCACACCTTCCCCTCTTACTTGCAAGTTTTGCTTTCATAGTAGGCAAAGGGGGAATTCAATGGTGCTTTTTCTCGTCTACATGAAGGAAAAGAATGTGATGGTCATTCTAGCAGCCGCAGGCTACAGATGTCCTGAGAGTATGGATCATATGAATTCAAAGGTGATTCTTGCTAATTACTCTGATCTCATCACCATATATGTATCAAAACATGCAGTGACTATGTACCCCACAAATATGTACTATTATTATTTGTCAACTAAAAGAACTTTGAAAAGGAAAAAAAGTTTTTTACATTATTCCAAACACTCTTCATGAAATTCTTAGACATAAAATTGTTCCACCTGTGTCTTTTGATATTTGGTTACAGAAAAACTGGACATACGGTTCCTTCTCAGGAAGATAAATGTAAAGGTTTAAAACAGACCCCAACCAAATGGAGTGTCACATTCTGACACGAACGCAAAATCAATGAGTGCTGACTGCACAAGCAGTGAATAAACACCTGACCTTGCGACACTGGAATGTTGCAAAGTCATGAGGTTTAAACAACTGATGATGTACAATTTTTGACATTCCATAGGCAGACTATATCCCTTGTAGGTTTTCTTAAAGACAGTGTTTACTTTCATTTTAATAATCCCACTCATCAGCCTCCTAGATGTCACCTAGTTTATATCCTTCTGGTGCACAGCTGAGGCTCAAAATTCCCAGCAATATTGTATCTCTGCAGAAAACTTGCTTGCATAAGACTTTTATTCACTCAGCACACATTTATTCAACAGTGAATAAGAGTGGGACACAAGTAGGCAGAGGCGTTAATACAAAGAAGACATAATGTGGGGGCAGAAACTGTGATACATGGTCAATTTTCATTGTTTGTGGTAGTTCCTTTCTATAAAGTTGTTGCGAACACTGAATTAGTGAATACTGAACAATTGCTCCTAGGAGAGATACAGGATTAGGTTCCTGTGAGCCTCAGGTCACAATATTTTTGTCAACCCATCACTACATAACCTTGTTTTATTGTGTTTCTGTTTAAGACACCTTATTTAATATATAGTTCTTATAAGTTAGTTATCTGCAGTATTTCTTTATAATAAAACCCTAGCAGAGAAGGATTTAACATTTCCCTGATGCTGGGTAGCGTAACTGTAAATTTCTTGGGCTTTCAGCCTCTCAACAGTACTCTTTTTACTACACTTTAAAAATCATTTGTCATTTTATGACACAAATTTAGCTGTTTTTCTGTCTTTTCCATAGTTTCTTCATGCACTATAAATATCACTTCAGCACTTTCCAGAACAGCCTCATGTACATATTGGTGAACTTCCTTTTCTGGATGTACTATATTGTTGATTTATTAACAATGAACTCACACCAATAGCCCTATAACTCAAGCATGAACGAAGCTCATCTAACATACATATTTTCTCCATGAGGCATACCCCCAGCCTTCTTGTACTTAGGAACATTAGACAGCACTTTAGTGCAACATCTGGGGGTCATTTGAAAAGTGAAATTACCACCCAAAAGCACAAAAATTTGAAAAAAATGGCAATTATAGACTGTAAAAAGGGCACGTTTATAGTATGTGAGCCGAAACAAGAAGGAAGCAAGCACACTGACCTCAGCTGGGAATGTGCATTCACATCAGTGACTCCCATCTGTTGACACTCTGAAAATGCCCAAAAATGACCATAAAATCACTGCATGTATTGATCTGAGGGTTACAAATAAGTGTTAGTGAGTAGATGAATTCACAAATGTAGAATCCACAAATAATGAGAAGGGTCTATACATACAACACCCAGTGACAGATTACTGTGAATTCTACAAGAGCCCAGGGGAGTCAAAGGACAGGACGTCTCACCTGAGCTGGAAGAGCTTGGACTTTATCTGTTAAGCAAACTAGAGCCAAGAGGCAGAGAAATGAACTTGCACTAGTTTTGCTGAAAGAGATTTAAAATGGACTTGGAATCCATTAACACAGACTTGCAGTATTAACAGTAAAACAGACTTGGACTTAAGACAGACCTGGAGCATTACTAGGCACAGGAGCAGGGTTGTAAAGTTACACCCGTCTTTGCCAGTGTTCTTCACCCCTTTTGTTTCCACATTAGATGTATTAGAGGTGTCTCACCACCTGCCGTTCCTGAGCTGAAACTAATCCATGATAACTTCCCTTTCTTTTTATTTTATAACTCACTCCTTTCTCCTATTTAATGTAGAATATTTAGGAAAACTTGGCATTCATTTGATTAACCTCAGAGAAGATACTTTTAAAACCAAAATAACACCTTCGATGCCACACATGACCTGGAGAGAACCAGATCAGTCTAGGTGTTACGTGATCCTAAGATGCCAAGAGCTGATAAGATGAGATTACTGGTGAGATCCCCAAGGACAAACCCCAAATCAGCAGCAAAGATTGGGTTGCCAGGCTTATGCCTCCTTCTCTTGCTATCATGCCCATTGCTTGCCACAGGAGGTAGGCTTATCCCAGTGATGAGTGAGTGCTAAGCCCAAACCACTCCTCACTGCCAGAGGAAGTCTTTAATCGGCAGAAGCTAAGCTTGAGTTGTCAGTTTGCCTCTGCCCACAACTCCAGCATGGCCAAGACATGGAACTAAAATCCTTTCCATAGGCCAGACTAGTCTGTCCTTTCCTGGCTAGCTGGCTAGCTTGGGCCCCTGAGGGTGCAAAGGAGATGCTTTGGGTTGGTAACCTGAATGACTAGTGGTTTTGTTGAGGATGGACTGGCATGATGAAGGGCAGAGTGATCTGTGAATCCAATTAAAAGACTGTTGTAATAGTCTAGGTGAAAAATGCTTGTGGGCAAAGAAGTGGATAGCTTTTAAAACATATTTCAGAGCTATAATAGAACTAATAAGATCTATATACTAGCTTGTTTTGAAATGGTGGGGGAAAGGAATTATCTCAAAATGACTCTGGATCTTCTAGCTTGGAAAAACTTTGTGGTAAATTATTTAACTGATATAGGGACAAAGAAGAGGAGAAGCAGATTCAGGGGGGGCAGCAGAGCAGGGAGAGAGCCAGGTTAGAAAGGATGGCCAAATGAGCTCTGATCACACAATGCTTGTGGTGACTGTGAACCATCCAGGTGGAGATGCCCAGCAGCATCTGGGCATATATATAGGTCTGTGATGGTTAATTTTGTGTCAACTTTAGTAGATTATGGGGTGCCCAGATTAAACATGGTTTCTGGGTGTATCTGTGAGGGTGTTTCCAGATGAGATTAGCATTTGAGTAGACAGAGTCAGTAAAGTATAGTTGATCCTTGAACAACACAGGTTTGAACTGTATGGGTTCACTTATATGTGGATTTTTTTTGACAAGTATATTGTAAAAATTTTTGAAGATTTGTAACAATTTGAAAAACTCACAGACCGTGTAGCCTAGAAATATTTAAAAAGTTAGGTATTCATGGATTCATAAAATATATGTAGATACTAGTCTATGTTATCATTTTCTAACATAAAATATATACCAATAAATTATTAACGGTTATAATTTATCAAAATGTGCACACAAACACAGACTTACATGGTGTCATTTCCAACTGAGAGAAATGTAAACACAAAGAGACAATATTAAATCACAATTGCATAAAATTTATTGTAGTACATAATATACTACTGTAATAATTTCATAGCCACCTCTTGTTGCTATTTCAGTGAGCTCAAGTGTTACAAGAACTTCTTAAAGTTCCATGTGATGCTCATCATCTCCATGTGAGTAGTCTGTCTCTCCAGTAAAATGCATATCACAATAAAAAGTAATCTCTTGCAGTTCTTAAGTGTTTTTCAATGTGCAATATTGTAAACCTTGACTAACACCAGGGGACCCATACGAAGTACCACTAGTGATGCTGGAAGTGCTCCTAAGAAGCAGAGAAAAGTCATGACATTCCAAGAAAAAGTCGAATTTCTTGTTACGTACCATAAATTAAGGTCTGCAGCTGTGGGTGCCCATCATTTGAAGATAAATGAACCCAGTGAAAGGACCACTGTGAAAAAAAAGAAAGAAAAGAAAAAAAGGAAAAGGGAATTCATGAAGTTGTGGCTGCAGCTATACCAGCAAGACATGAAAATCTTAGCACTTTTAGTGAAATACCTTTTAATCATATATTGAAAATGTAGCTTTTATGTGTGTGCAGGATTGCTACAAGAAAGACATACCTACAGGCTTTAATATAATTTGAGGAAAAGCAAAGTTATTATATGATAACTTAAAACAAAATGAAGGCAAAGGATCTAAACCTGGAGAATTTAATGGCAGCAAAGGATGGTTTGATAATTTTAGAAAAAAGTTTGGCTTAGAAAATGTCATGATAACAAGATAAGCAGCTTCTGCTGACCAAGAGGCAGCAGATGAGTTCCCAGATGTCATTAAGAAAATCATTGAGAAGAAAGGATATCTGCCTGAAAAGGTTTTTAGTGCAGATGAAAGTGCTCTATTAAGGAGAAAAATAATGCAAAGGACATTTATTAATATTATTAAGAAAGACAAATAAGCACCAGAATTTAATGCAGGAAGGGATAAGCTAACTCTATTGTTTTGGCAAACGCACTTGGGTTTATGACCGGGGTTTCCCATATCTATAAAGCTGCTAACTTCAAGCCTTGAAGAGAAATGATAAACATTAGGTGCCAGCATTTTGGTTGTAAACAAGGCCTAGTCAAGAAGAACTCTTTTACTGTATTGGTACCACTAATGCTTTGTCCTGAAGTCAGAAGTAACTTACCAGTAAGGGATTGCCATTTAAAGTTCTTTTGATATTAGACAATGCCCCTGGCCACCCAGAACCACAATGAGTTCGACACTGAAGGCATCAAAATTTGTCTACTTGCCCCCAAACACAATGTCTCCAATTCAGCCTCTAGATCAGGGGGTCATAAGGACCTTTAAGGCTCATTAAACATGGTACTATATGCAAGGATCATCAATGCTATATAAGAAAACCCCTCTAGAGAGAACATCATGAAAATCTGGAAGTATTACACCATTTAAGATGTTTTTGTTGTTCCAGAAAAGGCCATGAAATACTTCAAGCTCAAAACAATGAATTCCTGTTGGAGAAAACAGTGTCCAGATGTTGTGCATGACTTCACCGGGTTTATGACAGAGCCAATCAAGAAAATCATGAAAGAGATTGAGAATATGGCAAAAAAAAAAAAAAGGTAGGGGAGTGAACGGTTTCAAAATCTTGGATTAGTTCAAGAGCTAACAGACACCACATGAGAGGAATTAACGGAAGATGACTTGATGGAGATGAGTGCTTCCAAGCCAGCTGATGAGGAAGGAGACATAGAAGCAGCAACAGAAAACAAATGCGTACAGACAACCTAGCAGAGTTCTGCATATTTAACACTGCTTTTGACTTCTTTTGCAAGATGGACACTTCTGTGAAATGGTCACTGAAACTAAAGCAAATGGTGGAAGAAGGATTGATACCATATAGAAACATTTTTAGAGAAGTGAAAAAGCAAAAAAAAAAAGTCAAATAGAAGTCATTATGTATTTTCATAAAGTTACATTGAGTGTGCCAGTCTCTCTTACCTCCTCTTGCACCTTCTCCACTTCTTCCACCTCTGCCACCCCTGAGACAGCAAGACCAAACCCTCCTCCTCCTCCTCAGTCTACTCAATGTGAAGATGGTGAGGATGAAGACTTTTATGATGATCCATCACCACTAAATGAATAGCAGATATATTTTCTCTTCCTTATGATTTTCTTAACATTTTCTTTTCTCCAGCTTCCTTTATTTTAAGAATACAGTATATACATATAATACAAAATATTTGTTGATTGTCCATTTATGTTATTGGTAAAGCTTCCGGTCAATGGTAGGCTGTTAGTAGTTCAGTTCTGGAGGAGTCTACATGCAAATTTTCAACTGTGCAGGGGTGTGGATGCCTCCAATTCCCACATTGTTCAAGGGTCAATTGTAAATTACTCTCCCCAATGTGGCTGAGCAACTTGCAAACCACTGAGGGCCCTAATAAAACAAAGGCAGAGGAAGGAGAAATTTGCCCATTTTTTCCTCACTCACTACTTGAGCTGGGATGTCTCATGCCATCTTCTCCTGCCTCAGACTGAGATCTACATCACTGGCTTTCCACGGGCTTCCAGACTCAGACCAAATTACAACCGCAGCTTTCTTGGATCTCCAGCTTGGTGACAGCAGGTTATGGGACTTCTCCGTCTCCAAAATCATGTCAGCTAATTCCTCATAATAAATCTCCACATGTATCTCCTATTTGTTCTGTTTCTCTAGAGAACCCTAACTAATATAAGGTCTGAAACCCAAGGAAATGATCAGTGCCCAAGGCTGGGGGTATATCATTTTACTCACTTAAGTGGTGTCATTCCTGACCACGTACTTAATGATCCAGTGATGCCCAGCCACCCCTTCATGTCCCCAGTGACTACATTGACCTCCCTATCTGGTGGGTCATAGGTCACTGGTAGCCTAACTCTCCCGCTAGGCTATAGACTTTTAAGGGCATGGATCATGCCTCAATTAACTTGGAAACTTCATCTGTTAGGACTTTTTCTGCTGCATCATTCTATGAGCGTTTGTTAAAATGAACCAGTTTGTTAAACAGGACATAACAATGATAGAAGTTGCAAATGTCAAGATTTCATTCTTTTTGTGCCTGAATAGGATTCTGTTGCCTATATATACATTTTCTTTATCTAGTAATCCACTGACAGACACTTATGTTGATTCCCTATCTTGAATATTGTGAATAGTGCTGCAATAAAAATGGGGGTACAGATATCTCCTCAATATGCTGATTTTATTTCCTTCAGATATATACCCAGCGATTGATAGATCATATGGTAGGTATATTTTTAGTTTTTTGAGGAACCTTCATATGGTTTGCAATGGTTGCTGGACTAATTTACATCCCTACTAACAGTGTATGAGCATTCGTCTTTCTCAGCATCCTTGACAGCATTTGTTATTTTCTTTTTGATAATAGCCATTTTCACTGGGGTGAGATGATATCTCATTGTGGTTTTGATTTGCATTTCCCTGATGATGGGAAGACAAATATCGCATGTCCTCACTCATATGTGGGAGCTAAACAGTGAATCTCATGGAGGTAGAGAGTACAGTGGTGGTTGCCAGAGGCTAGGAAGGGTGTGGAGGGAGGGAGAGACAAAGAGAGATTGGTTAATGGGTAAAAAAACACAGTTAGATAGAATAAGTTCTAGTGTTCAGTAGCACAGTAGGGTGACTGTAGTTAACAAGATTTTATAGTATATTTCAAAATAGCTGGAAGAGAAGATTTGGAATGTCTCTAACACAAAGAAGTGATAAATGTTTGAGGTGATGGATATGCTAATTATCCTTATTTGATCATTACACATTGTATACAGGTTTTAAAATATCACATATAGGACAGGAGTGGTGGCTCCTGCCTGTAATCCCAGCACTTTGGGAGGCCAAGGTGGGCAGATCACTTGAGGTCAGGAGTTCGAGACCAGCCTGGCCAACATGGTGAAACCCTGTCTGTACTAAAAATACAAAAATTAGCCGGGTATGGTGGCAGGCACCTGTAATCCCAGCTACTCAGGAGGCTGAGACAGGAGAATTGCTTGAACCCAGGAGGCAGAAGTTGCAGTGAGCCGAGATGGCGCCACTGCACTCCAGACTGGGTGACAGAGCAAGACTCCATCTCAAAAACAAAAGAAAACAAAACAAAAATCACATATACCCCATAAATAGGTACAATTATTATGCACCAATAAAAAAATTGTTTTAAAATGATAGAAGCCATGGAAAGGAAGCCGTAAGCCAGGGACACTGTGAAGAGTACTCTAAAGCTAACAAAATCACTTCTATTTTGGATTTTGACTCCTTTGACCCTCCCCATCGCAGAGAAGATGGAGAAATAGCTTGATATGGTTTGGATATTTGTCCGTCCCCTCCAAATCTCATGTTGAAATGTAATCCCCAGGGTTGGAAGTAGGGCCTGGGGGTAAGTGTTTGGCTTGGTGCCCTCCTCACAGTAATAAGCGAGCTCTCACTCTGAGTTCACATCAGATCTGGTTGTTTAAAAGTGTATGGCACCTCCCCCGTCTTTCTGTCTTGCTCCCTCTCTCCTGCTTCCACTCTTGCCATGTGATACACGGCTTGCCCTATACTTTCTTCCATGATTGGACGCTTCCTGTGGCCGTCACCAAAAGCTGAGCAGATGTCAGCACCACACTTCCTGTATAGCCTGCAGAACTGTGAGCCAATCCGACCTGTTTCCTTTAGAAATTACCCCGTCTCAGATATTTCTTTATGGCAACACAAGAATGGACTAACACAAAGCTGGTCTTCTAAAAAGTTAACTGTGATTGTTTCTGAAACTAGCACATGCTGAACACCTGTTTACAACAAATAGGAACATTTGCTTCCTTCACGCATTCAATAAACATGTATGAAGCACTCATTATGTGCTAGATACTTATCTTAGGCATTCAGTGAATAAAAAGATGAATAAAATGAGGGAATAAAACAGACAAAATTCCCTGTCCTCATGGAGCTTATGATCTAGTGGAGAAAGCAGCCAAAAAAAACCCTAAATAAATAATTGACCAGGTAAGTTCTATAGGAAAACAAAAACAAAAGGAAAGAGATGGGCAATGGGAGAGTTGCAGTTTTGGGTAAGATGGTGAGGAAACACCCTACAGAGATCCCATTCAAAACTACACCCTGTCAGAGTTTTCATTTCCTTCCACTCCACTCAAATTGCTAAAACTACACTGGTGGGAATTATCAATTAATCAATTTGCTGATCACCTATGTCTTGTGAAGAAAAAGAAGTTCAGCAACTTAGACACATGCGTCCTCTGAGAACTGTACTTGCTGATGAAGGACGGCCACATCTTCCCAGGCAGTCAGAAAGCAGGGCCAGCAAGGGATGCACAGATGTGAGAACACACGTCCCAGACCACTCCATTTAATTGTTATGCCTAATGATAATGTGGCAAGTCATTGGTTGTCCTGATTTCCAGAAATTGGCATGTCCCAATGGCCACCAGATACTTCAGAGAGTTCTCAAATGAGCACTTCTCGTGTGCCCAGGAGCAGGCCCTGTGGATCAGCTTTGTTGCCCTCATCACCCACCCCGTCACCACTGCCCCTGCTGCCAATGACCCTGTCAGCTCACTGCCTGCTGGGCATATCTCCCTTCTGCTCTCTCAGCACCAACCAGGCTTTGAGAGGAGACCTGATTCTCCCCTTGACATCTCTCTGTGGAGCTGGTCTGAGTAGGTAGGTATGTTAAATCCCCACAGCACACCTGAGACTAGGCTGTCACTGCTAATAAGACTCAACTAACACACTAGAAGTGTGTTAGAAGTGGAGCATAACTTAAAGCTGCTAATAAAGGTAGCCCCTCTTCGAGCCCATTCACCCAAACCTGGCTTTGGAGGCTCTTATCTATCCGGCCTGCCCTGCCATCCCCTCTATCAGCTCATCCTCCATGCTGAGAAGGAGTGTGCATCTTCACCTTGAAGCAAGGGCCCCAGTGATCCCAAGCCCACCTCACTCTAAGGCAGAGTTCCCCCACGTCTTCATAATATGAGAAACATAGAATGTGATGGCAGGAAAAATGTATCAATTCACCTTGGGAGAAGAGCTACTTCCATCTACTTATCTATAGGGTGTGGCTGGACCCTCTGATTCCAGAAGATAATCACACAATGGACTTGGATTCATTTCCCTAAATCCGGTTATCTCATAGGAAACACCACCCCCTGGTTTCCTACGGGCATAGTCAGAAAGCCAACCGCCACCAGCCCTGCAAAAGTGGGTAGTACTTGTGGCTTCACTGCCTTCCCTTTCTGGGACCTTACCCTCCCAGCAAGGTAGAGCAAGTTTCTCTTTAGTACCACCCTGTTCCAGAACCCCGTTTCTGTGTGTATCAGTCATCCCACCTGCTGAAACGCCGACTGATGACATTTTAATATGAATGAGTTTCAGACAGAACTATTTCACTACATATTTGCATAATTAAGCCTTTTATCTCTTTATTGGGAATCAGAGGCTTTGTCTCCTGTTACATGGATTTCAGGCATCAGCAGGTAGGTGGGAGCTATTTTTGGAACAATGAACAGCCTGAAATTATACGACCACATACAAAAGCCTAAATCTGAGAGTCGACCTGACCTTGTCTTCTAAGATGATTAGGCTGGGCAGAAGCGTTTCTGCCTGCACGGGTCCCTCCTTCTCCTGGGAGGGTGGGGAGCTGTGCATTTCCAGGACAGTCTGGGGAGGAGAGATTTGTCTTGAATTCAGAAGAGCTCTTCCTGGCAGCCTTGCTGACATGACCCTTCCTTCACCTTGTTCCTCTTCTCGTATTCCCTTCTCGTGTTCCTCTTCTCGTATTCTTCTCGGATTCCCCAAATCCCACCTTTTCTTGTGGAAGAATCCCTAATGCCTTTGTGTTTCAGATTTCCAAGCCCATCAAGCATTTACTGAAGAAATGCCCAGGATTGTGTGTGGTATACACTTTGAGTGAATACCGTAATGCACAGCTTTGTCAGAAACTTCCTGCCCAAGGAAGACCTCAGAGAATGCCCACATCACCTGCCAGAGGTGAGAGCCCAGGGAGAAGGGAGCACATCTCTAAACGGACACAAGCTGAAGATGTTGTATGAGGAAGCACCCAACCAGGGTGCACTGGACCAAAATATAGAACAACTGGATTTTTGTGCTATTGCTTGGTTTTCCTTGTGGTCCTCCAGTTTCTCTGTTGCTACCTCATCTACATATTAAAGTAAGAGGAAACAGGCCTAATAATCAATCCTACGATGAGTAGTTAGAAGCCACAGATAAAGAGTCCTGTCTTTCCTGGAGATGGGCAATTCAAAATCACTTGGGAGAAATACACTATCCAGTCATCCAAAATTAAATATGTTCTCTAAAGAGCAGCCACTAGCGGGAAACACCATCATCCATCACCGGGCCCTGCTGGAGCCTCTGTCTGTGAGGCTGAGCCTGTGGCGGCACACAAAAGAAACACAGGCTCCAGAACCATGTTTCTCTTCTAGAACCACATAAAACAGAACGCTCAACTCAAAAGAAATTGGAAATGGCAAAGGAGGACACATTTTTATTTCATTTTCTGCCAGTTTTCAGGGATTCCAGTATAAGCCCACTAGGGTATGCACACAACACAAAAGACATCAGCCAACCCAATGGAAACATCAAACCAGCTATGCAGCATTTCAAACAAAATACAGCTGTTATTTGACTGCATTGCTCAATTTTCAGAAGGCTTGTGGCTGTCCTAATCTTCCCCATACATCTCAAAGTTCATATTTTTAAGTCCTCTAGTCCTCATAACCAGATTACTGTACATGGCTCAGATTATTGCAAAGCAGGCATCAAGCAGGATACTTTTGCATGAAACAAAGGGATTTTAAACACAGTACACACAGCAACAGCTGCTGCTTGGTAGAACTGAATGGGAATGGGAGAGGGGCCTTCTTCCTCTGAGAAGATAGAAAAACACTCTGTAACTTTTGTTCAAGGATTTGAGAGCATAAAACAAACAGCTCGTCGTGTTCCCACATTCCATAGTCAAGATGTTCTGCAGAGATTGGAACTAAACTGCTCAAAGTGACATCAGGAACTATGTAAATCAGGAGGAGAGCCTCTCTGGGGCTATAAATCTCAGGACAAGGTTAAGGTCACAACCCCGGAACAAGGGACTTCAGACCCCTCTTCTGAGAGACCAAGGGCTGAATACTTGCATACTGCTGGACAATAAGAAAATCCTACCAGCAGCAAGCAGGCATGGCACTTTACCAATGAATTTTCCAAGTGGAAATCTGTGGCTTAATGAGGAAGAACCATGGTGAACCAGAACTTCAGATCTAGTATGTTTGTACACATTAGGGGAATCTTTTGAGGCCATGAATGCTATCTGCTCTTTGTCTTCCTGCCTCAGATCATTACCTACCATACATGGAACAAAATCTCCAGTAAGGAAAAAGTGAGCAGACAGCAACAATTCCATGCTGACATGGTCTGGCTCTGTGTCCCCACCCAAATCTCATCTTGAATTGTAATTGTAATTGTAATCCCCATGTGTTGGGGGAGGGAACTCGTGGGAGGTGATTGAATCATGGGGGTGGTTCCCCTGTGCTGTTCTCGTGATAGGGAGTGAGTTCTCATGAGAGCTGATGGTTTTGTGAGGGGCTTTTGCCCGCATTTTCTCTGCACTTTTCTTCATTCTTCATTCTTCCCCTTCCTGCCGCCATGTGATTTACCATGATTGTAAGTTTCCTGAGGCCTCCCCAGCCCTGCTGAACTGTGATTCAATTAAACCTCTTCCCTTTATAAATTACCCAGTCTTGGTTATGTCTTTATTAGCAGCATGAGAACTAATACCTGCTATATACCAGGGAATTTTCCTATCTATATATAGACATATACGTATACACATGTATATGTACACACATATATCCATATAATTTGATATTATATACAAATTATGTATCAGTCCTCACAAGTCCATACTATTTGTATTTTTTAAAAGAGTAAATTGAGGCACAGAAAGGATGAGAGACTTCCCTGAAATCATCACTCAACTGGGACTGAACTCCAGGCAATGTGGTATTTACTCGGTTGCTGACTTTAGTGAGGAGGGCTCTTCTATGGCAGGACAATGAGATGAACCATCCAGAGTGGAACTCAGGAAGACCCAGGGCAGAATTAGGCTGAATGGATCTTCTAGAGAGTGAAATGAGGAATATAATTGCAAAGAATCTCCATCATGAAGAAAACATTAAGGGCCAGGAGCCTGCATAGCATGACTTCTGATGAGCGCCGGCCCTAAAAAGGTGACGGGGCACATTTGCAGGGACATCTTCCACTTCTTGTTCAGCCATGCAACTTCTGCCCTCCCCAGCATCCCACTGGGAGAGAGAAGATGCTAAGGTGATTCACTGGGGTTCATGGCATTGTTTGCACAGCACATTATTAGCACAGCATTGCCAGATGTCACACATAGTGTAGCTCCTGTGGGCACACAGCTGGGCCAGTGAGTAAAGCCTCATGTACAGATGAATCTGCCATCCCAGCCCTCTGGCCCATGCAAGCTGAGGAGTGAAAGACTACTTGCCTTTTACTGCAGTTCTCTGACATTTGCACAGCTATTAATAGAGATGTCTTTTGACTCCATTCTGCTATTGTTCCTGTGCATAGAGATTCTTCAGAGCCTAGTGGGAAGGACTGATAAGAGGCGATCAAGATTTCAGCATTTTGGGGTCCCTGACAGTAATATCTAATGGCACTAAATTATGTCTTCTTTCTCGAAAATTGGGCAGAATACCAAGTACAAATGCAAAAGATGGGCATAGCCTCTAAGAGTGACCTCAGGATGCCTGAAGCCCAAAAATGCATTGAGGTTTTCAGAGACGTTCTGAGGATGCAAAACATTTTTTAAATAATAAAATTAGACTTTTAAAAGCCATATTTATGCAAGAATAAACAGAAGGAAGGAATAGGCTTCTACTTGACATGATATAATGTCAATAGAAGACAAAAGGAAGGGAAAATTATTTCTTATTTATAGCATTCTCATCTTTCCAGCCATAAAAATCTCCCCTGCTAAAAAAAATGTAGAAAAAACTTAATGGTTAAGAGGAAGTGGTGTTTTAAAAATACGTCCAACAATTATTTGATGCTCTCTCTTCAAGAGGTGGGGCTTAATTTTCCTTCCCTTAAGTGTGGGCTTTATTTAGCGACTTGCTTAACAATAGAATATAGCAGAAATAACTGAGAGTGATTCCAAGGGTGGGTTTTCATTTCTCTTGGGTGGATACCTAGGAGTGGAATGGCTGGACCATATGGTACATTTTTGCTTAACGTTTTAAAGAACCGCCAAACTATTTTCCAAAGTGGCTGCATTATTTTACACCCCCTCCAGCAACGTGTGAGGATTCAACTTTCTCCAAATCCGCCCCAACTCGTGTTATTGTCAGTCTTCTGGATTAGAGCCTCTCGGTGGGTGTGAAGTGCCTTCTCAATATCCTTCACAGTTCTAAACTTTAAGCAAAAATAAAAGTTCCAAGTGATCACATTAAATGATAGAATTCAATTAACTCAAGTTCTGGTTCTTCCTCTTTACAATCACTATGTTGCCCCTGTTTATTTCAAACTGACAGTTTTAAAAAATCACAGGGATTGGAAACTGGAATTGAATTATGCCCACAGCAAAACAGAATAATTCCAAACTCTGACTTACTCTTAGTCTTACTTACTCTTGAAACAAACCCATGTAGCTGAGTCTGCTTGTGTCAAGGACTGACTATGAGGAGGAGGTTCTCTAAATTAACCTCCTTGTTGGCTTTTGAAATGTTTATTAAATAATCGATAATAAAATATGCTAATATGAAGTTTGCATGTATTCTCTCACAACTCAGCAGTGACTGCAATAATTCATTACAACTTAGGACAATAAACTATTTTACTGGGGAAGAATGATTTATCACTAAATTATTTAGAATTGCCAGCTCATAGTGATAATAAAAGGCAGTTCAAAGTTTAGTCGGTGTTCTTAACGTCTTTAAATGATCTCAGGTGATGCAATAATGAACCCTTCCTGCTCATGCCCCATACAGATGCTCCCACCCCCTTTGTGGTACCCCAGCCCACGACCATCCCCTCACCCCTGGAGGAAGCTGTGAGCATATGGAAAAGCTGTGGCTTCTTACTGACTGGTATGTTTTTTAAACCGGAGGAATTGCAATGGTTTAATTATCACCTTTATAAATTGCCAAGGGACACTGGCTATTTGGCAAATGTTTTCTTATAAAGCAATGAGGGGAGATGGAGAGCATCTTCCTGCTCTTGCCTCCTAGACCCTCTTCTGAAATCCACTTGGGCCTGGGCTTATCCTTATTTGTGCTCTATCTTGTTTTTATAGATTCCCCCTGTGAATGAAGAAGAGAATGTGCTAAATGAACATAGCTTCAATGTGATCTGATCATCAATAGATTTAACCAAGGAGAACAAAAGAGAAGCAAGTGAACGCATTCCAGTACTGACCAGGGTAGGGGTGGGGGACACTAGGGCACCCCTCATACTTAAGCATGCAAAGGCAGTAAACCTTTGAGAGGCACACACGGGGGCTGAGCAAAAAAGTGCAGTTACCTCGAAATGACAGGACGACTCCCATTTCAGAATGACGGGAAGTTAGTTCCATAAAACCACAAAGAATGTTCTGCCACAGGGGCAGATGGTCAGTCTTGGAACCACAGGAAAGGACAAGAGGCGAAAGTTGAAATGCCCGCCTGAGACCTGCCTGGGCCATGGGCTTCCAGAGCCTGGTTCCCTGTCCTTGCAGCTCCCTGGGGAAACAGAGGCCACAGGCGTCTCACCCTTGCCTCATTTAATTCTGTTCTGTGCTCACTGGGAAACCGTCTGATTATGATTTTGCTCCCACACTGGGAGGCTCATAGAGAGAAAATGTGCATGCAGGCTCAGAAACTATTTCTGGATCTCAGAGCAGAGCAGCAGGTATAAGCGGGGCTGAGGGGATTGGGGGTAGACAGATGAACAAAACCAGGGCCTCCATACATGGGGCTTCCAGGTCACAGAAAGCATTCTTCCAGCCCCGCCTCCACCCCAGTGCCTCCCTCCGAGTCATCAGGCAATACCTTAGCCAGGCCAAAAGTAGTTTTAAAGAATGTCTCTTTCCAACCGTATTGAACATTTGCATGATTGGGCATTCTCAAAAAAAGGAGCCCATAAGGAAGGCAGAGTCCTCAAGAATGGACATCCGAGGGCACACACCAAGCTCCAGCAAAGGGACTCATGAACACGAGTGCTGGTGGAAACCACAACCTCAAAATCCAGCTATTTTCAAAGAACTTGTGCTCAGAGCATCATCATGCAAATTAAAATTGTGGTAGCCGTTCTTCTTATTGGTGCATTAACATCTCTGAAATTTAGATGAAGAAGGGGGTCACACAAAGTGACAAAATTCACCAGGGAGTCTATTGTTGTTATCGTTTAATGTGGCCATTCTTCCAGAAATTACTTTCCCACAATCACCCATCTCTACAGGAACAGAGCTGTTCTGAGCGGCACGCTAAGCACAGTTTCTGAGAAGCCCAAAACCTCAAAAAGACTGTTTCTATTTTACAGGACAAACTATGAAAGGTTTCTTCTCAAATGTTCCATCTTGAACCTCCACTTTTCCACATTAGGTAAGTATCAAAGTGATTAAATGAATCATTTTCTGTTCCCAATACCAAAAGAAAGTTCATCTCAGTGTAAAGGCAAGCAAGGAGGGAGTTTGATATGAGAGCATTTATTGAAGAAAAGGCTGCAGCACTCCGCGTGAAGTGAAAGGAATGAGCCCTAAGACCTCTCCTACCCTCCCATTCGCTTGGAGAACACTGAATTTGCACTCAAAGGTCTGTATCAAGGGTCATTTAAAAGCTATACTTGCTTTCATGGTTAGTTAAGGTAACAGTGGATTTAAACGAACCATGTGATGTATCAGTGAGGAGAGATGGTCTTCAAAGATCATAAGACTTTTGTCAAGGAATCCTAGCAGATAATGGCCCAACAGGAGGGAGAAAATCAGGGGAAGAGGGTTGACTGAAGGTAAAGTAGCCTGGAGAAGTAGCAGCACTCCCTGCAGCCTCTCTTTAGTTCCCAAGTGAGTTACATGACCCCCGAAAAGTCTGGAAGATTTGGTTTTAGGGTTTTATTGGCATTCTCAGTAACAAGTGATCACATAAAGCCTTTTACAGTCACAGACCCCTGCTTCCCTTCTTAATGTGCTAAAACTCCAGGAATTAAGGGAAATGTAGCAATTCAGAAGTTCAATTGTATAGATTGCTCTTTTTTGATTCATTAAAGGACTTTAACATGATGAAGCTGGTAGAATAATTGGCAGATATATTAAACTGCCTGGTAAAATGGCTGTACAGCAGCCTCTTCGTTTCTGTGGCACGAACACAACCTGACAAATGGCGCGCTCAAGAACATGGAGCTCCTATATTTATTTAACAGGCTGGAAAGATGAAAAAAATTCTCCCAGTGTGCCCAGTGGAAAATTATTGCTGGCAGGAGATAGTAGCTACAGGAACAAAAAGGTAGGAAGTCAGGTCTGATGAAAATGAGCTGAAAGCTCCCCTAGCGCCAGCCCGGTGTTCTTTTTAGATTTCATATTCCACAAAGAGAACATAAAAGGGGACCTTAGCATACATGCTGGTTTTTAAAATAATTCTGTTCCCTCCCTCCCTCTTCTTTCTTTTGTCTCCTTCCTTCCCCTTCCCTTCCTCCTTCCTTTCTTTCTCCTTTCCTTCCTTCTCTTCCTTCTTTCTTTTCCTCCTTCCTTCCTTGCTTTAACTCTATAACTCTAACTCTTCCCTTTTCTTCCTTCCTCCCATTTTTCTTTCCCTCCCTTACTCCCTCCTTCCAACCATACTAAGTACTCCATGTTAACAACCTAATGTTGTAGACAAACACATACACCCACTAATATACATATACAAATACCTATGTATATACATAGTTTTGTCATTGTTTATTAATATTAGTCACAGAAATGCAGTGTTATACATTTTTCTGCACCTAGATTTTTCTCAGTAATACATCGACGAAATCCTAACCAACTGAACTGGTTTTGCGGTAATTTATTGTTTTTAAGGGCTGCATAATATTTTATGATAAAGATGGATTAAAACATCTCCCTATTTATGTTTCAGAATTTTAGTTGTATGAATAATGCTATAATGAACATTGTATATATATGTTCTTATGAAATTATATCATTATGTATTTCTATTATTTAGAATAGCTTCCCAGGAATGAAACTGGTTCACACAAGTGTAGTGAATTTTTATTTTGAAAAATGAAGATATAGCCATACTGCAATTTAAAAATGGCTTTAACAATTCACATTTCATTTGCAAAGGATGACAACACCTTTTCCTCTGCATTCTTACCTCTAAAGAGAGTGATAGTGTTATCATTCTATTATTTTTTTGTTAGTTATATGGTTATAAAGGGACACAAATTTGCATTTCCTTAAGCACTAATAATTTTGACATCTATATGTTTATGGCCATTGTATATACTTTTGGGTAAATTATCCACTTATGTCTACTTTATATTATTTGTTGCTTATTAGAAAGAACTCTTGGTGTTTAAAGATGTTAACTTTCATCTATCATCTGTGATGCAAATGTATTTTTAACTCTATAATTCCTCACTGACCTCGTTTCAATCTCCTACAGATTTTGGTTTCTTTTCTTGGTTAAGAAGTCTCTACAAACCCTAAACTGTATGTATAGGCTCCCAGACTTTCTTCTGAAAATTCATTCATTCACTCATTTATCTATTCATTTATTTATTTTTACACTGAAGTCTTCAGTTCCCTGGAATTTATTTGTCTATATTCTGAGAAACAAGTGCCCATTTCTATTTTCTCCTGGATGGAGAGTCAGCACCTTCCTTCTCACCCTGAACTGAAATAGCAACTTCATAATATATTAAAGTTGCATATATTTTGGAAGCTAGTTGGAAGGTCTGCTATTCAATCACTCTAACATGTTTATTTATTTCAAAAACTGTAAATGACTTATGTATTTGATTATAGTGACTTTGCAGTGTGTTTTAATATCTACACTCACTATTCTTTTCATACATTTTATTCTTGGGCATTTAATTTTCTATATAAACTTTAAGATCACTTAATATTATTTGCAAATGGTGTGCTTCTAATTGGAATTGCAATATATTGTGTAATAATATACATCAATATTATATACGCTATATACATATTGATGTATATAATGAATGTGGGGGGATCTAACATTTAAATTATTTTCAGTCTACAGATCTAAAAACTTAGTATACCTCTGGAACTTAGTATGCTGTTCCATTTGTTTGAGTTTTGTTCTCAGGACTTTAGTTTTCTTCACACAGGATTTCTTTGCATTGTATTACAGCCATGAATTAATTTTTTCCATTTCCATGTTAGATGGACTTTTGCTGTTGATTATTACATGTGCATATTTTATATGTCCCCATTTTATCGAATTATCTCATCAACTCAAATACTTTTTTTCTTAAGTCTGTTGGGTTTTTCAGGAATACAATAATATTATCAACAAAAATAGAGTTTTAATCTTTCTTTTCCAATGTTTATATAAATCGTTATTTTTAAAATTTTATTTTAGAGATGGGGTCTTGCTATGTTGCCCAGTCTGGACTCAAACTTCTCAGCTCACAGGATCCTCCCGCCTCAGCTTTCTGAGTAGCTGGGACTATAGGCAGGCATGCCCCTCCACACCTGGCATTGACAAATTATTTTACTGCCTTTTCCCACTGCATTTGCTAGAACCTCTAAGACAATAGTAATGGTAAGATCAAACATTCTTATCTGATTCCTGATAATAATTGAAGTGATTTTAGTGTTTTGTTGTTTAAAATAATGTTTGCTTATTTTTGTAGTTTTTGTCACAGTTTTTTGTTTTTTGTTTTTGTTTTTGAGATGGAGTCATGCTCTGTTGCCCTGGCTGGAATGCAATGGCTGGATCTTGGCTCCTGGGTTCAAGTGATCCTCCCACCCCACTCTCCTGAGTACCTGGGATTACAAGTGGGCACCACCATGCCTGGCTAATGTTTGTATTTTTAGTAGAGACGGGATTTCACCATGTGGCCAGGTTGGTCTCGAACTCCTGACCTCAACTGGTCCGCCCACCCCGGCCTCCCACAGTGCTGGGATTACAAGCATGAGCCACTGTGCCCGGCCCATAGTTAAAAAGGCTCCTCATGTACATCTTTTCATAAAGTTAAGAATAGCTGCTGGATTTTTATCAAAATGGCTTTTCAGCATCAATTGATATGTTTATTTTTCTGCTCTAATATGTTGATTTAATGAATATATTGCTGGATTTCCTGAAACCCATATAACCTTGCATTTTTGCAATAAACTCTACTTGACCATAGCGTATTGGTCTGTTAATACATTTTGAGATTGCTCAAGCTAAAATCACATTTAGAGTGTTTTTGCATCTAATAGATAGCATTGATCTTTTTGCAGTATCCTCATAGGGTTTTAGTAATAAGATTGGCTTTACAAATACATTGAGAACTTGTCTATCTTCTTCTATAGTCTTAAATAGTTTAAATCACATCAGAATTGCCCATTCTTTAAGGTTAAATAGTGTTCAGCTATCAAATTATTCAATCCTGTTAACTTTTTCAATAACACATTTTAATAACTTTTCTAATCTCTTCTTGAGTATTCAGTCTACTCAAGTTTTCTATTGCTTCACTCTATGTTAATAATTTGTATTTTCCTAGGAAATATCAATGTTGTCTAGGTTTCCAAGGTATCTTGTTGAGATTAAAGTTTTTGTACGTGGTCAAGTACCTGATCAACTATTTTTGTAAATATTACATGGACACTTAAAAACTGCATGTTCTTTAGTAGTCACAAATGCATACATTGTATTAAATAAATAGAAACATATTGAATCCACTTTGTAATAGATATTCAGGATGGGCTCAGGATAAATACGTTAACTTTCTCCCTGTCTCCCTTGGCCCATCACCAAACTCTTGTATAATGGCATTCACCACATCTGTCTCCATTGCCTGGGTAACTCCTGTCCCTATTGGCTGGGTAACTCCTATTTATGCTTAGGTCTCAGTTTCATGCCACTTCCTTCAGGAAATCCTCCTTAATACCCTAGACTAGGTTGGGGAACAGTGTCATCATGCACAGAACTTTTTTTTCGTGGCACTTTTCTCATTTGTAATAATACAGTTATTTGTCTAAGTAATCGAGTAATGTCTTTCTCTCCTATTACCTAGTAAACTCCAAGGACAGAATAATGTCAGGTTTATCTTAACCTCAAAACATAGTAGAACATGGTAGTGTACCTGGCACATAGTAGGCAAGCAAAAATGTTTCTTACATGAATGACTGAATGAATGAATGAACAAATGGTCTGTTAATCAGAGGAAATATAAATTTGGAAACTGTCACTGGTAATTTTCCACCACGTGGTTGGAAAGTCAGCCTGACGACTGCTGAAACAGACATGCAAGAAAAAGCTGAGTTGAAACATGGAAGAAAACAAAATTTCCTGGCTCACAAAACTATATCAATCTCCACTGAAAGCTTAAATCAGAAGCCCAATTACATCCCATTCCACGGTTTTGTCAAACCTGATGTAGCCTTATAACTCCACTTTTTGTTAAAGCTAAAAACAATAGATTTCTTTAGTCTTTGTCTAATGCTTCTTTTCTGTTTCAGGATCCCATCGGGGATATCACATAACATTTAATCATCATGTCTCTTGGGCTTTTCTTGGCTCTGACAGTTTCTCGGACTCTGTTTGTTTTTGATGACCTCATCACATTTATGTGCTTATTTTATTCTGTCTAATTTTATGTTTACTTTATGTTCACTTTGGTTTACTTTGTTGTCTCTTCTCCTTCCTTTTGTTTTTTTAACTAGTTTTCAAAAGCTTCTTGTTATTATCATTTTCCTTTTGATAATATTGTTATTCTACTATAATTTCCTATTCTATAAATGTCCCCTCTCTCTAGAAACTCATAAGAAAGCACATATTCCTGTTTTATAATTTAACTAAACAATATGTAACTTATTTCCATCACCAAGTTCATCTATCCCAATAAGGTGAGTCTTTTAGAATATTTTCACTTCTCTATTCTTCTCCAGTCTACCTTTATCCAGATCAGAATGAAATCTTGTAAGTGCTTTGCTTCATTTCACTTTATTCTTCCTCCGCCCCTAACTTCTAGGTTTTTCTAAAGTAGCTTAGTATTTCATTCCAGATTACTAGAATTGCCTGGCCAGGCACAGTGGTGGCTCAGTCCTGTAACCCCAGCACTTCGGGAGGTCGAGGCAGGAGTATCGCTTGAGCTCAGGAATTGAGACAACATAGCGAGACCCCCATCTCTAAAAATAATCAAAAAATGAGGCAGGAGGTTAGTTTGAGCCCAAGAGGTCAAGGCTGCAATGAGCCGTGATTGCACCATTGCGCTCCTGGTGATGGAGTGAGACCTGGTGATGCCTGGGTGATGGAGTGAGACCCTATCTCAAAAAAAAAAAAAGAAAAAAAGAGAATTGCCTTTTCTAGTTTCAGAATTCTCATTTAGGGTCTACTACTGTCATTGGATTTAATTATATGTGCACTGCTGACAACTGTTTCTTTTCCACCTCATGTGCTCCTGTCTTTGTTGGTGGGGTTGGTGGTACTGGGAGGAGGGTAGTACTACGGTACTGTTTGCTTACAGTCTTCCTCTAGCAGTTTCCTCTATCCCAGCTGCATAAGCAACCTACTCTGAACTCACTCGGAAACTCAGCACATGCACGCCTTCCTCCTCCCCAAAAGGCCAACGGCATCCTGAGTGCGTCTAAGGATCTCAGGTTGCAGTCCTTTTCTCTCAATAGGCAGGTGCCCCGCCCTGATTTCATGTCAGGTGTTGCACATGAAACACTGAACGACATTCTTATTCTCTAAGTCACTGGTTATTTCTGTCTAGAAGTGTATCATATTTTCTTTTTATTCTTGAAATTTAAGAATTTAACAGACCACCTTCAGTGACTGGGTTTGTTGTTGTTGTTTTTTGTTTTTGTTTTTCTCATCCCTTCTGCTTGGAACTTGGTGAATAGTTTTAATGTGCACATTCAGGTTGTTCTTAATCTCAGACATTTTCTTCTTTTATGAGTTTAACAACTGCCTCTTCTCCAATTGTAGCTTTTCTCTCTGGATCTTCTTTTATTCACATGTCAGTTTGTCCAAGAGATATTCTCCAAAACCCTATTCTTTTCTCACATGATGGTCTTCTGCTTGTACTTTTGGTCTGTGTGTTTTTTTTTGTTGTTGTTGTTGTTTTTGTTTGTTTTTTGAGACAGAGTCTCGCTCTGTCACCCATGCTAGAGTGCAGTGGCACAATCTCGGCTCACTGCAACCTCCACCTCCTGGGTTCAAGCGATTCTCCTGCCTCAGCCCCCTCAGTAGCTGGGACCACAGGCACATTCCACCACACCTGGCTAATTTTGTTTTTGTATTTTTAGTAGAGACAGGGTTTCACCATGTTAGCCAGGATGGCCTCAATCTCCTGACCTTGTGATCCTCCCACCTCAGCCTCCCAAAGTGCTGGGATTACAGACATGAGCCACCATGCCCAGCCTGCTCTGTGTTTTTAAATATTAGCTCCAGTTCAACTTCTAGGCTGTAATTGCAAGTCTCCACAGTGACTGCTACTGTCCTTCAATTCATTTACTAGCATTTTTAGCTCAAAACTCGTGCAGAAGAAAGTCTTTTAAAAATATAACTGGCACTCTTATGTGTTTAAGTTTGAACCCATTCATTTAAAGGTTTGCCCAGTGTGTCCTACATGTTTTTCCCCTCTGAACTCTGGGGCCCAGGTCTCACTCTTGGAATCCCTCAGATGATGCCATGGAATGGTGCTTCTCAAATGTGGTCTGCAGATCCCTGGAGGTCCCTGGGACACTTCCAGGGGGTCTACAAGATCAAAACAACTTTCATAGTAATACTAGCATGTTATTTGCCTTTTCCACAGTGTTGATATTTGCCTTAATGACACAAAAGCAATGGTAGGTAAAACTGCTGGTTCCTTAGCACAAATCAAAGCAGTGTCACAAAAACGCATCAGCTGTCACTGTACACTTCAAAACCACATCTGGAGAAAGTGAAGAATGAAAGACTTGAGTCGTTTGTAAAGGTCATTGTAACAAAACGCAACTCTGGGGTCACCTCCAGCATGGCGGATCCCGGGCTGTCATCTCCCTCTCCCTAATAGATCAGCTCCAATTTTGGAGAAAGACAAGAGGAGGAAAAGAAGAACACTCATAAAACATACCAGTACTTTTTACAAGAGTAAGGACTGAGAAAAAGAAAAAAATTTACTCCTCAGCTTTCCTTCATCTTTAATGTCATCCAACACCTCATGTGCTGCTTTGGCAACCGAAAAACAAGCTCAGATTGTTCCTAAACCAAGGTACGGCCTGGACAGATGCCGGGAGGCAACACCTGATCCCTCTGATTCAGGACACATGCTCAACCCAACCCTGAGCTGACTGTTTTCTCTGCTGCACGCCTGTATTCTTCATCAGGGTGAAGGAAGCATGAACTCTTGCTAGAGAATCATAGTCTCCTTTCTTCTAGTAATATAATTTCCTTCTGGGAGCAGGGCTGGATAAATAATTTGCAGGACCCAATGCAAAAAGAAAATGAAGACCTCTTGTAAAAAAAAAGTGCTATAAAAGGTAATAAAATATAAGAATTTTTCCTTTAAAAATATCTTGTTCCAGGCCAGGCGTGGCAGCTCACACCTGTAATCCAAGCACTTTGGGAGGCTGAGGTGAGGGGATCACCTGAGGTCAGAAGTTCGAAACCAGCCTGGTCAACATGGCGAAACCCTGCCTCTACTAAAAATAAAAAAATTAGCCGGGTGTGTTGGTGCATGCCTGTAATCCCAGCTACTCAGGAGGCTGAGGCAGAAGAATCACTTGAACCTGGGAGGCAGGGGTTGCAGTGAGCTGAGATCATGCCATTGCACTCTAGCCTGAGCTACAGAGTGAGAGTCCCTCTCAAAAAAAAAAAAAGATATATATATAGTTCCAAAAAAAGTAATAGGGGTAATAGTGATACATGAATAGCAACATAAACATGCATATTTGCAAAATAATATTTTGGTGTTACAATCTTATGTAATGTAATAAGTGATTGTATTCTATTAATGTGGTATCTTGATTTGATTGTGAGATTTTTCTAGCTTACTTGTCTAGAAATATATTAGACTGTCAACATCTATACATTTAGCAACTTTATTTTTAATAGATGTATATAATTAAAAGCAATATCAATCACTTTTGCAGATGCAAGATTACAATCAATTTTTGGATAATTTTTAATTTTGAGAAGGATCTTCCTAGGTATATAACTGTTACTGGAGCCATTAAGAGTATGTTATTGGTTATGAAAACATTACTGGGATTATTTCAGGATATTATATTGGGATAAGTTTCTGATAAATTATATCAAAATGTGAGTTTTGTTATATCTAGATTCTTGCAGAACAATTTTTCTAAAAGATTTATCTCTGTACGAATCAGTTTTATGTAAGTCTGAAGTTAACTTTAAATGTGAATTTATACTGTGTTATATCATGTTCTTTTGTTGTTGTTGTTGTTGTTTTCTGTTTTGTTTTTTGGGGCCAGGGTCTCACTCTGTTGCTTAGGCTGGAGTGCAGCGGTATGATCTCAGCTCACCATAACCTCCACCTCCCAGGTTCAACCAATTCTCCTGCCTCACCCTTCCAAGTAGCTGGGATTATAGGCATGTGCCACCATGCCTGGCTAATTTTTGTATTTTTGGTAGACAGGAGGTTTCACCATGTTGGCCAGGCTGGTCTTGAACTCCTGGCCTCAAGTGATCTACCCACCTTGGCTCCCAAAGTGCTGGGATTACAGGTGTGAGCCACCGTACCTGGCCAATACAATATTATATAATGTCATTTTAATGTTGCCTCTGAAATTTCCTATAATTTTCCTATAACTTATGGAGCTGCCATTGCCGCCTCTGCTGCTGCTGCTGTTACAGATGCTGGGCTGGCCACACCCTTAGAAACCCACCGTACCTTGGACTTCCCTGAGGCACGCACATGAGACCCAGCCAACCTCTGTGTATGCACCCTGCCCACCTGCTCTGGGCTGCTGCTCACCACACCCCATCCATGTGTGCACTTCTGCCTGGCATATCCCCTCTGCCTATGCGCAGGCTACGCTAGCCCACAGACATAATCACAAAACACAAGTCCAAAGAGGAAGTCATATTAAGAATTTCAAGACGGTCACAGAAGAACATTAAGCTATGCAATTACACAGGTGACACTGCCATGAAGCCAGCCCTGCCTGGGAGCCCGGGCATAGAGCAATGATAATTTCTGCTTTCCCAGCCACTAGTCACTAGTGGTTTGAATTGAAGTGTTTAATGCACTTTGTATTGCCAAGCTAGTAAGTAATTTGTCTTATCAATCTTCGGTTACAGTCTCTCCTCCTAGAAACAGTAAAGGCTCTGTACAGCTTTCTAAGCCAGCAATTGTCTCTCCTCTTTGTAAATGAGTTGGCTGTCTTTCCTAGGAAACCAATCTGAACATAGCTTTGAATAGTCACTAATGACTTAAATTAGTTGCTGGGTCTTTCTGAGTCCTTAATTTTCTCCAAGAGTTATTAGCTCAGGCATAGAGAAACACCAGACTTATCTAGCCACTGAAATCACCATGGCCATAAATGCAGTTCACAGCGTAATTCAGAGTGCAAGTTCTGAAGCAATCCTGCCTGTTTAAATCCTATTTCTACTTCACCTTTCCTACTGCAAGCCTTTGGCATAAGCTATGGTTTGAATGTATCCCCTCCAAAATTCAGGTGTTGCCAATATGATAGTATGAAGAAGTGGGGCCTTTAATAGGTGATTAGGCCATGAGAGCTTCTTCCTCATTAACGGGATTAAGGCCTTTATAAAAGAGGCTTCACATAGCATTCTGCTAATTCACTCTCTTTGCCCTCTACCTTCTACCATGTGAGTACGCAGCAAGAAGGCTGCCACCTTGATCTTAGACTTCCAGCCTCCATTACTGTGAGAAATAAATTTCTGTTCTTAAATTACTCAGTCTGTGGTCTTGTGTTACAGCAGCACAGACTAAAACAGCATGTTATTCACTTCTGTATACCTTTTTTCTTGTCTTTAAAATGAAGATAATAGAATATCTTCAAACATAAGGCTTGATAAGTGTTTATTACACTCCAGTTCTAAATAAATGGGGTTCAATCTCTTAGCTTACAGCAGTGATGTTCCTAAGAAGACAAAAATGCTAGCTTTGACTTGCTTAACTCTTTTCTATTAGATGTAGAGGATGTTTACTATTGCTTTCTGAAGGGGTCCGCAAAACAGCAGAAATGGGAACCCAAT